>NC_142345.1:1866785-2175833 GCF_054954075.1 Amborella trichopoda
CCAATGAATTTAAGTGTGTCAAAATATTCAAGAAATTTTATTTTGACACATTTCTCGAATTAAAATAATACAAGATGAAGAAATAAGGAGGAGTACTCCCTAAATCCAATACTGACCTATCCTAACTCTTGAAACACAATAATATCCTACACCAAAAACTGCCCAAAAACCCAATTAATACACCAAAATGCAACTCACAATAGCCTCATCTTCTCATGATATCGCTTCCCATCACCAGTTTCACAAGAAGTAGTCCCCAGTGAGCACCTCCACTTCAATTTTCTCCTAATAGAAGGAAAAGAACATGAAAGGAGGATAAAGAAAAAAAAAGTTGGAGTAAAGGGCATGAGAGGACCAAGAAGCAACAAGGAGAAATGGTGAGGAAAATCGAAACCAAAATATTGTACCTGGCTACAAAACCCGACAATTGAAGCCTTAAAGAGGAGCTCCAACCTTTGCGACATAGTTTTCAAGGAATGAACCCCATCTTATGTGTTAACTTTAAGTAGCCTCATATATGGATTTTTCAGTCTCTTTAGGTAACCCTAAAGAACTCAAAACAACCCAAGACAAGCTAACGAATCCCAATGTGTCATCTCATCTTAGACGTTAACCTAATTAGCGAAGATGAGAGATGATGAATATAGAGATAGGTAAAGAGAGGCAGAAGTCATGACGAAGACAAAGGGTAGAAAAGATGGCAAATGACAGAGGATGGAAGTGAAAGGAGTGGAGAGAACCCCAACCCTATCGCCTAAGTTCTCTCTCTCCATGAGAACCGAAAAGAAAGGGGCCTCCTAAAGAGATAGGAAGAAAGGAAAGAAGGAAGGGAAAGAATGAAGTGGAGAGAGAACCTAAGACGACAAAAGGAGGAAAGGGAGAAAAAGAGAGGAAGGAAGAGCAAAAAAAAAAAAAAAAAAACTAAAAGAAGCGAGAGAGAATAAGAGGGAAAAAAAAAAAAACGGAAAAAGCCAAAACATAAAGAAAAAAAGAGACCACCTTGTATCAAACATAAATGGTCTCACTATATATATTTCATACACTATATATATTTCATACACATACTTTTTCTCCCTCGAGCAAAACCCTAGTTGAGAGTAATTTCAAGGCTCAAAAATCTGAAGACCTCGCATGCTAGATCTAGCATCCAACTTGAGAGAAGAAAAAAAAAAAAAAACCCTGAACATGCACTTTGGATCAACATAAAATGCCATGCTCAAGGACTACACATTGGCAGTATGAATTTTGCATAGCTTGATCAACATGTTTAAGTACTCCTTTTTTGGGTAAGAACTCTAATTTTTGTTTCGAAAAAAAAAAAAATACTCGTCTAATGATTCTAAAGTGGATCCCAAAATATCAAATTTAGACAGCCCTTAATTAAGATTTGCCATTTTTGCTCCATTGGGAGCATAGTAATACATGCTCATATAATAATGTCGGGGCGTAGATATTAAAGGCTCTTTCTTGTAACGCTTTCAAGATCGTTGCTTCCCATGCTCTCATCCTTTCTTTAAGAAAAGACCTCTCTCATCAATGATCTCTCTAACTTTTGATGATTCCCAGGTCAAAATCAATTATCTTATGATCCAAAACTTCATGTTAATCTTCTATATATAATTCCAATTTGATCGTATCTCTCTGAAGAAAATTAGAAACAGGTCTTGGTTGATCGCTAGCGAAGTACAAAAATGAGTTTTTTAACTCCGAATGATACATAAACCATGCAAACAACGACTTAGAGCATTACAATCAATTCCTGAAAACCATTGCAAGGCATTTTCTCTCACATGGAAAGGGCTGAGATCCCTGCCTCGACTCCTAAGCTAAAGTTCGGCCGCAATGGCCATGAGAGTGTGCTTTTTGATTCATATGAGCTCAAAGCTGTGAGCCATGAGCTGAATAGAGCACTGAGGAGAGCTCAAGGTTTGGCCTCTCCATATCCTTACATGCCTCATGGAAAGTCAACTTTCACTTCATACACCAGGTGCATGGGCTTTTTGTATGGGAGGCAAGGCAAGGCAAGAAAGCAAGTTACATATAAGATGGCTAGGAGTGAGAAAAGCGTGAGTCAGGTTGGTGAGAAGGCTCAAGGGTTGTGGCCCAGGCTATGGAAGAAGCTTTTTAAGAGCTCTCGATGACTGGGTGGGTGTGACAAACTCTCTCTCTCTCTAAGCTCTAGATGACATTGGCGGGTCTCTCTCTCTCCTTGAGCTCTCAACGCCATTGATTGGGGGCTCTGTTTCGAACGTTCGACATTTGAACATGGTGCCTCTCTCTCTCAATGTCGGTAGGTGACTCCCCCTCACCATGACATCGGTTGGTGACCCTGTATCTCTCTCTTGATGATGTTGGTCTCTCTCTCTCTCTCTCTCTCTCTCCAGTTGCTGGCGCTCTCTCTTTCTCTTGATGTTGGCCTCTCTCGGGCAAGAGAGGGAATCAAACCCACTAGTCATTGAAGCAGTATAGAATGTAAGTACTACACATCTTTTCCCCTGGTGTAATAATGTGGCCTTCCCATATGACTTCTTTTTATCTGTTCTTTTGTCAATATATAGACTATACAATTGAAAGATTCAAACTTCCAATTCCAAATGTGTCATGTGTGCATTAATGCCTTCATTTTCATGAAAATGAATGAGAGAGAGAGAGAATACCTTCATTTTCATGAGAATGAATGTGAGAAAGAGCCTACATCATTCTTTCTGCGGGGGTGTGAGCTTTTTTCCTTCTGAAAGAGAGAGTAGAGGGAGCTGGGCTTTTTTCCTTCAGAAAGAGAGAGTAGAGGGAGATGGGCTTTTTTCCTTCAGAAAGAGAGAGTAGAGGGAGATGGGCTTTTTTCCTTCAGAAAGAGAGAGCAGAGGGAGATGGTCTAAGTCCATTCATGGAAAGAGAGAGAGAGAGAGATTCACATCATTTTTTCCAGAAGGGTTGAGAGTTTATTCTTCCACAGAGAGAGAATGACAAAGAGGGGAGAGAGAGAGAGAGAGAGAGAGATTCACATCATTTTTCCAGAGGGGGTGAGAGAGTTTATCCTTCCACAGAGAATGACAGAGAGGGAGATGGTCTAAATCCATTCATGGACAAACACACAGGAGAGTTTTTACATCGTTCTTCCCGAGGGGCGGAGAGAGACCGTTTACTCCATTCTTCCAGAGAGAGAGAGGGAGATGGTCTAAATCCATTCATGGACATATATCGTTATGTATTTACAAATTATGGGAAAATGCTTTGTATGGTCCAAACAACTTCCTATCTTTTCCCACAAATCTGAGAAGAAATAGACACAGGAACATGCGATATAATACCACCAGCAAAACTTACATCGCATATGAATGTAACTCTGCATATATAATATGATCACAATATATTACAAAACAACTACAATAAAGACCATGGGGAGAGAGAAAGAGAGAGAGAGAGATGCCTCAGGCATTGTAGAGAGATGATGAGATAATGATTGATATCACATGGAACTGTGGTTGCTGGTTGGAATTCTTAAGAGAGGCGCAGGGCCATCTCCTGGAGAAGGGCCCTTTTCTGTGAGGGGGTAATGATGCGATTACTCTCTGCATTCTCGAGAACATCGGCGATAATGGCGGCAGCATGGCCAAGAGGCTCCTCAGCAGTTCTTTTCAGCATAAATGCCTGCTTATTCACACAAACACACGTACGCATAAACACACATACGCATAAAGAAAGTTGGGTTAGCAAGAAACAATAGTCTTGGTTTTTGGTATGCATGGTGTTCCTGAATATGCATGTGCAAATACAAAGGTAAGATACAAGTCGATCGAGAGAGAGAGAGCTCAGGTTCTGCTACCACTAAGTGCTCTCATCCTTACACCAAGGTTTCACATTCATGCCTGTGCAAGCACAGCTGTATGGCTACATATATACATAAATGCACTACGAGAGAGAAAGAGAGAGAGAAGAGAGAGAGAGAGAGAGAGAGAGAGAGAGAGAGAGAGGACCTGGCCATGATGCGTTATAGCCAAAGTGCTCGGGTGCTGAACCCACGGCTCTCCATCTATCTGCACGGGAAAAGCAGCAAATAGCAGGATCTTGATAGACTGCCCTTGTGCTAACCTTCGAGCACGTGAGAGCCCAACCTGTAATTAAACAAACATCCATTAAGCAACACATGAAAGGAGTTCTATAGCTACCAATCGAAAACTTGACCCAGGATAAGCAAAACAACAGAACACAGAGAAATAGATTATCACACGCATGTTATTTGCTGTCTTTCTCTAGTTAATTATATATCATGCCATATTAGTATAAAAGCCAATCAAGAATTTAAAATAATAGAGGAATTCTATAATAATTCTTGGGAAGAGATTACCAAAACTAATGCAGAGTCATGCAAAATCCATGAAGAAAATCTTGTTTCCCACTAATTCAAATCAACAAAAAAAAGGAATATAACAACTTCTGCAAGGCAGTAAGAGTTGTACCCCACATAGAGGGTTGATACTTGACGAGTTGATGTATATCTGGTCCTTTCGAAACAATTATTGCGTCAATACTCTCTCTCTCTCTCTATGCAAATTTAAGACCTCATCACCAAGTTGATATAGGACCCAACAATCCCAAATGAGATACCTAGGGCTTCCTAGGTCTCCTTTTCCTGGATTTTGGAACATTGTTTGACTAAATCAGGTCAGATATATTTCTTTTTCTTTTTTCCAAACATCCTTAGGCCAGATGATTGCAGAGATGTAGTTAAAATAAATAGTTAGATTTTCAAATTGTGTTGCTGACCCACACGAGAGGCTTAATTCCTTTATTTGGTTAGTTGGTGATGCCTAACAAGATTTGGTTAGTTGGTGATTCCCAACAAGATCATGGAAATCCAATGACTCATTGATGTCATGCACAGTTAGGCCCCATCGTCTTCACCTTCCTTCTATCGCGGATCCCTCTTCCATGATTCCATCTTATCCCAACATCCCTCTTCCATGATTCCATCTTATCCCAACCTAAAACCAAGTAAACCTCTATTCCCTCTTCTTCTAAACCCTAAACTAGAAATGCCTTTTATCTTCTTTGCCCTCATCCCATCTACCATCTTGGCCCATGCCCACCACCGGCCAACCAATTTCAAAACAGTCCACCTTATATCTAACCTAGAACCATTCATAAATTCCCTCTTCAGACCTTCCTGTTGTCTCCTTCCTGGACTCATCAAAACCCACAATACCATCCTATTGTCAAACACTAATTTAGGCCTACCATCTTCCTTGCCTCCATATCATCCCCACAAACCACCCACCTCAAGATTTTCCTTTCAAACCATAACATCAAACCTAATAATCTTGCGATACGACCGATTTCCAGGAAAATTACTCCCTCGTTAAGGCCACCGAACCAAACCCTAATCCTTACAATCCTAAAGGCTAGTTTCATCTTCAACTTCGATATTCTTCTTTAAACCTCTGAAGACCTTAACCTTTTGCTGGACAATGAAATTTCAGCAGGGAATACATTAACCTTTTGCTGGACAATGAAATTTCAGTAGGGTTACCCTAAGATTTCAAGTCCGAGACCCCATCCCCTAAACCCCATCCCAAATTCTCTTATGGTCTTGCCCCAATGCTGGACAGTAAAACTCCAGCCACTTCAGTCTCCAATAACTCTTCTCAATCTGGTTCCCATTTCGGCCCAATTATACCAATTTAATCCCACAACCTAGGCCATAGTTTTCCCTTGCTTGACCTTCATAACCTTACATCTCAGGCTCTCAGCCATTTTGAGGATTTTAATCTACCCCAAACCCTGTTGTCATATATTTCCCTAGCCACCAAGAGCTATTATGCTTGTGTAGGACAGTAGGAGTCAGGCCCTGAACGCTAGATCAGTAAGGTGGTAGGAAAGGATTAGATATGATTACAACGACAATAAGGATTAAGTTTAAGGGTGTTGTGGGGGTTGACATTTTCCGCGAGAGTAACTGATGGATATGGAGGCAATGAGGCAAAATTGGAGCCACTTTAGGATCAGCTATAGGGTATGGTGATGGGTTTGGGAGGGAGGTGGAGCTATGTTGGTGAGATAAGGGTATGAGCGATGGGTTTGCAATGAGGGTATGGCGATGGGTTTGGGAGGGAGGTGGAGTTATGTTGGTGAGATAAGGGTATGAGTGATGGGTTTGGGAAGGTTCAATTTGATGGGGTAGAAGTAGGGTGACAAATTGATTGAGGGAATTTTAAATGCATGTGTGTCACCCAACAGGGAAAAGAAAAATGCCCACGCTTATGTGGGGCGAACTTTGAACCACAAGGGAGGCTGCTTTTGGGGAATCTCACTACCAAAAGAAGAAATGGGATCCAATCAGGAACCTCACCTCTAAAGTGGCCTCTCACTACAATCAAAAACCCAATTTTATAACACAATTATTTATTTAGCTATGTGTCTACATGAGTATTTATAAAGATTTGAAAGTGGTGTTAACATCGCTAAACTTCGGGTGAATTGCCCGAAGTTATTGTTTGCCACGCCGCTGAAACGAAGCAAGTGATGAAAATTTCAGTCGGACTTCATTGTGAAAATCTTCACGTGAAAATAATGTTTCATCAGTTACTCATGGGTTACATTGTAACTTTTATTAACATTTACATTCATACAATACGTGCACATGGTTAAAGCCTTGAGAGCGAAAATGAGAGAGAGCAGCATTCTCTTTCTAAAGGAAAATTGTTTCATGCGGGCTAGACCGCATTTCTACATATGCGGTCCAGAAAGTGTAAAGCATCCATCTTAAAGATGGATGCAAGTAGGCGTTCCATCTAAAAACAATAGAAACTAACTGTCCAAATATTTTCTTACTAGAATTATTATTTACAGTTTTCAAATTTATTTATTTTTTCACATTCATGAACTCCATGTTAGAGATTTATTAAGAGGCCCGCATTTCTACATATATGGGCCTGGCTGCATAAAAACCGGGTCCTTTTCTAAATGAATAAAATACTAATAACTAAAATAAAACAATTTTTAGAGTAAAAAGGTACATTGTAAAAAAACAATTATAAGAAATTTACTGAAGTGGCAAATGGTTTCAAGTTTTATATCTATTTGACTTCTCCAAAATCAACCGAAGTGCCAAACCCCTTCCTTTCTTGAGCCAAAAGGAAGAGGCCTCCGAAGCGAATTTGATAAAATTGGTTTGAATCCCTCTTTATTTGAGTTGGCTCGGGACCCAAGCTATCGCTACTTTCCTAAAATCCTAATCTTTTAAACTCTTTCAAAATTAAATAATTAAATAACTAGTTCCTTTATAGCTTTAGGAAATAGATCTTTACAATAATAAAAAAGAATCTTCATATAAAGAAAACTAGAACTAACTTGCAAGCTTGGGAGGATAACATCTTACTAGAAATTGATGAGGTCTATAACATTCCTAGTTATATTCACATATTTGGACACTGGGATGCTCGAATCAGGAAATTTTTGTAGAGATAAAGGTCATAGATCTCAAAAGAGATCTTTGATTTGATCTTTAGATTGCCTCAAAAAAATATCCTGGTAAAAAAATGAAGTCATTCAAAAGTTGACTGATCGCAAGTCTTCAACTTAAACCTCTCTCTCTCTCTCTCTCTCTCTCTCACACACACACAGAATTCAGACCTTTTTTTTCTCTTTTTTGGAAGCGTTAACGGTGAGAATGGAGCCTAGAACATTATATTGAGGCATGAAATTTTACTTAGTGCAATTGAGTTATGCAAAAGAGAGAGAAATGAAGAGACAAGTAACCACAGATATGATAAGCATACCTGAAGCTTGCCAAGATGCCATGTTCCAGAAATGCTAACAACCTCGAGCATCTTGTCGTGCATGGACTGAGGGTAAAAATTGTCAAGGCATTCATCTTCATTCTGCCACAAGTCTACACCTCCCATGTAGCTTCCAATATTCGCAACAAGTACACCTTCAGAATCCTGATGCATCATGAGACCAGTTTATAAGAGAACATTATTTGCAAAGTGGGTGAAGGAAGCAACTTAAAGCAGAGAGAGAGAGAGAGAGAGAGAGAGAGAGAGGGGGGGGGAGAGAAAGAGAATACATGGGCACACCTCAGGAACCTCAATCTCAACACCATCAACCTCTACCCGGATCTGCCATGGTAAGTCAGCAAATGTCCTGTCCATGATGCTCTTAGCACCTTCTCTTGCATATAGCATTTTATTTAGAAACTGCAAATAGGTAGCACTACTTTCAGCTAAGTTTCTCATCTATAATGCCGCTAAATCAATCACACTTCAAAAAGAAATTGAAATTTTCAACCAGTACATTCCAATGAAATAGATAATCACTGTTGAAAACTAAAGAACAACAATGATAAGAAACGATGTTAATACATTTTTCTTGCTAAATATGCATTGATATGCTGAAAATGTCAATGCCATAAATGCCAATCCCATATTTAAAACAAGATTATGGTATTTTATAGGCATGAACAGTTGAAAGATACAACAGCAAAATCAGAAAACAGTAAAAAAGTCATGTCACTGTTTTCAAGTCGTAAACCCCCTGACTTGAATTGAGCCAGGCAACTCACATTGAATCAGACCAACTTTTTAAGCATGGTTCCCATCCATATGCCGAGATAGGAGCAGCCTTGTAATATGATCTTATGCAAGCAAGACATTCTGGTTCATAGTTTTTGAGGTTCTATCATTCTCCATTTCATGGAGGATGGGTTATAGTGCTTTTTGCATGAATATCGGCCGAATGACCCAGTTTACAGGATCTCTATGGAGGATACTATAGAATGGATAGAATCAATTGAAGGCCGATGTGTGATAATAAATTCAACACTATTAAGGGAGATTCTCAAAGTTTGGTAATTAAATTTAGTTGAGTACATCTCCCCAAATGTGATGCCATGTTTCACTCTTGTTCTAGGTTATTATTGCTAAGTTAGTGTTAACCCCATGCATAAGATACAGAATCATCATAAAAGAGTAGTTCATACCTGATTGTAGAACTTATCTGGGTTTTCTTCCCTCAGAAGGTGAATGTCCAAAGCAACCTTTGCGTCACACCCAATTCCTGTTTATTTTGTGTCAGTTTCTCGCTTAAAAAAAGAAAAAAACTGTAGATTCTTGGTAAGTGTTGCCCCACGACCAAAACCCAAAATGACATAACAGAAGATATCCCAATACCCATTGTTATAGCCAAAATCAATTTAAAAGTGCAATTTCTAATTAAAGATGATGCTTCTTCCTGGTATCTGGACTAACTTTGTGCGAAATTCAGTTGAACTCATAAATTTTTTCCCTCATCCTTATGGGGCACTCCGATAGAGATAATTTAACATAAGCTTCATTCTGTACCTTGGACAAAATTCAAAATTTCAAGCCTTGACTAATAGTAAGAGGAAAAAGAGTGGCTGATGGTATACCTAGATAGTTGTTCATATATTTTGTGGTCTGATCCTTGTCATGCCTCGATTGGTTTTTCCCAATTGTGACTTTCCATCTATCAAGCATGGTAACTGCTGCATGCTCAATGTGGTGAAGTACTGTGCATAGACCACCTTGTCTCTCTATGGCACCAAGACCACCTCCCCAAGAGAAGACCCTAGCTAGATCATTACCAGTCCCAGCAGGAAGAATCGCAACTGGAGGAGGAGATTCATAATTTTGTTTGTCAATGGCATCAAGCACCCAACCAACTGTGCCATCTCCGCCACAAACAAGAACTCTGAAGTGTGACACTCCTCTAAACAAGTTTAGACCTACCTCGGGTACCTGGGTTGAGCTCAGCTCAATGACCTGAAGAAGACCCATCAAAATTAACATTCAGATAAGTTATTCATGTTTTCTTTTCTTTTCTTTAACAATAAACCAATAGGCTTTAGTTTCTGTCATCAAATAACTGAAAAACTATAATTCTCAAGAAAAACTAGTTGAAAAAGATACAATTTAAATATTCATAGTAAAATGATACACAAAAAAGCTCAGAAAATAGTTGAATATTGTACAAACAGAGTAATGCCGTAGCAAGTAAATAGAGAAAATTCACAGCAAATGTCAAGCATAAAACAATGTATGTTGGCCCAAAAAAAAAAGAGAAAGTATACGACAAACCAATGGACTATAGACATGATCGTCTATTGGGGGGTCATCAACACCAATTAAATGATGGACAGTGAGAAAGAGTGAAACCACCACTGAAGCAATGTCCCATTCTGGTAGGTCCCACTCCTTGTCCTTCACCATCCATCATTTCCATCAAAGGGCCATGGCCCCGAAGGACTATGGTTTTCCATGATCCACTGGATCTAGTATTTCTTCCCAAGAGGATTGTGGCAAAAAACAAATCATTTATTGTTGCAAAACCCACAACCATCAGTTCAACACTGTGAAGTGACCTAATTACTGGAACAGATGTGGCTGTTTGATGCTTCATTCAAATATAAACTACTAAAACCATAGATGGCTTATCAATTATTAAGAACAGATCTAAAAATGAAATAAAAATATAAATAAAAAACTCATAGGTGCCTTGAATTCTCACCTGAATAGGATTGAGAAGAACATTCAAACGGTGCCTAAGAGAATCTCCGCGTTGAGCCCCACTCTTTTTGTTAATAAACACAAGAAGAGGTCTGGCATCAGGAGGCAGGTCAATCAATTCATACTTGTGTTTTGTTCCTGTAGTTTGAGAATCTTCATTCCTATTGGAAGAAGCATCTTTCTGCTGATTCATTATCATCTCCGCCATGGAATCTGTTAGGCTTCCTTGGTTTGGGGCTTCCCCTTCCATAAACCGATTACATTTCTCATCATCACCATGAGAGCCCACAAATCTTTGATGGCCATCAATAGTGCTCTCTGTAGATGAATCTACAGTACCACAGCTACTTGCTCCATCAAGAGAAGTATCGGAACTATGCTTAAACTTTTTAAAACTTGGACTTCTAATACGCCCACGGACGGTGGAAGCAAGCTCATTAGCTCCATGTGTAATCGAGCTCAAGAAACCAGTACCAGTCTTATTGCTTAACTCCTTAACATAGAGAGGGGAAAGTATGAGCCTCTTGAAAGGACCCAAATCACAAATATCACCCATCTCACTAGACATGCTTGTATGGCACTCCACATGTACAAGCCTTTGACACCATAAACAACTCCATATAGGTGACCCACCAAGAAAGGAGCCACTAAATGGTTCTTCACAGTAACTACAAGAAGGGTTCTCCTCGGGTATATCTTCAATCTCAGTCCATCTCAAAGCCCATTGATGGATTACATCGGGGTAACCTATCATAGACACGCATTTGCAATCTTTATGAGCATTCGGTGAACAGCCCAAATGGGCAGCAGCCCCACAAAGATTGCATCGATGAATAAAGTAATCAGTGGAAATCATTGGCCCAAGAGGCTGCGGAGGGGAAACTGACTTCAAGCACACACAACAATTTAGGGTTTTTCCACGATGCCCAGGTTCTAGATTCCAAGTATGGGTAGCAGCCGGAACTTTGTGCTTAGCTTTAGGGTTCTTCTTTGTCCTTGCAACAGCTTTCAACAAGCTTAGACTGATGTTTCTTCTCCATAGATTGATAACATAGGCTAGGGTCAACAACCCAACAACAGCAGCACTAATACAAGCCATAATCAATAAACAGGATTCCTTCATATCTGGTGAGCTATTCTGCCACTTGGACAGAAAACGCATAAAAAATTTCTTAAGATCATCCATGTTCCAAGAGATAGTCTCTCTTTTCTATTATTTAAAATAGTGTGAATCCAGATATCTCCTTTTTCTTCCTTTATTTCGGAAAAGTGTGAATCCAGATATCTCCTTTGGTAAAAACAAACACGTTATTAGATGAGCTACAAGTTTGGAATCGCACTCTTCAAAATCTGCAAGCTTAAGTATATACCAAGTAACACTTGTTTCTAAGCCAAAAAGCAGCACAATCAAAAGGACCGATTGGCACATATAACTGCAACAAGAAAATGGCCTTCTATTTGTAATGGAAGTGGTTTTCCCATTTGATCGTGTGTATAAAACTATTTATAGCTCTGTTGGACTATATAAGAAGAAGGGTCTGTCTTCCTAAAAATTACAGTTCTTATTTGTCAAGGGTAATCCAAAGCCCAGTGTGCAATAGACTCATATCAGAGCTTCAAGACATGGCATTTCAGGTACCATGATTAAAACAGCATAATTCATCGCTTCTCTTCCAGTGCAGTATGATGCACAGACAGAATGACAACCTCTATGGATTATCACTAAGAAAAAATGCCCAAAAATATAACCATAATGCCCGTCCATATGGATCAAAACAGCAGAACTCTTTCTCTGTATATTTTGTTCACGCAATGGAATTTACTTGCTGCAACATAGAGAAGATAAATCTGCAAATCAAACATAAATAAAGTTCATTATCAAATAACACCCTATAAAATAATAATATGCATCTAACTGATCCTCTGCTTCTAACAGCAAAAAGAAAATTAAAGATATTGAATCTTTTAAAGCATGAATTGGATTTGAACTCAAACCAGTAGAGGTTGAGATGAAGAGCTCAGTATGACTAGGTACAAGGATGAAATAATAGTGAAAACTACTAATCATACTTGTTAGTTTTTAATCGTTCCGTTCTCATTTTATTTCCTGATAAATATAAAATTTGACAACTGCCCAGTCCAACCCATACACATATTCTCCTAATTGCCTAGTCTTTTTCATGAAAGTGAAAAGGAAACAGTGTCTTTCTCTTTTGTAATTTAAATAAATGAAAACATACCACATAAAGTGCACGTCATTACCTAAATGGTTAGTTTTTGTGTGCTTCTAACAGAAGTGTCAATGTAAATGACAATCCTAAAACAAGTATCAATTTGAAAATCCTGCATTCCTTACTATCAGGTGCAAAGCCCCCAACATCTTAGATGTACTACAAAGTCCAGTAATCCACCCCTTCTACCTTCAAATTGTCCTTACTCCAGGTTCCTCATTTGTGCTCTCTACCCCAAGAAAAAAATAAAATTATGCATGTTGCCTGCATGATACGGAGACCAAATTATAATGGAGCCCTAATAGATGACTTGCCTAGAAAAAGGTTTCCCACCACCGAATATTTAATGACGAAAAGAAGAAATAAATTCAAGTGTGTTACTCAAAGGTTACTTGTTATCGGTGTAATGCAACAAGCACCATGCCTATGAATGCCCAAAGAGAAGGACGAACATAAACTTACCTAAATGATTACGAAGGAATAGTCTTTAATTCAACTTTTGAGTCCACAAGCTCGAGGTCAAGTTTCTCCCAACCCAGGGAAAATGATGCAGCTAAGTTTTTCGATTTTTTCTTACTTTGTTCTTAGGATATTGAAATTAGGTAATAAAAGATTCAACAAAAAAAATTAATTTTGGGGATATTTGGGATTTTATTTTTTAAGGGTATTTATGTCCTTTTTTATTGTAGAGAATTGGAGGGTAGAGCTAAATATTTGATTTTGAAAAGATGAAGGGCTAAAATTTAATAGTGATTAGGGTCTCTTATTATTATTAAACAAGATAGGATTTTAAGTTTTTTTTTTTATAAATATGTAAGTGCTAGACAAGGAAAAGATGGAGAAGAAAAACTATTTCTTTGGGTCTTTTGGAAAGATCTTTTTGGAAGTGGACTCCATTGCAGAAAAACAAAGAGGGTATAGTCTCACCCTACATTAAAGTTGACCTACCTAATTTTGATGAAGAACCAATTGAAGCTGAAGAACAAGTATGTTTGGATCTTCAATTAGAATTATCATTTCTTGATGTCATGGGTGACCCATATTTGATGAAGGACAAGATGAAAGGAAACAAGTTAACCTTGAGGCAGCAAGGAGGATATCGAACTTTCTCATCAATGGAGAGATGGATAAGAAGATGTCGACCCAAACCCAGCGGTGATCAAACCTATGGAGATTTTAGAGGAAGAAAGAAATGAGGTGATGAAGGAGGCACAAAGCAAGGAAGCTAGAAATACAACATAAGAGGATTTTGAGAATGCGATAAAGAATTACAAAAAACGTATTGACGTTGATGGTGAAGGTGCATCGTATTTCACTGATAAAAAGATTGATGATGAACACATATCCTATCAAGTGGTTTTGTATCTAGAGATAGAAAAGTTTGAACATTGTTCTAAGGATCGTGGCAAGGCCTTCAAGGTTGAAGAAGATCATGGGGTTTACCACAAAATTCCTCATAGCTCATTTCAAAACTTGAGGGCGAGTTTTCACCAACCAGGGGAGAGTGATGCAAATCAAAAATGGGTTGATGCAAAATTTTATTTTTATTTTTATTTTTATTATTTTATTTTCAGCAATGTGGGTAGATTTTTGGGTTATTTTTTAGGAATTATATTTATTTTTTGGAGTTATTGTTACGCATTGGTTTTCAAGAAAGCTTGTCTTTTGTTTTAGAGTATCTTCTATTTTGTTAGGGAGGCTTATCCTTATCTTTGGTAAGTCCATTTTTTTTTTTTTAGAGAGTGAATTCTTTCTTTTATTAAAGGGTTTGTTAAGGATAAAAGAGTATGTTGTATTTTACCATTATCAAGTCAATCTTTTAGGAAGGATTAGTTCGTTTTGATAAGTACTTCTGTTTCCTTTTTTTATTGAGTGTTTTGTAAGGAGCCTTTCCAAAAGGTATAGATGTGAGATAGCAACTAGCTATACCGAAGAAGGGTTAAGGAGGTATTTTAGGAATGAATAAAAGGGGGTACATGTTGAGGATTGATGTCTTGTATTTTGAGGAAATAGATCTGCCGAGGTGAAGTCAAAAAGACGACTCCGGCGGGTCGTTAAAAGCTCGTAGGGCTTGAGGGCCGGAGGAGTCGTCTTGACAGGTTGACTTGATGGACTTGGCCCCTATGGGGGTTCGGGGGCGGTAGCCCCAAGGAAAAAATTCGGATGTATCCATACATAAGATTCGATATATCTGGGCCTTGATATATATCCGTACAAGGGTATTTCGGTAATTTGTATCATCTATCTGGGACTCGATATATATCGTTGCGATTGGGGGTTCATCCAAAAGTTAAGGGTTAAGGGAAAAACACATATCTCCTTGTAATTAGATAAAAACAGAGAAGCGTGAGGAAGATAGAGTATTGTAACCCTATTTTCCATTCCCAGTAAAAAAGCTCTAATCTCCCATAGACATACACATATTGCCGAACCACATATATCTTTGCATTGTGGTTGATTGTCTCTTTTTTTTGTATTTGTTTCTTCTTTCTTGTTTTTTGTGGATTGCTTTTCGTTTCTACAGTACATCCCATTGCAAAAGATGGCTTTTAGTGAATAAAATAAAATTTCATCATAGAGAGAAAAAGAGTGTCTTCTCTTTGTTTTTCCTTTTGGTTTTTTTTTTTTTTTTGCTGCACCAAGGTTCCATACGAATAAAGTGTAATGCCTACAATCAATCTAAAATTATTGTCCGTACCATGTAGCTAAAAGCCTCAAATAGAAGACTCAGTAACTCAAACCTATGAGCTTAAAGGATAGAAAAAGAGGTTAAAGATACCAAGGCATTGATTCAGACCTATAAACATGTGAAAAACCCACAACCTCCAACAATTAAGATGACAAATAGTTTAAAGACAACATGCATGTCCATTTTCATCAGCAATTATAGACTCCCAAAATACCTAGAACTTAATCCGTAAATCTCAAATCAAGGTGATCATGTCTTTCTATTCATTCACCTAACAAAGAAGCAATGCATGCCCATCCATGCCAATGCCACAAACTTGGAGACTCATGAGCAATCAATACCCCCTTCAGTATTTTGACATCCTATTAGAGAGTTTTCCTATAGTCTTGGTCCAAGGCAAGTGTTGATCCACTGGGACCGAGATCCCTAGTGCCCCCAGATCAAACAATGGCCTTCAAATCTATATTCAACAACCACCATCAACCCCTAAGGCAACATATGTAACAACCAGCGTCCACCTTACGGCATCTCCTCAGTTCTAATATACAAAATTTAAAAGAATTCCACATGTGTTTATTCATGAGTCGGGAGATTTTCTAATGCATCAGTCCACCTTCAGTGCATAAATTAGATGATTCTTTGTCAATCGCCAGTCTTGTGGATGGACTTGTTATGTTCATCCTCATTCTTTTCACGATTTAGTTCAAGGCATCAAACTCAAAATTCTAGTAAAAGATATCCCAGTCATCTCAACAAGTGTCATGTTAAATAATCATTCACCCTTGCCAATCGACAAAATACTCTATAATGCCTACTGCCTCGTCTTCTTGTAATTCTTCCACTCTCTATGATTGTCAAATGCATCCCATTTATACAGGATACTCCCCCTTAATCCCTTGCTCTAGGTCTATTCTCAAAACTTGATACTCAGCTCATTCGCATAATTTGATCCAAATTCCCAGTTCAAAATATGTCCGGACCCAACCAGATCACAAGGTTCAAAGAGAACTAGCACATGGTTATTCCTTACTATAGACAAAACGCTATTGTTTTGTTATTCTATTCAAATGGAAATGCAATTAAATTCTGGAACTGAAGACCCGTCCATAAAATTCACAAAAACATAACTTATTGAACAGATAATTACAGATTGTCGATTTAAAATAGGATTGTTCAGAAGAAAATTGGTATTCTGATTCATTAATTCAAACAACCAATTTCAAAGATCATGTACTCTAATCACAGTTCAAGAGAAATTAAAGAATATTTACCATGTAAGAAAAATCAGAACTATACAATGAAAACTTCATAAATCCAGCATCATAACCCATTAACCCAAATCTCACACACAAAAAAAAAAAAAATGGTTTCAGGAATCATAAAGATATGAAAGAAAAAAAAGCGTACTTCATCATAAAAAGGACTCTGTATGAGAAAAATGAGATCTTAACCTATAAGCCTAGATACCCATTTTTATAAATTCATGAAAGCATTATGTTTTATAAAGAGACCATCACAGTTACTGTGAAAAGTAGAAAAACAGACAAAAATCACATCAAGCAAAATGCCCAATAAAAAGAAAACTATAAACCATTGGAGAGAGACTCTAAAACAAGCCTACATTGTTTATTACAAGTAAAAACCAAAACCAGGATCATTCAGAAGGAAACTGCGAGCCTATTCGTAGAGAGAGAAAGAGCAGAAGAGGGCAGATGGGGAAAGGGGAGAAATACCTCTGATTCAATGCTGAATTTCCTTTTCTTTCCTTTCACTTTACAGTTATGATGGCGTGCATAAGATTGGGGGTCTTGGTTTCATGGTGCAAGTGGACTGAACCAGGAGCTTCAAGTGCAAGAAAGAGATGCAGGGCCTTCGGGTTTTTTTTAGCGGACGTGACTCAGCAACCCTTTCGAAAAGACACGTAGTATCGGGAGGCAGATGCCGTTCTAGGCACGTGCATGAGAGATGTGTGCCGTACTAGCACGTGCACGAGGACGCATGCATAAGTGAATCACACGCCAACTACACACACTCTCTCCCGATTAATATTAATATTAATATTAATATTAATATGGAAAAAGTTTAGGAAAATTTACAATATAACTTCCCAATAAACTTTTTTTTAGCAATTTTTACACAAAATGTAACTTTTCTACGGTCAAAAAAGTCATTTTTTTAATGAACATGCCCATAGTGCCGAATCGTCCCCATTTTGTGTTGGATCGCATGTTTAAAGTGTCGAACCTTTTTTATTTTGTGTCAGACCCCATGCCCAAAGTGCTAAACCACCCCCATTTTGTGCCCAAAGTGCCAAACCGCCCTTGATGGCATGCTTTCTAGAAGTAAAGTGTCGAACCGCCACCATTTTGTGCTGGACTGCATGCTTTCCATAGTGTATTTTGATCTTCAGTTTACCTTTTTCATGATTTGGGAGGCATTTATTAAGAAAGTTCAATTTGGTGTAAAAAGTGAGAAAAAAGGGTTGGTTGGGTTTAAGTTACATAAGAAGTCTTTTCATAAGGTTTATTTGTAATTTCTCCCAAACAATTTATAAGGTTGCAACCTTAAAATGTAAAATTACATATGCACCTCAAAAAACCATTGAAAATGTTGTTTAAATGTTGAAAAAAACTCTAATTGATCATATCGACATCGAGATGTATGAATAAGAAAGAAAAGAAAGATTTTGAATCCCAAAAATAGTGCATCTTGCAATACATTATCTAAACCGTCTATTTTCAAGATTTTTATATATTTATAGATCTACTTGATTTTAACCTTTTTTTGGGTTTGAAATTTTATAATTAGATATGAAAATAGATTTTGAGATAATCCTAAAAAAATTTTCACGAAAATTATATGTTATGATAAAATTTGGAGGTGTGCTTTAATTGGATTGTTGAAGGTTGCAACCTAATAGAAACCACACCCTTAATATAATATTATAATATTAAAATACCATAATAAAATATAAATATTTCAAAAAGAACATAATATAATATTGATATTAATATTATGGTAAAAATATATTTAAATGATCACTATTTCAATAATAAATATTTAAAAAATTATTAAAAATTTACCTCCTTTTGGTTTAATAGAAAAAAGGAAAACGTTACGAGGCTCTAAACAATCAAATTAGAGCCCACGTCGAAAATTTCATTAGAAGAAGTTGTTTTGATGCCCAACTACCCTAAAATGGATCATCTCGTCATCAAGATGCATGGACATGGGAAAAAAAATGGATTTCAAGTTTTGAAAATGGTGTATCGTGTAACGTATTTTTGAACCGTCAATTTTCAAGATTTTCTAGTTTTCATAGATCTGCTTGATCTACACTATTTTTGAAGCTTTAAATTTTATAATTAAATATAAAAATATATTTTAAGGCTATCACAAAGATTTCCAGTATTGAAAACATATTTCTCGATACTATTTGAAGGTGCGCTTTACTTTGGTTGTTTAGAGCCTTGGCTCTATACAAACAGCACCCTATAAAAAAACCTCATACTTTCCTAAACCTCATCTATAAGTTTTTTTTTTTTTTTTTCCACTTTTTGTGTTATTTGAACCAAAATAGTCTTCATGGTAGCGTATTACTACGAAGGAATCACAGGAGCCTTAGTGTCATGTGTCTTTATGTTTTGAGGTATTACGATACTTAAACTACCGTGATGACTATGATAAGTATCGCAGCACTTAAAGTGTCGTGATGGTTTTTAATTGATTCAATTTACCTTCTAATCCAATTGTAACCATTGCATTAGTTCTTTTACTCATGTTATTTACTCTCTATTCCACTACTGGTTGTTTCTGATACCTTGTATGATATTAGCTATTCTGAAAGATTTCTTGATTTGATGGAATACTAGGTAAGCAAGTGCAAAGCTATTTATGTGCAATCTCGCAGGTTTTAAAATTATCCCATTTGAGAAATTTATGTCATCCGCAAGAATACAATTTCCATTGATATATGGAACAAAGGTGACTCTAATTAGAACAATTGTTTCATGCAGGCTGGACTACATTTGTACAATATGCGGTCCGAAGGAATGAAGCATCTATCTTAAAGATGGATGCAACTAGGTGGTTCATCTAAAAACAATTGAAACTAACAATCCAAATATTTTCTTAATAGAATCATTATTTTTAGTTCTCAAAAATTATTAGTTCTTTTCATATTCATGATCTCCATGTTAAATATTATATATTTTCTAAAAATTAAAACCGAATTCTATTTCAAAAATAAATTTATTAAGGGGCTCGTATTTCTACGTGAGTGGGCTTGGCCGCATGCTCACCGTGTCCATCTAATTAATATCAAATTTGTTGATATTTTAAGTATTCAGGAAGCTAGGACAATTGTTCCATGCTCTTCGGCTCTTGCCGAAAACTTTAGCTCCAGATCTTAATCAATAATATCCAGATATTTCATGCATCTAAGAATTTGTTCTGTTATTGAGATGTTGTATACTGACTTTGCCGTTCTTAGGATTCAACCCAAAGTTTAGTTTTGGAACAGTTCGGAATTCTTGTTGTTGCACTTGCCAAACTTTGTGGTCTGGATTTGGTTTCGTTTGTAGCTTCTCGTAAGGTAGGGGAACACGATAGCACCATGACCGGCTACTTTACCTTCACATTAGACTTTTTTTATTGACACACCAGACAGTATTTCGGGTGTTATTATAGAATTGAAGATTATTACGGCTCTTGAAGTGCCGTGATACTTATCATAGTCATCACGGTAATTTAAGTATCATGATACCTCGAAACATCAACCGTGATTCTTTTGTGGTCATATGACTACTATCAATGCTATTTTGGCCTAAATAACACAAAAAATAAATCAAAAAATAATAATAATGTATAGATGAGGTTTAGGAAAGTATTAGATTTCTTTCTTATGAACGAAAAGTTAAGATACATGTTTTATAATTGCCTTAAATATTTTAATATAATAGTAATAATAACAATAATATTATTGGAGTTCGTGAGTTTAACTTTTAATATCCTGAAAATATCAAAGCCTAAATCGAATTTCCTTTCCAAGAATAAGAAATTATTTGGTTCAAGTGAAAATCAAGATTCAAAGAGGAGAACAACTGCTTAAGTCTCAACTAGGTATGAACACTACAGGGCCTGTTACCGCTGCTTGCAAGTAAAATTGCACTTCCTTTTCTTCTAATTTGTAGTTCACTTCCTTGAAAATCTTTTTAATTTGATTTCTTTTAAATCCTCCTCAAAGTTCTTTGGATCTCAAGCCAAAATGGCCAGTGGTGTATGAGTTTTTATGCTCTTGTAGATTCATCTTTCTTATATCATGTAATTCGACAGAGACCACATTCTTCACTGATTTTAATTTATTAATTTGAAAGCATAAATAAGCGAGGATTTCATACGAGATCTTCCCAGATTGGGCTATAAATACATTCTCACGTGTTACCCTTTCATATTCGACAAAATAGAGAGTTGCAAAACATGGAAATGTCAAATTTCATAATAAAACAAATACTGCACCAAACAAAATATGGAAAATGTTAAAAGGAAAAATCAGGAAAAATCTTCATTTTTTTTGTTTTTTTTGGTTGACCTCAAAACCTCCTAGGAACATATAAATGTCAAGTATGACAATTTTCACTGTTATGTATATAATAAAGGGCAGCTTCCCAAAAAGCATAGGTAAGTCAAACCATAAGTCACCACATCGATTCTCACTACCCAAAAAAAATCCGTTTATGCCGTACAAAATTATAATTGTGGTGATACTTGTCTTGATAGGCTAAGATTAGAGAACCATTCCTCCTATCAATGATGGAAAAGTCGACTCAGGCCGACTACTTAGCCCATCATCCAGCCACGTACTCGCTCGAGTATGAGTAACTCTGCTCGAGTAGGATCGAGTACTATAACACCTAAAAATATTAAAAACAAAAAAAAATACAAAAAATATACTCAAAGTAAAATTTAACAAAACACAACTAATTGCGGTTAAAAATAGCAAAAAAAAATCGAATTTAATAAATGAGTTTGTGATGGACGTAGTTTAGAAAATTTTTAAAAAGATGGGAAAATACAAAAATAAGTATTCATTACTAAAATACTCTTCAATCTTTACCAAAATAATAGAAAACATAAATAAACATCTTACAAATATTTTCTTATTTTTAAAAAAATTGATAATCTTTAAAAAAAAAAGAGTTAAGATCCCCAAATTGGACCTCCAACATGGCACAACTAGGGAGCCAGAGTAACTCGGCAGACTTTTGGAACACTCCCTCTTATCATAAGCAAATAGCTTGCCCAACGTTTGGGAATATAACAGATCCTTAGAAACACAGGCTGAATTACTATTCTTGGATCATATAGTTCATGGATATACAATTTCGGCAAATCCAGATCTATCACACCCATCCATTCTCCCTCTTCACTCGAAACCCACAACAGTGCCCTCCATTCTTCAGTGACTTGAGCAAGATATACATGGCCATCCCACTCCAACAATCAAATCCAATGATCAAGAGAGAGGCTATATAACTTACAACCTACAGGAAGCATGGGGAAGAAGAATTCTACCAGATGGACTCGGAAAGTGACACAATATCTCCAGGTCTGCTAATCGTTTCCAGCATTTGGTCGACAAATTGAAGATGAGAAATTCAGAGGGGAGGAGAGACAGAGCGGCGGTGTACGAAAAAGGGAGAGGAGACGAGTCGGTTCCATGATTTGGATGTGCTCCTGAACTTGTATATGGAGTCTATAGGGAGAAAAGAGAGGATCATTCTTGGGTTTGGTTATCATTGTTGGGTTTGATGATATCACTATATCCATTTTTTTTTTCTAAAGATTAAATATATGTTAGTAAAAAAAAAGAATTTTTTGAAAAGCAAGAAAGTGATATTTATATAAAAAATCAAAAAATACATAATATTAATCATCCTTTTGAAGTAAACCCGTTTGGAGTTTATTGAAAGAGATTTTCAAGATGGAGATAGATCTCCAAGAGAGAGAAACATATCCTCTAAGAGAGAGACATAGATGTAGCCCTACAGCGTTAACCACGTAAATCGTGTATTGTGGTGGTGCGTTTTTTTATGTTTCCTTTTTTCTTATATTTTATTTATTTTTCATACTTGATTTATAGTTAAATTCATTTACTTTGCATTTAGCTAATCATGTACACGATATTGGATGGGATCTTGATATTTAGGATTTCCACTTCCGCAAGCTAGGGGTTCTTGAGAACTATCCCGATGGAAACCCCTGTGTTTGAGCCTTGTGTCTGTGTCTCTAGAATTTCTAGAGAGACATTGAATGTGTTGAGACTTGAGACCTGAGGGAGGGGCATATATGATGAATGAGCGACGTTCCTCTCTTTTGCACCTCGCAGGGTGGGAAAAAGCGAGAGAGCTAGAAACCATGGTCCATGTCTATGCATGTATTGATATCTATGTAGTGTGAGAGAGGGATGAAGCTGCAAGAAAACATGTAGTTATCGATTATTGTGTTGAGGTTACAATCACTCTTATGCTATTGAATTAGGCTAAGGTTCTACGAGTCTTAGGACTCACATGTAGATATGCAACGCCTCTATTTGATCAATTTTTAAATAGAATTTGGACTTAATTCTTATTTTAGAAGGGATTGCAACGTTCTTTCTTTTTTGAGAAACAATTAACACTTTATTTATCACAAAGAAGTTGTATCATTGCACAGTAAACTTGGCATCAATTACGAGATAACCAAAAAAACAAAAGAAAATATTACGAGATCATTCTCTCAACCATTTTGTACAATTGTTAAGCTTGTAGCCGTAACACCCATAGCAAGACCGTCAGCCTCCATATTACACTCTCTGCAGACATGCTCTACAGAAGATTCAAAACCTTCACATCAATCTATTAATGCACGAACTATGTGATATCCATGGATATTCAGCTTCTCCTTTAATCCATTTGACTATGTTCATGGAGTCCCCTTCGATAACAATAGGCTTTCGAAAATTTCTTGTTACCTTCAGTCCTTATAAAGCAGCCTTGCAATCAGCTTCATTTGCGGTGGGACTACAACTTTAGGTCCATCTTAAAGATGCATGTGCCATACCTTGGGGAAGCAAATGTAGAAATGCATCCCGCGACTCATAGACTACTTTTTGATTGAATTAAGATGCACCTCAAAACTATGCAAAGAGATGCAGTGATGGTGCCAAAAATCCAGGCAATGCCATGAAAAACTATTGTTACCACTAATTCTAAGATTTAAAGTTCAAAATTGGTGTCGATTAAATTTATTTACTTAAAAATCTTGAAAATAGATGATTCGGATAATATGTTAGAAGATGAAACATGTTAGAACAAAATTCCTTTTTTTCTTTTCATATCTATGAATCTCGAGAACGAGATGATCAATGTAACAGTCTACCAATAAAGGAACAAGCTTCTCCAATGGGTTTAAGATAGCTGCCAAATATATGGGATAGGTCTAGATTAGACCTAACATACAAACCAAAAAACAAATGCCCGATAGGGCGTGGGCCAAGGCTTGTGGCCCTATTAGGGCTAAGCTGGGCCTAAGCTAGCCTATGGGGATCAGGGCTAGCCCGGCCCTGCCGCACTACTTCTAAGTGAGTTTATTAGATCAAGTGTTCTGTGACTTGACAAAAAAAAAAAGCACCGAGTGTATTTAAACCATTGAAAGGTTAAACTACTTAATGATATTTTTTTTTCTAAAAGAATGTCGTAGTTCGACTCTTGACTTGTAATTCAAACTACTAAGTGAGCTTAAAATTAAAATAAAGGGTGCTCACACTATAGAGCACATTACGATTGTAACAAACAAATTTTTGATACTTATATACTATTATTTTGTAATACAATTTTTTAGTAAAGGTATTTTTAGTCATTAGGAGGAATGTAACATCATCCACATGGAATGTAACATCAATCACATGATTATTTTAATATTATAACAAACAAATTTTAGATATTTATATATCAATATTTTTTAGTAATGGTATTTTTTCTCCTTAAAAAATGTGAACATCATCTACATGGAGTGTGACATCATCCAAGAGAAACATATTACATCCCATATAAATGATGTTACATCCTTCTTAATGGCCAAAAATATCATTACTAAAAAAAATATTGTATTACAAAATAAGGGTAAATGAGTGTCTAAATTTTGTTTAATACAGTCATAAAATGCTCTATAATCTAGACACCCTAGCATAATCCTCAATAAAATAAAATAAAATCTTTCAGTTCAAAGGGTCCAACTAAATTTTTAGAACCATAATGACTATATAGAGGTCCAAAAAAAAAAGGACGTGGGAGATAATTTCCCTAGACTCAACACAAACGGAGGGAAACGAGGCCAATTCTAGTGTTTATAAGGGCATAGTGGTCATTTTCTGTCTTCAGGGATTTTTTTGTCATTTCAAAAATATCAGGGTCTTATAGATAATGCGCAATGGGTAAAGAGGCATTTTTGTCTATCAAATACACATCATAATCAACGGCTATAAACCTATTAAAATTCAAAAAAGAAAAAAAAAAAAAAACCTATCACTAATCAAACTAGCCGTTGCGGAGCGCTCTGTTCTCGCTCTCTTCAACGTTCTTCCTCCATTTCTCCCTAATCAAGAGGAGCTTTCTCTCTCTCTCCTCCTTCCAAATCACTGTAAAACGTTTCTTTCTCTCTCTACCATTGTTCTGAGTTCTAATAGATACCTTTCAAAATCATCTTACTTCGTTCTCTACCTTCTTACAAGCACAGATCTCTTCTTTCTTGTTCATAAATCACTGGAATAGAGAGCTTTCTCTCTCTTCATTTCCTTTGATAACCTTCCCAAATCGTTTGTTCTCTCTCCACCATCTTAATCCCTCAATCATGATTTCATCAAAGAATCCTCTTGTTTCTCCACAACCATCAAGAACCAGCAAGAGGATCTCTGAAAATTTCGATCCGAATCTCTCTCCTGCAAAGAAGAATGGTGATTCTCAGTCCAAGAGACCAGAGACACCGGCAAGTACACGTTCCCGAAGCAAATCAAAGAGGGAAAGCACAAATAAACCAGATCGACCTAATGTCCGGAGAGTTAGAGAGAG
The DNA here is from genome assembly GCF_054954075.1 of Amborella trichopoda. Lineage (NCBI taxonomy): Eukaryota > Viridiplantae > Streptophyta > Magnoliopsida > Amborellales > Amborellaceae > Amborella > Amborella trichopoda. The sequence goes on from NC_142345.1 coordinate 1,892,335, forward strand.
AAAGTTTATCATTGCTAAGAAGCATTCAAAACCAGGCTCTTCGGCTGTAACATGTACATGCAGTCAAAAGAATGGGGATGGAAAATGCCTATGCATGGCTTACGAGAGTCTCCGTGCTTCTCAGGAGGAGTTCTTCAATGGCGAGAGCAAAAATTTCAAAGACAAAATTTGCTTGAATGAGGAAGGAGCTCAAAAACCAGAGGACATGGGGGGTTTTATTGACCATGAAAGACCTGAAACCCCATCAAAGTTTGGGGTTCTAGAGAGAGAAAATACCGGTGGTGCGGCTAAAATCGAACCCATAGAGCGAGGAAACGAAAATGGTGAATCTATGGAAGAACCAGAAGTCGGGTCTTCTAATCAAAGAAACATAACAGTGGAGATAGTCGAAGATGGGAATTCGAACCTGGGTTCTCCTACCCCAAAGAAACTGAGGAGGCAGTTGCTTGAGGAAGCCATGAACAATATACCACAGCCAGGGTCCGGGAGGGTTATGCATTTGGTTAAGGCCTTTGAGAGGTTGCTCTCAATTCCACGAGAAGAGAGAGGAATGGAGAAAAACGATGGATGGGAAGAGGGTCTGAAAGTCAAGAACTGGGCATTACCAGGCTTGCAACCACCAGTTGCTGAGCCCACATTTAATTCTCACTCTTCATTTGCTCTCTCATCTTCATGTTCTTCTTCTGAGGTTTCCAGTTCAAAAGTCTCAGATGGGGACCTTCGTTCTTCAATTGCAAGCAGTGATTGCAGGTTAGTCTCTATGCATGGACCTCTTTTTATCATTTACAATTTACATTTTTTTGCCTATAAAATTGTTGTTTTAGTAGAATTGAAATTTGAATTCCATTTTATAAGCTCTTTTTTTACTTTTTTTCTTTTTTTCTTTTTTTTAAGGCTCTGATGGTCGTGAGCCATTCGATGATCAAATTTAATTGCCTTTTCCTGTGCTTTTTTGTTTTTTTCCTCTATTTCTGAGATGCTTGTCTGATTGGTGCGATCATGGGTTCATTAAATTGATGCTTTCATGCTTAGTGGTAATTGATATCATATTTGGTTTAAATTGCTGTTTCAAATAATTTTTGGCTTACTCTGGTTTCTTCTTTTGATCTATGGAAATAATCCTCTCCATTTAATTCATTGAATTTCTTTTGTTGGGCTGAAGTTGGGGGAGCAGGACGTCAGGTGGAGGGCGAAGGAGTCGCAAAAATGTAAAAATCTCTTTCTCTCTCTCTCTCTCTCTCTCTCTCTCTCTAAAATGTTACTTTTGGGTGTAATTTTTTCAGAGCATGGAATCAATAGGAAGAGGAGTGGGGCAGTGCTGGAAAAAGCAGCTGAAAGTCACAAGCCAACAACCATTCAAACTAAGAACAGAGGTACATATCAGAAATACTGAGTTAACATTTGAAGGAAAAGAAAGAAAAAGAAAAACCAACCAAGTGCTTCGATTATTTTGAAAATGCAGTGTTTCTTTTTCTCTTTAAGACTTTAACAGTACATAAAACATTTAATTGAAAGTCATAGTTTTTCATTTATTTCTCTCACTCCTGCATTATTCGATGATTTGTTTCTCTATCTGCTTGGCGTAGAGGGAGAATGGAAGAAATCAGTAGCTTTGATATGACAAACAGAATTTTGTTTTCGAAAATTTGGTTGCATCTACTATTTCTAACGATGTTGATACATGGAATTGTTCCATGGAAATTTTTTTAAAGTTTTCCATGTCTTTCTCTTCTGAATTCGCAATATGTGTTTCTCTCACCTGTGCAAGGAGGAAGCGTCAATCAAAATCAGTGGGTTATATGAGAAAACCGTTTTTGCTTCCTTTTTTTCCTAGAAAAATGGTAGCTCTGTTTTCCCATTGTTAACATGATAACATGTGATAGCTTGTGGAAATCCTTGGTTTTCCATCTGTCTCTATCTTTCTGCAATTCTAAAGTTTATATAATTCTGGTCACGCATTTCTCTCTCGAGTAAATATTGAGAGTAAAGCAAATCAGTGAGTGGCTTTTTGAAAATGAGTTGTTCTGTTTCTATCTGTTAATGATGGATACATGCTTTATGGAAACTCATAGTTTTCTATTCGTTTCTTTCCCTCAATTACTAAACTAAAGAATTCTCTCACTTCAGCAAAGGGGAAGAGTTAAAAAAGAAGAATTTGTGAAGAAAGTAGAGGAAATGTTCTCAGAGGAGGAGAGACTTCGAATCCCGGTTGCCCAAGGCCTTCCATGGACAACAGATGAACCAGAGGTGAATGGCCCCAAATTTTTTTATTTTTTCCATTTTTTTTGTAAAGATTGTATAACTTATAGAAACATATGGGGTTGGCTCAAATATGACCATGACTCAATTTTTATTAATATATTTTTTTGCTTTTATAATCTCAATGTAGGTGGAAGATCCCAAATTTAAATTTTTTCATTTTTTTTTCTTAGAGTATTTGGGATAGTTTCAAATAATAACCATGATACAGTTATCACTAATATTTTTTTATATATATAATCTCAGTGTTTAGTAAAGCCTCCAGTGAAGGAGAGCACAAGACCCATTGATTTAAAGCTTCATAGTGATATTCGAGCGGTTGAACGAGCAGAGTTTGATCAAGCTGTAAGAACCCTTTCTTTTTTTCTTTTTTTGTTATTTGTAAGAAAGAAATGATCTTTGTTGTATGATGTTAATGAAAGTGTCTAGAAATTATCTTTTCTGTATGATGTTAATGAAAATGTCTACGAGTTCTTTTCACTTTTCTGTACAAGTATGAAGTTATTGAATCAATATTAAGAACTATGACAATGTACAGATTCAAGAGAAGCTCAGCTTTATTGAGCAATACCGACAGGAGGAGGAGAGGCGCCAGAAGGTGAAGTGATTGAACATGAATCTCTCTCTCTCTCTCTCTCTCTCTCTCTCTCTCTCTGAGTTTATCTTTTTATAAAATAATGGGGAGATTAATGGAATGGCAGTTAGCTGAGGAAGAAGAGCTTAGAAGACTGAGGAAGGAACTGGTCCCACGAGCTCAACCGATGCCATATTTTGACCGACCTTTCATCCCAAAGAGGTGAGAGAAACTGTGTTAGCTGCTCTCTCTCTCTCTCTCTCTCTCTCTCTCTCTCTCCACATGTTCCTGATATCTTGCCATTGGAACTTGGTTACATTTGTGTCATATGCAGGGGTTTGAAACACCCAACCATTCCCAAAGAGCCAAAATTCCACATTCCTCACCATAAGAAGATCAAATGCATGTCATGGAATGACATCAACATCTACCAGCATCAGAACCAGCATTGAACCAAAGAGATGATGTTGCTTCAGCTGAAGATTATTTTTACTCCTTACTCTGTTTCCTCAGTGTTATTTTTTAGCTTGGATGCTAAGCAATTTATCTGCATTGTTTTGAAAGACTGTTTCAGTCTTTTCAGATATATATAATAAATAATCATAATCTTGGTATTTCCCACGAAAGTTGTTTTCTTAGCGCCCCCCCCACCTCCCCCCCGTTCTCTCTCTCTCTCTCTCTCTCTCTCTCTCTCTCTCTCTCTCTCTCTCTCTCTCTCTCTCTGAGTCAGTTCAAACACAGGTATTCCCATTTAATATGAGAGTTCTTAAGTCATAGTAACAAGTTATTTGATTTAAGTGCACAAGCTCCTGAGGTTTTTCTGAGCAACCCCCATTTGATATGAGAGTTCTCGAGTACCATTTGATATGAAGTTCTCAAGTCATAGTAATAACCGCATATTCCAGAGATGACATGTGAATGAACATAGCAGTTTGGCATTTGTTAGAGATTGCCAAGTCCTTGCTATACTGAATACTGAATCTTGACATCTTTCTTGTTGTGAAACGTAAAACCAAACTCAATTTTCAAATAAAGCTGAAAGAGAACAATATAGCTAATGAATTATGAAGAACTAGAGAATAACATCTGTTCTCGAAGGTGAAACCATCGCCTTGAAAACCAAACTCAATTTTCAAATAGAGCCGAGATAGAATAATCTAGCAAGAAAGAAAAAGCCCTGAAGAACTAAAGAATAACATATGTTCTCCAAGGTCAATGTGAATTCACCTTCTATCAAAGTGGTCCACTGAACAGTCAGACTCATAACCAGTGGAAGAACTGTTACAAGCAACCTGAAGAATCCATGAGCTCCTACATTGCAAATGAGACCCTGAATACCTGAATCATCCAAAAAAACAACATCAAATTAGGTTCAAATATCCCCATGTGTATAGCTTGCACCACTGTAGAGGTCTTACCCTGAATGAAATCATCTTACACTCTTGAATCTTAATTAGGAAGGTAATGGACATGGACCTGCGATTTCACAATTCCTTGAGGATAAATAGTAGTACAGTTTTACTAAGCCAAAAGAACAGCATTGTGAGTTTGTGACTTGTAAAAGGCAGTTTGTTCCTTAAAAAAGATTACTCCCATTTCCCCTTAGCTAATTTCTGATTACTTGTGATTTCTTGATACTTTGAGGAGAAAGGGTAGTGTTGTGTTTACTTAATACAAGGAAGAATAATAACGTGTTTTGTAAATGAAAGTCGTCCATTTCCTGACAGCAAAAATGGTTAGAAAGAAGAATGCAGCCACCGAGAAAGACGAATTATCCTTCCCATTTTTTTGCAATGGAAGAGAAATTACTGACCCTAGGTTTGCAGTTTCTTATTGCCTTCAAGTGGTTCACAAATTTGACGAGTGAAGTAGTTGAATCAAAGTTAGGGCCGAGGTTTGCTAGGAGAAAGTAGTCGTTAGAGGCCATCACCAAATAAGTGGCAGTCAAAATCTTTGGGATGAAACAATGCTTTTGGGAGCACCCCTTAACTCCCTAAAAAAGATTATGTTTTTTTCATAATTAGCACACATGGACACACACATGCAATTTCTCGATACATTGAGGAAAAAGAGGAGTATTGTGTTGCTTAACCAAAAGAACAGTCTTTAAAAAGTGGCCTATTCCTTGAAAAAGACCACAATCATATCTTAGTTACGAACATATGGGCATGCACCTTTGTTTCTCAATATGAGGAGAAAGAATAGTATTGTGTTTGCTAAGCCGATAGAAAAGTGGTATTGTGTTTTGTAAAAGATAGCATGTTCCTTGAAAGAGGTTACACGTATATCTTAATTAGGGAAAAATGGGCATGCACTTATAATTTCTTGTTACTTTGAGGAGCAAGAGTAGTTAGAAGACAAAAAAAGGTTATACATGTATCTTAATTAGGAACATATGGACATGCACCATCAATTCTTGATAGTTCGAGGATAAATAGTGGTACTGTTCTCTCTCAGCCAAAACAGAGTATTGTCTCTTGTAAAAGATACCCCGGTCCACGAGAAAAGTTTCCCCTATATCTTAATTAGGAACATATGGACCTGCACCTGAGATATCTCGATTCTATAAGGAGAAAGGGTAGTATTATGTTTACCTAGACAAAAGCAGAGAAGTATTGTGTTTACCTACACAAAAGCAAAGGAGTATTGTATTTTGCAAAAGAAAGCTTGTTCCTCAAAACGTTTGGACTTAGATGAATCTAAGCATAACTATCTCCAAAAATTGCCCAATACTTATCCTAGTTAAACCAAGGTGAGCCACATATGCTTTATCATGAAATAATACCATGGGCAATTCCACTAGCTATTGGGAGAAGATTTGGAGGACTGAGTCAATTGGACTAATGAAAATAGTTACTAGTTGAAGCCCCCAAACATCTAGAATTGGCATTCATGCCAGGTTCTAGAGACTCACTACCAGGTGATTCATGCCTAGAAGCTTGAACCAAAGATAGAGACAGAGATCCTTTGATAAAATATAGAATGTTCTCATTCACTCTAGGCTGATGTCAGTGTTAAAAAAAACTTAAACTCAGTGGTGAACTCAACCATTGCCAAAACAGAGTTGAACAGTCAAATCCAAAAGACATGGTGAGTTTTTCAAACTTATTGGGTGAACAACATAAAGATAAACATGACTCAATATTTTTATAATGAGGTTGAACCCAGCCTGGTACCATGTCATACCACTATCCTTCCACATTAGGAAACAATTTTATTAGTTTATATCACAAAATAACAATGAAGTTTTTATACGACCCAAAACAAAGGGACATCCCAAGATTTTTCATTTATAAAATCACACACTTAATGAGTCAAGTTGACTCTGACATTTTTTTCCCATTTGGAGTGACTTTTGTAAACTGGCTAATGTGATTTTTAAGAGTAGGATAGCGCATGTTTATCTATTTAAGCGTTCCCTGTATAACAAGGAAAACATCATAATCTTGACTCATCAAAATTAGATTTACTTGATTTATAATATACCAATTCAACATAAAGGAATTTGACTCATTCACCAATCTGAATTGGCATAAAAAAAGAATCAGTTCAATCTCTTCCCGATTCCTCCATATACAGGTTCTGCAAAATTATTTTTGAATCAATCAAACAATTTCTATCATTGCTGAATATACTGGCTTAGTCTAATAGAGAGGTGGGTGTTTCATAGCAATGTGTGAGCTTCACTTTTTCTTGTTTTTGTCAGAAAAAAAGCCCCCCCCCCCCCCCCCCCTTGAAGGAATTCAATACTGATCTTTTGGTAGCTTTAATTGCTTGTCTTAGGAAGAAATCAATCTGTGTGGCACCTAACAACAGGGATGGGATAAATATAACCAGATATCTTTCTTTCCCTCCCCCTTGTTTGCAATTTAAAGTACTCAAAACTAAGGAATGTCACGTGTAATCTTTCACTTATGGACTGCTTTTTGCAAAACCTTGAAGAAAATTTAACTTTTGTTGAAGATTATCATATTGTACATTGGAATATGGCTCTTGATAGAGAAGAATGGAGGAACATGATTCATATAGCCGGTCCCAAATAATTGGGATAAGGCTTGGATGACAATGATAATGATCTTGTACATTGAAATATATATGTACATAACCATCAGTTGTGGTTGTTAATAGTTTTGTTGGGAACCTTAAAAGGAAATTTTTTCATGAGGGGAATGTTCCTTCATATAAAATTTATGGACATATAACAGCCTCATTTTGGTTTGGGAATGTACACTACCTTGTAAATGGTATACTACTCGTTCTTTCTAACACATTTAAGCAATATCAACTTTTACAAAACTAAACTCCTATTTATTCTCCCAGAGTAATATAGATATCAAAAGAAAGCAAGATGTTTAACTTCAGTTGATGTCATCCTTAAATTTCACTTGAGATCACACTCTTTTTTTAAGAAGCCAGTTGGAAAAGATATCAAATAATGTACCAAGAAGACTTGGTGGTGCAAACTACTCATGGGAAGTTAAAAGCTTAGTTTCAGTACTGTCTTTGTGAGTGACTTGATCCCTCATCGAAGATGGATCGTTTTGCTCAGTGTTTAAAAACCCCTATTCGAGCTTTGAGTGTCAATGATCCCAAGCCCAAGTCAATGGACCCAGCACCCTGCTAGGCCCAATTTCTAGTGGGTCCAAGATTGAGTCAGCAGCTTTTTAATCACTAATGTTGTTTCTAAATGCAAGTGTGACTGATCCCATCAAGGGAAAGCCAAGGTCATTCTGACTAGTCTACAGATATGGAATATAGTGATTCCTTAGAAAATTATTTAGGAAATTAACTTTTCAATGCTATTACTCTATTTTAACTTCAATATAAACTTGGTGCCATTTTTGTTGTTTGCTTGAGTTGCTTTGGTAACTTAAACCCTGTTTGAGAGTGTTCAATTTGATCTACTTCTAGGCTTATCAAACAATTGAAATCTTGATCAATTAACAATGTTTTTCCATTAAGCAAGGAACTCTACTGATGTTCTGGCACTTAGAGACATTGTTGTGAGAATTGGGATAGCCATTTTAAACCGATTAAGGTTTGCCAACCAAAACCAGCGCAACCATCAGTTGGAGCATATTCATAAAACAATAATATTGAATCTATTGATAGTTGAAAAAATATGAAATAATAACAAAAACGAGTACGTCCTGCCTTATTTAACTAGTGTCAGGTGAAAAGTGACGAGTTCAACTAGCCAAAATTGTTTATACTTTCTATTTTGAACAATTTCGACCTTGCCCAATTTTTCGCCTTTGGTAAGGCACACAAGTATTGCCAATGTGTTGGTCCAATGTTGATAGCTGCGCTTACTCTCTACTTGGAGGCATACAAGAAATACTTTAGGGTTTTATGAAGCGGTTGAAGTTTCTTTGAGGCCCAAGCTTTATGAGAACAAAATAAAGCCTCATCTCAAATACTTGCCCAAAAAGCACTTTTAGCAACAGAAATCTTCATGACAAAATCAATTTTCAACACCAAAAAAAATTTGAAACTCGATCTTGTGGATACATGAACACATATTTTCAAGAGAAAATAGACGGTCCAGATAATTTATTACAATATATACTATTTATAGAGTTGAACTCTTAATTCTTTTTCATAACTGTAATGTTCAAGTATATAAACGTTTTCCAATGCTTGAATTGCAATTTTTGATAGGGCTACAGCCCTATCAAACCATTTGCCTTATGAAGTACAATTCTTGAATTTGCCTTATGAAGTACAATTCTTGAAAAGATAGTTTGTCTTACATTGTAGACATGGATAGGCGGGAAACTTATTTCAAAAAATTGATTATATGCTTCCAAAGGAACTCCCTAGGGCAAAACCTAAGGAAGGAGAAGTTAACTTTTGGAAACCCAACCATTAAGGATGCAGCCAACTCAACCCGATGACTGATAAAGGATAAAGGAAAAAGTTTATATAAGGATGCTACCTCGGATGCTTCTCAAAAATCCATCGAATAAGGTAGTTTTAATGTTGAAAAACCCTTTGATTGATCATCTTAACATCGAGATGTATGACTACTAAAAATAAATAAAAAATTAACTCTCACAAATAATACATTTTACAATATATTATCTATACCGTCCAATTTCAAAAATTTTAAATGTTTACAGATTTACTTGATTTTAACTATTTTTTAAATATAAAATTTTATAATTAGATATAAAAATAGATTTTGAAATAATCCTAAAAACATTTTACATCAAAATTATATACCATGATAAATTTTGAAAGTGTGCCGCCCAGCGATTTTTAAAACACTTACAGAGTGAGAGAAGCTATGGATTAGTAAGAGGGAGGGAGAATAGCTAACGATTAGACAGAAGAGCAGGGGCAGGGGCAGGGGCAGGGGCAGGGGCAGGGGCAGGGGCAGGGGCAGGGGCAGGGGCAGGGGCAGGGGCAGGGGCAGGGGCAGGGGTAGGGGTAGGGGCAGGGGTAGGGGTAGGGGCAGGGGCAGACAGACAAACAAGTGGGTAAGGCATGAGAGAAACAAGGAAGAGAGCACTTGCAATACTTCATAAAATAAGCAATCCAGATGAACGGTAAACAGTAAATAACAGTGTTTAAAAAATCAAAACTCATCGCAAGCATTCAATTCCAATTGTTCGAGTCTGAAACAGCCAGTCCCTGTGTCCATCCAGGCCACAGTTGCAGAGAACTTTCTCAAAAGAATCTAAAAACCAGGGAGAGCAGAGGAATTATGTGGATTTTACATATGGAATTGCCAACACCCTGGTTCCAATCCGGCTCAGCCATTTCCAAGTCGGACAGCATGGTGAACAGCAGTGTTTAACATTTGACAGAATCATCAATATACCAGAATCTGCGCTTTTTCACATAAGCATTCACAAAAAAAAATTACTAAATCCAAAAACTGATCCAATAGCACATAAGCAAAGACAGTAAACTAAAACTTTTTAAATCTCTCCAAGGTCTCTGTTTTCTTAGTTTTGAAAAAATCCTACAAAATTCAGTTGGAACTCCAAACATAAGAGAACAAACAAAAAGTCGCTGCTAATTCAAGGAGCGACAACCGCAATCCTCCCTGCTACCTGATCAAGATCCCTTTGGCCACTTGAGGTGATCCTCCTTCCACTGTACATAAATCAAAACACCAGTTTCAAAACATGACCGGACATAAAACGGATCGAAGCAGTTCTCTCTCACACACACACATAAATATCTAAGTCACTAAACAGCAACCAAAACACTAGTTTAAAGCATTACTCATTGGAATATAAAATCGCAGGCATCTCTCGATTCTGTTCTTATCACTAATCCCTACTTATTTCGAACAAACTGGCCTCTTTCTCTCCGAAGTGCACCAGGGATATAAAACCAGAAAAAATCGAACTCCTAGGCGAAAATTTGAAAAGGTTTAATGTGGGTGTTTTTTTTTGGGAGGGGGGGGGGGGGGGGGGGGTTGTTTGGAAGAGAGAGAAAGAGAGAGAAGGGGAAAGAGGGCCAGTAAAGCAAATTTTCTTGGGTATAATTTGCCCACAGAAAAAAAAAATAAAAAAAAGGAATCCGAGATTTTTCTATTTGCGTATTTGCCGCTGAATAAGAAGCTATTGCTTTCCCCAGTTGAGAAGAAATCATCTTTGTGAAGAAAAAAAAGGGTTACTTTGTTGGTTTTGGATTTTCTAAAAGTGGTACTCTAACTCAGAGAGAGAGAGAGAGAGTATCAATTTCACTGTGATTTTTCTCGGACATTGTAATGACAAGTGACGGCACACCTAACTATCAAATTCACATCTGACAGTTAAGAAGGATAGGTAACTTGTATCAAAAGCAAAGCTGCAAAATTCTAATGGTATGCAACCCTTTTGTTTCTCGGTAGTTCAGCAGTGGCAGTGGTTTTAGAACTTGGAATGCAAATCTGATGCATTTTTGCCATTTCCGTGAAAACATAGAAAAATTTTAGCCATCTTAGAGAGAGGGGGAGAGACAGAGAGAGAGAGAGAGCATCAATTAGACTGTGATTCTAATAATCTCAGGGATGTATTCTGAGATCAATTTGATTATTCACCCAAAAAATATCAATTTGAATGAGGTAGTTTATTTTGGGTAGTTTAGCAATGATATTCCATATTTGATAGGTATGCTTTGCCAGTTCCATGAAAAAGAGCACACCGCTAGCAAGCGCATCAACTTGATTGTAATTCTAGACCTTAAAGTGTGATACTAACATCAATTTGACTGAGGTATCTAGTTTTTTGGCATTTCACCAGTGATATTCAAACTTGGAATCCAAAAAAATGGGGTATTATATCCAGCTCCATGTAAAACATCACACCATCCCAGAAAGAGAGCATCAATTTTTATGTGATCCTAAGCTCACTGATAAGCGATGCAATGTCCGCAAAAATCAGATGAACATGGCATCTACCCCAACAGAAGAAAAATTCAAATCAGTAAAGAACAAGAAAAATTCAAATCAGTCAAGAAAAAGAAAAGTACTTAGTACTCTTACCCCTTGGGATCAAACTCGATAATCTTCACCTTCTCCAACTGTTGGAGAATGTGACGAGCCACAGCTCCACTGCTCTTGCAAAAGTGGGGAGGGCAGCTTCCGTTCCTCTTGCGGCCACCATAGATCTTCTGAAAGCCCCCCACGCCAATACCTTGCCTAAGGTAAATTTTCCTGGCCATAGATGCTGCAATCAAGCAAAATAAAAACCATTACAAAGATAAAGGGATAGACAGATTACTTCTTCTTTTTTTTAGAATGAAAAGGGATAGATAGATTTTGCGACCATTTTGTATTTGACAAAAATGAATATGTAGGTTTCAGGCCATGAGTTTTTGTCATTTTAGCCATCCGTGGTGAATGCGAGAGAGAAAAAGAGAGAGAGAGAGAGAGAGAGAGAGAGAGAGAGAGAGAGAGAGAGAGAGATTAGGATATCCTCACAAAAAAGTCATTCTCCAACTCAATCTGTTAGCTCCACAGCCACATTTTTCTTTGTGGTTGTGTGTGAATGAGAAAGTGAGTGTGACAGAGAGAAAGTGAGACAAAACAAGTTATTTTCACAGAACTGTCCGACGATTCTTTTTTAAGGGAAAAAATCCCAACATTTTTCAAAGCAAAGACATCAAGAATTTTGTATCTCCATATGAATACATTGGTTCCCAGACCCATTTGAGAGAGAGATAGAAGGGGGGGGGGGGGGGGGGGGGGGGGGGGGAAGGGAAGCAAGGCATGTTCTTGGAACATAAAGGATTGGCAAAAATTATTATCAACAACAATAGAAACAAACAGGTGCTTTCGTTCGATAACTCCAGGACAAACGCAAAGAAAAGAGTAAATTAAGACACGTACCAGCCCTGATGAAGTACCAATCAGGGTCATACGGAGCGAGCTCCTTGAATGTGCCAGTCTTCACTAGATCTACCCATTTAGGAAGCTCAATCTAAAACACAAGAATTGCATAGCATAATTAATTATAATCTTCAAGACGGAGTGTATATGTTCGAGAGAGAGAGAGCAAATAGTCTCTTATTATATCTTGAAAATCCAACATAAACAGACCTAGTGACTAGCAATCACAACATCAAATTCATCAATACCAAAAGGCAAAAAATTTAACTCATATGTAGGATTGGAGGAGAATAGGACAAACACATCAAAGAATTATTATTTATTAAAGCATTAAAAAGGAAAGGTTTTTGGTACTTCCGAGGGTAACCTAACTGGAAAAGATAAGAACCCGGCTCTGCGGCAATCATGAGTCATATCTCTCCATCACAAAGCCCCGTTTCTATAAAGGATGGCAAAGCAAGATTAACTATATCAAAGAACATTCAATTGCATTCCAACCAAGTGGAAAGATACACAAATGTTGTCTAACAACTAAAGGACCAAATTTGATCAGCTAGCTTGGGTTTCATGTCCAGAAAAAGAACATGTTATCTGCGAACTGAAATTGCTAGACTGTGAGGTCCTAGTTTAAACCACAAAGCTCTCCATTAGGCCTAATTATCACACCAAAGAAATATGACTAGAGGCTTCTGAGATGCAAGTGATCAATAATTGATGAAGGCCTTTGCTCTGATTTAGGACAGGAATCTCCCAGGTATACTAATGACAAAACACAAGAGCCCTAATAAATCCCCTATAAAATGATGAAGTGGTATTCTCTATGCCCCAATAGCTCTGAGTTAAGCATTGCTCTCCTAACTCACTACTGAGAAAAGCTCCAGCCACCAGCCACTACATGTTGCGAAAGAAAAACTATTCTGGTAACCCTGTTCTAGCCATCTCACCTTGGAGCTTATGCATCAGTAGATCTCTTTATCTCTATTGTGTCCTAATAATCATTCCTCAATTTTAAAGCCTACCCTGCTGTCTCATGAAAATCAAATATATCTCCTAGGTATTTCTATCTTTCCCAACCCCCGTAAAAAAGGTCGCCAAAAGACTTCTTTTGACAAACTTTCATTTTCTTAACTAGTGTAAACTTCTATAACACACCATGTCTCTTTTTTTTTTTGATGTTGTTAACTGTTGTATTGAAAGAAGGGAATTTCTATAACACACAAATGTTGAAGTCCTAAGTCCTACAAAACTTTTAACCTTACATTTGTTTCATAGCCGAAGCAACAAATATTGGCCCAGAGACATTTATTACACCCCTGAATCATGTGCAGAACATCTTCCCACCACCAAAGAACAAGACCGTCATTAAAGGTTGACCAATCCCATTCCTTAAGTTTCCTCTTTAGCCATTCTGACTGCACCATTACTACTAAACTAATCTAAACCCAGCTCACCCTTCCTGTCCACATCCACGCTACAATATCCACCAGCAAGTCCTTTCTTCAGGATAATGACTGCTTCCATTAATTGTATAATTTACGTAAAAAGTTGTGTTTCTCATACACAAAATTTACAGTGCAACAAATTTGATGTTGCAAACAAAATTGTCAGACAGTAATTAATCAAAAAGGATTCATGTTCTCATGGTTCCTTCCATTGAGTGCTTCTCCAAAAGCAATAATTTCCATCATGGCCTCACTGAGACCCTGATCAAACTGCTGCACCCTTCAAATGAAAAAACCAAACGGTTAAAAAAACCACAGAAGAGGTACGAAATCCGTAGAATCATAAAATCAGTCCATTTTCCTTGACAACTAATTTATTCCCTTCAATAAAAACAAGTTAAAAAAGACCATTTAATGAAGTTACAAGGAAGCAACATATAATTAAATGTACAATAAACACCACATGTACGAAAAACATAAGTCCATTTGAAATTTGAGACACTAAAAGTGGGGAAAGTCGCCAATAAAACATTTGATTATATTATGGAGTAGTCATTGAAATTAAGATTGTAAGGAAGTAAGAAACATAAGATGTTGCACTGGCAAACGCATTACATGCTAAACAAGAAAGACAGAAATCTAACTCAAGCAACTAAGGTCAAAGTATTGAAATAAAATACTGGATTGCAACAGCATTATCCTCAAATACTAAATAACAGACACAAATCACACCCTCTATGTTGTATCTTTAAACAATGGTCTACCTAAATATTGACCATTGCTTCTGTATCTATTACAACCATGACAACATCATCTTCGTATGATTATTAATCTTTTCCCAGTATGATTTCCATGATCGAATGGAATAATATGGGTCCAAGCTAAGGAACTCAAGCCCTGATTTTTTACAATAATTTCATGGTTTCCCAATAGAAAATAATGCCCTACTTAGCATAGATGAAACATAGGGTTTCAGCACAAATAGCGCACCAGATAACGCATGAATCTACAATCAAGCGGCACTAAAATCAACCTCGAGTTTCAAACATCTGAACAGCGTAAAATAGACCTTTAAAACCAATGTCCAGTCCCACGATTTTACAGGAGTCCAGAGAGCTGAATAAATAAAATTAAGGACATCAACTGCGATTGCCATAGTTTTTCAGTGATTGCCAAAAGTTAGCGATGAATCAATAAAGCAAAACGAAGATGGGGATAGAAAAAACCAATAAATCAGTGGAGAGAGAGCATTGGTGAACTGAGAGAAACAATAACCAAAGTAAAATTAGGGCTAAACCTTTCCGGATCTCTTGAGATGGGCAGAGTAAGACTTCACAAACTCGTGAGGCGAAACATCCTTCACAGTTCTTCCCACCATGGCTGCTGATGAAAGCTGCTAGGGTTTCACAGAGATAATCAGGCTCTCTGACTTCTCCCTTCTAGGGTTTCAGTATCAGGAACGTTTTTTCATGCATATAAGGACGGGAGATGATCTTGCCCCAGACAAGTTTGAAACAAAGTTCGTCTAGATGAATGGTGGATGATGGAACGAAGTATACAACACCATACACCCATGGACTGGACAACAGTTGTAGTACTCAGCATTATACTCGTATTAGAGTGGAGAATATTCTACTCCGGTAGTAGTACTAGAATATCTAATTATTCCCTAAGCTAAAACTCCACCTATAATTAATTTTAGGGTTCCGAATTTGGGCAAGCTTTCTATGCTTCCCGTACAACATAAAACTTGCACGCTTCTCCTTATCAAACCGTCCATTCTGAATGGACAGTTAAGATGGCCCCAATCACAATGTCACATCTCTATATTATTTTAATTTTAATTTTTTTCTACAAATTATAGTGACATCAAATTTTGTACATCCAATCCTCTCATGAACTCACAATTGTTAAAAGTATAAAAAAATATTCTCAATAAAATAAAATGATCAAAATACGCATGAAATTTCTAAAGGATATTTTTATCAAAATTTTATTTTTAATATTGTTTTTAGGTGCACCTCAATGAGAATACGTCACTCATCAAATTTCATATTCATACAATTTGTATAAATAACTAAAAAACTAAATATAAAATCCTTTGAGGTATCGGATCTTGATTAAACAGTGATTAACTCACTTGATCAAAATTGGATGGCTGGATGGCAGGGGAAGCATATATCTTTTATTCTATAGGGAAGGTATAGAAACCTTTCCCTCAAAAATTTTGGGATGTAACCTCCCATAGATTACTAAATAAAATAATAATAATAAGTGTACCCTGCGCATACACTTGAAAAATAATAATGTCTCAAGATTGGTTAGAGGTCATCCAATTTTTAGATGGTGAGATCTAAGCGCTAGAAACTCAATCTTAACTAGAGGTATACGAGGATTAGCTAAATCCACTGATTTTTTTTATCAACGGATAATTGATGGAGTCAAAATACATTTATGATATGAAATAATGAGTTGCTTAAAACTTATTTTTAAAATTGGGACAATCAGTTATGAAGGGTTTGATTCTTTCTAGAACTACGAACGATTGAATTGGATTCCCAATGCGAAGAAACCTGCAGTGCGTGCTAGCTGCGAAGAAATGTAGTGTGCGCTAGCTTTTCCTCCTGACTATGCCTTATGACTGAGGAAGTAAAAAATAAACTATCTTCTTGAGGGGTATAGTATACGTGTTATTTTCTCTTAACAAAAGCCACAAAATTTGTGCATTGAGATTGGAAGAAACAATTTTGAGATACCCCTCTTCTCTCTCTTTCTCTTTCTTTCTCTCTCTCATGTTGTCTTAATCTTAGTGAAAGACATGTGATTTTATAATAAAGATAATTCATTCAGGGGAAAGCATGCGCTAGTCTTGATCTCTATAGAAAAGTCATAATGATGAAGCTCTTTGTCGTAAGATCATCGATTCAACAATGATAGGGAGAATGTTAACCATCAGAAAATAACATGAATTGAATGTTGGATCCTGCTTTCCATGACCATCCAATTTACAGTTGGATGGTGATTGCCTAGATGATCATGACAGTTATACTATTAGATCTCCCTTATTTGTTTTTGAGTTTATACCGCTTTCCTTATCAATAGTTCTAGCAAAGCAGAGTTGTGCAATCTATGTGCCAGTAGCAAGCAACTTCACAAAAATGAAAACCACATAGTTGTCATGTGTTGAGGTACACTAAGTATATGTGAGTTCATCAAGGAAAAGTGTTGGGGTGGTAACATCCCCTATATCTTAGTTGCACATCGTGCTCTCCAATCCCACTGACAATTTTGAAAACTTGGTCATTTAATAATCCGATTGATAGCTTCAAAAACCTAGCCATTTAAAAAATGGGTAGGGGCCTATATTTCCCACTGAATTAACTAACAAAAAATATATGTGGATTCATAATTAATACCTATCTTTTCACTTAAGATAGCAATTAAAACTAGCAAATGCTAATGACAGTAAGATAAATTTGAAATTATTATCCTTAAGGATTTTGAGTTTTGTACGGTAGAGAGAGAAGTTGGCTATAAGAATTTTACTTTACATCATTCTACTAGTCAACTTTGGTTGATTATTTACTAGGCCATCTTGAATAAAATTAAAGTTGACACTGACTCGAGTGGAGAGGCAAGCTCAACAAGAATCGTGTAAAGTAAAATATTTTATTGCTTCAGACCATCCAATGCTCATATGGTTAAAAACCAAACAAGAAATATTTTTAGAGCCTAATTTATTTGAAGATGTGGCCTGTTTAATCTAATAAACAACTATGAAAAGAAAAATGAAATTGGTCACTCGAAAATTAACAATTTAAGAATGAACAGGAGAGTTTGGTTTTTGTTAAGATTGATTTTAATTGCCCTAACATTACAGTAAACCAGACAATACTATCAAAAAATTTGCAGAAAATTTCTTCAATAGTCGTTGGATATTTTTCTCCACCTTCGGAGGGCAAAACGGGCTTTGGATGCTGCCCTATGCACCGGCGGTGAAGATTTTAGGAATAACCAAAGTTGCATTTTCTCTTCAAATCAGTAGAAGATGTATAAAAAACTCTACGTATTAACCATTTGAGATGAAGAGGGAGATTGTTGAATGTGGATTAGATGGAAGTTATCCACTTGTATGTCCTTCATTATTGAGAACTTGGTATGCGTTAAGTTCTGGAGTATTCCAATTCATGCTTGGAACCTAGGTATTTTTCAAGATTTAGCCAATCTTTGTGGGGAGTTCCATTTTGTTAATTGGGTGTTCTTAAAAGGAGTCAATATGTATTTTGTGCGGTTAGGGTTTTTCGTAATAAGTTTTCTCATCTTCCAAGGTTTATTAGATTATGTGCATGGAAAGAGGATTTCTTAGTAGATGTGAGGATAGAAGGAAGTGGGCCTTATGTTTCTCAAGAATAAGATATTAGGAAGAAGGTGTGTTTAGTAGTTTCAAAAACTGTTGATGAATGGGTTAAAGTTCGAAGAAGTAAGGCTCATTGTTCTGAGTCCCCGAAGGATCTCTACAACAAAGTGTAACATCTTTCTACCACAGCCTCATCTCGAAATAGTTGCAGCAATCCATCAGCTATTGTTGAGCCACGTGGACAATAAATCCAAATTATTTTTCATTCAAATATTCAAACTAAGAAGGTTTGAAATCTGAAACGCAAGGAATATGAAGAGGCATATTTGTTTGTCAAAACTGCTACTTCATCTAAAATGACAGTTTCAAAATGCTCGGTAATAGAAGAAGGAAATGTTACTACTGATTTAAATTTTGGACGTAGTGTCATAAAAGCATCATTTTTGGAAGGTGACATGGTGGTCTCTATGAAGGATAGATTGGAGATTTAATCTACTAATAGACCTTTTTTGTGATGTACTTTAAAAGAAGGTGGAGATAGATATTTAAAAATATATATTTTGGATCATTTTGAGGGATTTGGGGAGACCATGTGGATTTGGGGAAATGACATACATTTATGGGGGCTACATGCAAGTATAGGAAAAGAAAATTTTGTTGGAGAAGTATCATCATCTTCAACAAGCTTTTAGCAAATTTTCAGAAGAAAAAATGGGGCTTTCGGACTCCATTGATTTTTTGTTCTAGCTTCTCAATCTTATCATGACAACGGTATAAGATCGTATCATTCTCTTTCGATTAACGGTGAAAAGTGGAAGGCTAGATGCATCTAGTAGTAGAGAGTTATCAGATAAATTGGAAGACATTATTATTATCATGGACCAAGATGAGTAGGGTATGATACCAACAAATGCTACTTGGGGAGGGGGAGGGGGAGGGAGGGGGGGGGGGGGTTGTTAGATGCTTTTGAGGATGAAGTTATAGACATTCCTCAACTAGATGTGATGCTTGCAAACTAGGAGATTGACTAAATTCAAGACCATGCTTCAAAGGAGCAAATTATTGTGGCTGTTGAGGTAAATGATTTTTCACATGGGAGGTTTGCGAATACGATCGAGGCCATGGGGGCATCATTTAATACGTCTTTATCGGTGGTTTACCGAACCATCGAGGAACGTGTTAGGGAGAGGAAGAAGGAGAAAGGAAGTTGAGGGAGGCGGCCCTAGCTAATAAAAATAAGGATCATGTGCATGTTCTGAAGGAGATGAGCAAAGAAAAGGAGAAGATAGCTATTGAACCTTGTTGTTCGTCAGCTGGACTGGTTGCTCGCACAATTTTCTCAAAGTCCCAAAAGATTGATGGCTCCATCGTTGTTCTTAGCAACATAAATGATTCAATGCGGCTCGAAACTTCTTCTGATTTGTCTTCCAATGTGGAGGACACTGCCCCACCAGGTAATACATGAAGATATTAAGCTAGAACGTGAGAAAGCTAGGGGAACACAGGCGGCGTGATGAGGTTTGCTTTTTTTATTAAGAAAAATAGATTTAATTTTGTTATGTTATTAGAAACCAATTTACCTAGTCATTCTCTTTATGATATTATATGTATTTGGGGTACGAACTCTATTCAATTTTTGTTGTGGATGTTGTTGGTGCGTATGTGGGCATATGGCTACTTTGGGACTCCATTGTTTTATTATGCCTGAACATGACTGTTTTGCAGGTTGTTTTTTAAGGTCCTTTCTCAAAATTTAGATGGTTGTTATTAAATGTGTATGGTCCAAATGTGGGTTCCTAAAAATAAATGTTTTTGAATGATTTATCATCTATAGTTAAGAATTATTCAATTGTCGGTATGCTTTGGGAAGACTTTAATTGTATTAAGATCCATGGTGAAAATTCTTCAAACACTCTGTAGAAAACTTATATATGTCTGTTCAATGATTTTGTTATTTGGAATACTCTTACGGACTTACCAGTAAATGGTAATCATTTTACGTGGTCCATCAATAGCTTATTCCAGTTGGTTCATAGCAAATTGGATAGGTTTCTAGTTTCAAATTATTAGAAAAATCAGTTCCCATTTAGTTGGTGTATTTACTATATCAAAACTACCTTCTAATCATCATCCTATTTTCCTAAATCCTTACAGAATGGATATATAGCTTGGTTATTGGAAATAGATGTTAGGAATCTTATTATGCAAACTTGGGAGAATATGGCAGTGGTTAGAAGGTGTAGATATATGATGTACAAAAAAATTTCAATGTCAAGCATATGTTAATGGAATGGAAAAAGAATACCCAAAAAAGGATTGATGAAACTTTGTTGAACATCGAAGCTATGGAACAATCCATTAGTAATAATAGGTTATTTATGAAGAGTTATTGATGAAAAATAACAAATTGAATAATTCGCTTCATGAGCTGCTCAAATTAGAATAAGTGTATTGGAAATAAAGGTCTAGTGACATGGTAAAAAGAGTGAGACTTGAACACTGTCTTTTTTAAAGAAGAAGACGAAACGATATCTCTGGTATTCAATTTGATGATATTCAGGAAGATAATATTGTGGTTTGGGAAAATAAGTTTATTCAACATTTTCAAAGAGCTTTCTCCTGAGAAAATTCTTTTTGAATGTGCTTGGATGGGGTTCTATTTAAGGTTTTTGAATGTTTTGGAAGCTAATGAATTAGAAAAACCTATTGTTATGGAAGAACTGAAGGTGGTTGTTTTCTCTATGCCAGGTGACAAAGTACCTGTGCATGATGGTTTTTCTCTTATTTTTTTTGAAAAGTTTTGGGGTGTGATTAAGAATGATTTTATGGATATGATTCTAAAATTATGAAAATTTGGGTTTGTGGATAAGGGCACAAATTCTACATTTATTATTTTAATTCTTAATAAGGATTCTTTTGCTGGGATGAATAATCTTTGTCCTATAAGTCTTTTATCGGGTATCTATAAGATTATTTCAAAGATTTGGCAGGGAGTTTGAAAAAAAAGTATCTCATTTGCTGATCTCTGGTTCCCAATATGCTTTCATTCATAAAAGGTTGACAATATCCTAGTTGCTCAGTAATATATCAATTCTAGAGTGTCTTTTGGGGTTGCTGGATTACTGTTAAAATTTGATATGGTAGAATGGGGGATTTTGAGTGAAATTATTAAGAGAATGGGTTTGGTGTTAAGTAGAGGTATTAGATTATGGGTTGTTTATCGACAACACATTTCTTAGTTCTTATAAATGGGAGTCTGGAAGGTTTATTTAGGGTTCATTGGGGGTATGAGACAGGGGAATCCACTGTCCCCTTTCTTATTTACCTTGATTGTGGAGGGTTTCAGTTTAATGTTTAATAATATTTCAGAGCTAGGAAGGGATGGCTTTCATGTTTATTTGACATGCCCAGTAATTACCCATTTACTATATGTAGATGATACAATAATATTTTGTGATGCAAATATGGATGAAGTTTGCAATGTGATCACTTTCTTAAAATGTTGTGAGCATGCATTGGGATTGAAAGTGAACTTTCAAAAAACATCAATTGTTGGTGTTGGATGTACATAAGAGTTGGTATCCGCTTTTGTTGCTTGGGCAGGATGTGAAGTGGAACTTTTCCAATCAAATACTAATTTCAGCCTCTAAATTGCCAATGTGTGTTTGAGACCCTATCATTGAAAGGTGTCAGGTAAAATTGCACATATAGAAGTCTAAATGTCTGTCCTCGGGAGGTCGTGTTACGATGATTAATTCGTCATTGGCTAACCTACACATATCTATGATGATTTTGTTCATGATGCCGAGTTATAATATCAAGTAGATAAAAATAATGATGAGGGATATTTTGTGGGGAACAATGGATAGAGAGAAGAAATATTATTACTTAGTTGGAATAAAGTATGTAAGCCTAACATAGAAAGTGGTTTAGGTGTCCAGAGGATAAAATTTGTGAGCGGGACCCTTATAGCCAAATGGTGGTGATCTATGGTTGAGATCAGTGTTTAAAAAAATGCCGAGTCGAACTGGACTCGCCCGGTTCGACTCGGGAATCGCCATGGAGGGATCGAACTGCTGAAAAAATCGGGAATCGTCCGGTTCTAGAGAGAATCAGACGATTATGCACAGTGACTCGCCGATTCACTGTACGGAATCGACGAGTCCCGTGAAGAACACGTGTTGCACAGTGTTCTTCACGGGATTCTTCGAAATTTGTCATTTTTTTATCATTTTTCTTGTTTTTTTTGGCATGTGATCTAATTTGCAGACTTTAAACAGCTTTATTCAGCTTTTACACGGATTAAATTGTTGAGAAATTTGGTGTTTTTGGATCACGAAACTTGCATTTTTAGGGTTTCCGCCTTTCATTGTGTTTCATGCCAAATAGGACATGAATCTTTCAAAATTTGTAGGCATTTTGATCGTAAAGTTGTTCATCAAAACCTTTTGTTACTACTTTGTGATAATCATTGAGAAAAACAAAGTTTTTTGGAGATTGAAGGCCCCGGTTCACAAAACTAGGTAAGTAGTTTGGGTTTTTTTTTTTTCCGCCATATGATTAATTTCACTGCATATTTTGAAGATAATGAGTTCAATTTGTAGGGTTTTTAATCTTTATTGTGTCTATTATGATTTAACATATTCAATTTTATGTAATTTGGTCAATTACAGCATGAAATTTGAGATGAACACAAAGATGTCTGCGGAACCAAATTTCCACTGGTTTTTTTTTCCTCCTTTTGATTTTTTTTTGCTTGATATATTAGAAATAATGTGTTCAAAATTTAGGGTTTTGATTCTTTATATTGTTGTTTATTAGAAAATGTACTCAATTGGATGTAATTTATTCACTTAGAGGTGGATTTTTTAGTTAAAATGGCTTATGTAAGATGGCTTTGTGAGAACAAAGTTTTTTTTTGTTTTTTTTTTTTTTTTTTTGTAATCCATGATTGAATTGTTTTTTTTTTTTTTTGTAATCCATGATCGAATTGTTTTTTTTTTATTTATTTATAATACATGATCAAATTTTTTGTTTTTTTTTTGTTTTGTAACCCATGATAGAATTTTTTGTAATCCATGATCGAATTTTTTGTAATTCATGATCGAAATGTTTGTTTTTTTTTCTTGTAATCCATGATCGAATTTTTTGTTTTTTTTTTTTTTTTTGGTAACCCATGATAGAATTTTTTGTAATCCATGATTGAATGTTTTATAATCCATGGTCGAAATGTTTGTTTTTTTTTTGTAATCTATGATCGAAATGTTTGTTTTTTTTTTTGTAATCCATGATCGAATTTTTTGTTTTTTGTTTTTTTTGTAACCCATGATAGAGTTTTTTGTAATCCATGATTGAATTTTTTGTAATCCATGATCGAATTGTTTTTTTCTGTTTTTGTAATCCACGATCGAATTTTTTGTTTTTTTGTTTGTGTAATCCATGATCGAATTTTATGTAATCCATGATCGAATTTTTTGTAATCCATGATAAAAATTTTTGTAATCCATGATTGAATTTTTTGTAATCCATGATCGAAATGCTTGTTTTTTTTTCTTGTAATCCATGATCGAATTTTTTGTTTTTTGTTTTTTTTGTAACCCATGATAGAGTTTTTTGTAATCCATGATTGAATTTTTTGTAATCCATTATCGAATTGTTTTTTTCTTTTTTTGTAATCCACGATCGAATTTTTTGCTTTTTTTTTTTTGTAATCCATGATCGAATTTTATGTAATCCATGATCGAATTTTTTGTAATCCATGATAGAATTTTTTGTAATCCATGATTGAATTTTTTGTAATCCATGATTAAAATGTTCGTTTTTTTTTCTTGTAATCCATGATCGAATTTTTTGTTTTTTGTTTTTTTTTTGTAACCCATGATAGAACTTTTTGTAATCCATGATTGAATTTTTGTAATCCATGATCGAACTGTTTTTTTCTTTTTTTGTAATCCACGATCGAATTTTTTGTTTTTTTGTGTTTTTTTTTTTTTTGTAATCCATGATCGAATTTTTTTAAAATTTGTGATTTTTTTTTTAATCCATGATCGAATTTTTTGAAAATTTGTGATTTTTTTTTTTAATCCATGATCGAATTTTTTTTTTGTAATCCATGATCGAATTTTTTGAAAATTTGTGATTTTTTTTTTTTAATCCATGATCAAATTTTTTGAAAATTTGTTAATTTTTTTTTTTAATCCATGATCGAATTTTTTTTTGTAATCCATGATCGAATTTTTTGAAAATTTGCTATACTTTTTTTTTTTTATTTCTTTTTATCCATGATCGAATTTTTTGAAAAATGATGATTTTCTGAAAAGATGTGAAAATCGTGACAAGGTTTTAATTATCATGAGGTATTAAACCATATTTTAAATTTTTATTGTTAAAGTTTTTGTTGAAAAAATTGTATGCTGATAGATTATTTATGCAAAAAAATGCATGTTATTATATTTTTAATGCAAAACTGTATTTTTTTATCTGTTGTTCATGCATTTTTTAGTTGGAATGACTAATGTTAGCTGGCTCTATGAAGAATTGTTTTTATTATTAATTTTTTAATACAAAAAATGTATGTTCTTGATAATTGAGTTGTAGCCATGTTTGGAGCTTGCATTTTGTATTATATTATCTTGAATGTTTGTAATTGATATGTACGAAAATATTATCGTCAATAGAGGAATTTTGCAATAACAAATAACAACAAATATGACTACATGAACTACCGCAACATATTATCACTACACATGGTGATTATTTTTCTTTTTGAACTGTCAGGTTAATTTTATACTTTTTACATCTTAAAACAGTTGAATCGTGTCAAGATCTGCAGAAGACCCTGCATGGCAACATGGGGTCAGACTTGATCCCAACAAAAAAGACAAAATTATTTGTAATTACTGTCAAAGAGTGATAAGTCGTGGGGTACATAGATTCAAGCAACACTTGGCAGGGGTTAAGGGAGAGGTTTTTGCATGTACTAGTGCCCCTAGTAATGTAAAAAAACAGATGGCAGCAATTCTTAATGCTAACAAAGGTAAAAAAAATTGCCAAACATAGGATGAATGAGGAGATAACTAGTTTATATACGCCATCAAGCATGAATGATACAGAAGAACAGTATAATAATGACCTAGAAGAGCAATATAATAATGAGCTGGACATAGCCACAATATTGAGTTTAGATGAACAATATCAGAGGGAACGTGGGTTTAGAATGCCCAGTGGGTCTAGCTCAGACATGCATGGTGGGCCTAGCTCAGATATGCATGGCAGGCCCAGCTCGAGCATGTATGGCGGGCCCAGCTCAAATATGTATGGAGGGGTTGGTGGCAATATGTATCAAGGAGAATCAGATGTTGAAGAAATTGTTTCTAGATTACCTAGGAGTGCCAGTATTGCAGGTCATGATCGTAAAGACCCATTTCTCTCAAAGCCTAAGTCACAACAGATGACCCTAAAAGGCATGGTTAAAGGTACAAGAAACATGTTGGGGAGATATATTGGTAAATGGTTCTACGATAAAGGGATTCCCTTTGATGCAGCCAATAGCCCATATTTTTCACCTATGGTCAGTGCAATCCAGAAAGTCAGGCTCGGGGTAAAACCCCCGACGGCATATGAGCTCATTGAGCCAATATTAAATGAAAAGGTGGAGGAAGTTAAAAAGTGGATTGAAGAATATAAACAGAGTTGGCCAAGGACAGGCATTACTCTCATGAGTGATGGTTGGTTGAATAAAGTTAGCAAAAAGGAGTTTTTAAACTTCTTGGCCTATTCCCCAAAAGGTACAGCTTTTTTGTTTAGCAAAAACGTATCAGGGACAAAGAAGGATGCAAACTTCTACGTACGACTATATGATCAGATAGTGGAAGAGGTGGGAGATAAGCATGTAGTCCAGTTTATTACGGACAATGCGCGTGCATGTGTTTCCGCGGGCAGCAAGTTGATGGATAAGAGGAAGCATCTAGTATGGACCCCGTGTGCTGCGCACAGCATCGATCTTATGTTAGAGGAGATCGGTGATATCAAAATTGTGAAGGAGACTCTAGAGGAAGCAAGGTTGGTATCAAGATTTATATACAACTACTCTAAAATTTTATTTCTGTTTAGAGAACACTCTAAGAAAAAAGAGATAATCAGGCATGTCATAACCAGCTTTGCAACCGATTATTTAGCTGTGGACTCCATTCAAGAATCTGAAGGTGCATTAAAGAGATTGTTTACCTGTGAATAGTGGTTTAATGACCGCCTCTCGAAGGACAACATAGTATCAAATAGGTGGTTCTGGTCTCGATGTGCAAGTGTTGTAGAGGCCACTGCCCCTTTGGTCACGGTGTTAAGAATGGTAGATGCTGACAAGAAAGCTACCATGGGTATCCTTTTTGAAGATATTGAGAGGGCGAAATCAGCTATTGGGGAAAAGTGCAATTTTGTTAGGAAAGTGATCGAGATTATAGAAAGGAGGTGGAACACCAAATTTGGACGTCAAATTCATTATGCTGGTAAATATATATTTATATCATTACAATATTTCATTTTAAATCATTTTTTTATGAAATTGTAAATGACATTTTTCTACCTATATATTTTGTAGGTTACTACTTCAGCCCAAAAATTTTCTATTTGACACCTGAACAACCCCACGATATTATGGAAAGGGTCAGATACATTATTGCAAGGTTGGAGAGAAGTCATCGAAACCAAATAGCAGCAATACAAGAGGTATTATTTAATGTTTGGGTAAGAACTTTATTGAGTTGTTATATTTGTGAGGAATAATGCACTAAAACGTAATATATTTGTTTTAGCTTGCTATGTATAGGGATGTTATAGGATCCTTCGGAACTAGACTTACCAGGAATTCTCGAACTATGATGGATCCAGGTTATCCCCTCGCTAATCATTCATATATTTAATCTTATGAATTGTTCTTGTCCTTACAATGCTTTTTGCATTGTAATCCAGCTGAATGGTGGGAGATATATGGTACTGATACACCTCACCTAAAGAGAATAGCAATCAAGGTGCTCTCCCAAACATGTTCTGCTACTGGCTGTGAGCGCAACTGGAGTACGTTCCAATGGTTGCATACTACTAGGAGGAATCGACTCACTTCTGAGAAGCTTCATAAACTAATCTACGTTCATTATAATTTAAACCTCCAAGAGCGACAAATAAGAAGGAAGCTTGAAGATTATGGGCCGATAGACTTAGACACAATATTTGTCACAGACACAACAGACAATGGGTAGTAGAAGAGGAGGAGCCAGTGTTGCACAAGAGAGCGTTCCTTGAGGCTATCGGTGATGAAGATCTTGAAGAAAGTGATGAACAGCATGAAAGATGAAGCAGCTAGCCAACGTATCCACAATTCGTCGGTGATATTGCACCTGATGAGGGAGAGTGGGAAGGGGGTCTAAGAGAAAATGAGAGAGATGATGATTCTGAGGCCACCCTATCCCAGCCATATTATTCACATATCGAGTCCCAACAGCAACAGTGTAGGGATGAGCACGACAGTGCAGGTGAGCATGAAGGATGGACAAGCTTCAGGGATTTTAGATTGGGAACACAACAAAACACTAACACTCAGGGATTTGGGAATAGTCAGACGCCTGCTAATATCGATGATTCGTTTGTAGATCGAATCAATGAATTGTCAAATGAATTCAATCAATGGCACCAACGTGACCAAGAAGAACAACAACGTCGTCTATCATTTTTTTTTTAGATCATATGTTACTAATTTTATGCTTTATTGTAGTCCATGTATGTTGATATACTTATTCCATGATAATTCTATGTTTATCCTTTTGTGTGATGTAAATTAAATGCTGAATAGTAGTTCATGCAGGGAAAGAACATATCAATATTCATATATTCATGCAAAAACATGAAAATTCTTAATGGAGTACCCTCATTTCTTATTGAATTCCTAAAAAACAATATTTATAATGAATTTTAATAATTTTTTCAGAATTTTTTTGAAGCTTTATTCTGACCGATTAACCCGATTCCCGATCCGAATCGCCGATCCGGATCGGTTTTTTGGGTGCCCGATTCGGGTCACCGATCCGTTTTTTAAACCATTGGTTGAGACTGAGCAACCGTGGATGAGAGTTTTGGCTGCAAAGTATGGAGTAGACTAAACTACCCAACTCATCAATGGTAGAAGGGGTGGCCATAATTTTTCACAAATATGGAAGGAGTGGCCATAATTTTTCACAGATATAGAAGGAGAGTCTAAGAGGATGAGGGTGATGGTGTTTCATAGTTGGATGTTGTGGTGAATTTCACAAATATAATATGGCAGTTGTCCAAAACTATTTCACAAGTGGGAAGATGGATCCCACTAGCTAGTGGGTGCATCAAATTGAACTTCTATGTAGCTCTTTTGGAAATCCTGGGTCGGTTGGCATTGGTGGGCCGGTTGGCATTGGAGGTATTTGATGGTGTTGTTCTTAGTTGCTTTTTCGATCATTGTGGTCACTCTACACCAATAAGGCAGCAAAACTGTCTTCTTGGCTGTTTGGTTTAATTGTGTTGAATGATGAATTTTTAAGTGTGTGGTATATTGTGAAAGGGGTTTCTTTCAATGTGATAAATTGATACAAGGGGAGTTAGATGCCTCCCTGATCACTCAGATCTCTTTGGATGGAAATTGCGGATTTACTATTTGGTCTGCGGGTTGATTTCCATCATGTTTATGGGGAGGGTAATCATGTTGTTGATTTCTTAGTGAAACATAGAGTTAATAATTCTCTGTTTGTAACTAGTGATTCTCTTCAGTTGTAATTGTAATGTTTATTTTTATTATCAATAAAAGCCTATAATCATGTTTTTTTAAAAACAGCATCTTAAGATTGTACGTGGACCATCTAATTTTTGGAGGACGAGATTTAATTGTTCAGCAATTCAAAATCCAATTATATTTAAAAATAATCATTTGGTGATTCTTAGATGAATCCCTAAGTTTTCATACCAAGAGAATGCTCAAGACTCTAGGGTTTAATATGTTAGAGACAGTCAACATACAACACATGAGCATGCTATACGCACTATGATTAATGGAATTGGTTGGTACTTTTGATGGAAACCATATAATTTTTACGAAACTTGAATACCTTTCTCATGCACTTGGACATGTATGTAAAGGCAAAAACTCATTGAAAAATATAGTTGTGGTATGGGAAAACTTTCAAATCGATCATCTCATCCTTGACCATTATAGTTGTGAAAAAAATTAGGATTTCAAGTCCTAAAATAACATATGTTGCAACACCTTTATCAAATGGTTGTGCTTTAGTAATGAGATTTTAACTAGTATTTGAACTCTTATTAAAATAGTAATGTTTCTAATCAATCTAATTTCTAACACTACCCATTCAACATTTTCAATGTGGGTTGGTTATATTGGGACCTCACTGTCATTGGCTTCTATCCACCTCGACATTGTCCTTGATGTGAGATAGTTTCACATCAAAACATCAACTACCTTGACCAACCCAATATGTTATATTATAGGGAAAATTACATACATACCGTTATAGTTTCCGTTATTACTACTGTACCGAATAGTTTCTGTTATTTATCACTGTGTCCGTTTTTCTCAAGTCAAAATGGAAATTTTTTAAAAATATGATTTTCTCTTTTTTCAGTTGTTGAACAATCGAATTCAAAGTATTTTCGGTTGTTCAACAATCGAAATCGGGGCCAATTTAAGTTTTTCAATAACCAAAAATTTAAAAATTTCGGTTCTTCAAGAGCTAATTTTTTTTTCCTCTCTCATGGATCTGTCTGTCACCTCTCTACCCCTCTCTCTACATTACACGAGTAAAAATGTTTTTTTTTTAAAAACTCTCTCTCTCCCCTAGGGGCTCAAACTAGTTGTTCCACTTTGATTTTATCGGATAACTATGACTTCATAGAGGTAGAGAAAATACACCACAAGAGAGAAAAAGCATTTTTTGGTTTTTCAAGAACCGAAATTGGTGTGTACTTTAAATTCGGCTATTCAACAACCAAAAAGGGGTAAAGTCGTCTTTTTAAAAAAATTATGTTTTGACATGAAAAAAACTAATATAGTTGTAATAACGAAAACTATTCGGTAGAGCTGTAATAACGGAAACTATTCGATGTGAACTATGGTTAATTAATAACAAATTATTATTCATGACCTGATACTTGGTGCATGAAGATGCTTGTAATAGGTTTTATGTTTTGTGTGTATAAACTAGTATTTTAAAAATGGTTGATCTGGATGAACCAACCGATCCAGATCGGGATTCAGTTGTACCGATTCAAATCCCTCTAAATATCAATATCGATCTGTTCTTACCCGTTCTCTGATAGAACCGATTGGTTATGTTAGAGAATTGGTCCAACTTATTTATTATTATTATATTTTTAATTTTACTTTTACTTTTATTATTGTTTTTATTATTTTTAATTCTAATCTTAAAATCGTGTTATTTATCCAATAAAGCACATTCTTTGACAAGAAAATTGTTTCCTCAAATATTGGGTTTATCGTGGATTTGCCTAGCAAAATAAACTGCATCCCAACTATCCTTCTTCAAAGTTGTGGTTGCATACTAAAGGAGTATTTTTTTAAAAATAAAATAAAAATAAAGGTATGGTTTTTTTCATTTAGATTTCAGTAGTTATTATGGAAAATAACTATTTAAAATTTAGATTTTGTGGATTACATTTTATTTTGTGTGCAATAAATAAAGTTTATGATGGGTTCAAGCTCCTGTAATTGATGAAAAACCCAGGAGTTGAGCGTAACTAGGTGGTGTATTATACTTTAATTCATTTGTTATGAAAATGGGAAAATGGGTAGAGTCAGGAGCTTGATGAATGAGATAAACCCTTCTGCCCGTCTACCTTAAGAGGTAGAAACGATAGAGAGAGAAGTGGTGGCAAAACAAAAAAAAAAAGAAGAAAAAATGAGAGAAAAATCAGAGGGGGAGGGAAAAAGGGCAAAAATAAAAAGAGAATCATTAGACATCTAAATTAATTAATTTAATTATATTAGTTTAATAAAATTTTCATAACTTATTAATTGCTTTTTAAAATTATTTATTTTAAAATTTTAAACATATCCAATTTTTTTACATCGACTTTTTGAACCTAATCCGATATATTTACGATATTTTTATGTACAATATTTTTCTTGATCCATAGTTTTGCCTCGAATTTCTGCATCTGACTTTATGGACCAAAACCGATTTAATTATGTTTTTGTGGTGCGTTGATATTACGATACTCCACGACTTGCTAACTATGCTTTGAAATACTATTTATTAAAGTTGTATGAGAATGCATGATAAATTCCATGTGAAATGGTAGGGCAAGGAATGGTCCAAGCCACTCCTGCCCTAGTCTGGCCCTAGTTCTCGTAGGGCTAGCCCAAGAGTAGCTTGGCCCTTACTAGGCCAAAGAGGCCTAGGCTCAGGCTTGACAGGCCTGCCGAACCCGCTCTATACTCGAGTTGCGATGGCCCGGCACTTGGACCACATTTTGTAGCCAGGGCCTATTTTTTTACAATTGGGCCGGGGCATGAGCCCTATGGGCATCCCCCAAGTGGTAATTGCACTAGTTCCCCTTGGAAAAAAATAGTAACTTTATGGAGCATGAGACGCAAAAAGCAAACTCGGACTCGAAAGTCACATGATAAAATGCTAAATAACAGTACGTGAAATGACCATTTTATCCTCTGATTGTGCATGTCAGTCGAGGAAACGTGCATAAAATGGTAAAATCGTAAATTCCACTAGATTATTTTACTCTTTTTCAGCTTCCAGGGTAAAAGTTAATAAAGACGAGCAAAAAAATAAATCTCCATTAAGTTGGACGAACCCTAAAAAGTTTCAGGTCAAAATGGTAATTAGCACTTATTAGCACGGGATCAAATTACTATTTTATCCTCAAATTACATCTTCAAAAGAGTCGCTTAAATAAATGGCGACCTCTAGTTTATTCTGGTTCGGAGAGTCCTCGCCTGTTTCTCTGTCCTGAAAACCCAAAGAGAGAGACGACAACCTCTGAAAAAAGCCCTAATTTTAGTGAGTGAACCTTCAAACAACTCTTTTAATGGCGTCCAAGCTTCTACGCCATGTCTATCGGCGATCCCCGAACCCTAATTTCCTCCTCCACCAAACCAGGATCCTCTCATCCCAAGCCCTAGCCACCCCCTCTGCAACTCCCCCACCTTCTCACCCTCCTGTAATGCCGTATGATCAATTAGCCGAGCAAGTGAAGCAAAAGCTTAAGAAGCTCGATAATCCCAATCCTCTGTTTCTTCAACACGCTTCACCAGAGCCTACCCTAACTGATCACACTGCCATTTTGTCAGCTCCATCGACAAAGGTCACGACCCTGCCCTCTGGTTTTCGTATCGCCACTGAATCAAACCTGGCCTCACAAACTGCGACAGTTGGGGTATGGATAGATGCAGGTTCGAGGTTTGAGACTGATGAAACCAATGGAACTGCTCATTTTCTCGAGCACATGATCTTTAAGGGAACAAACAGGAGATCAGCTAGGGCTTTGGAGGAGGAGATCGAGAACATGGGTGGCCATTTGAATGCTTATACTTCAAGGGAGCAGACTACCTATTATGCAAAAATTTTGAAGGGTGACGTGCCTGTTGCTCTGGATATTTTGGCTGATATTTTGCAGAACTCATGCTTTGACGAAGGGAGAATCAATAGAGAGAGGGATGTGATTTTGAGGGAGATGGAAGAGGTAAGGGCCAGGGTTAGGATTATGGTTATTCCCTCTCAATATTTTTCTTTATCTCTTTTTTCTTGGTTGTCGATCTGTTTAGTCCAACTGTAAATGTCACGAGTTTTCTGTTTCATCCGTTCATTTTTTCTCAATTTGAATTTTCTGCAATTATGCTTTGTAGTGTACTGGTGCAACTCCATCTATGCCTTGTTTTAGGATTGAGCTGTTTTCTGTAACCTTTTAGACCGTTTTTGTTTATTCTGTCAGCTTATTGCAATTTCAGTTTGGTTCTCTTTTTTTTTGGAAGAAGGTTAACTTCATATATAAGATAAAGATTTACACAAGGGCCAAAAAGATGGCACCCACATTTTGGGTGCTCCAGTTTGGTTCTCTTTCATTTCGTATTTCTGGAACATATTTTTTGGGTTTATATATTTTTGAATAAAGGTGACATTATATTAGATAACAACTAGCATAATCATAGAAGTTTATATTGTGGTGTAATTTCTAGCATAATCATAGAAGTTTATATTGTGGTGTAATTTCTCATTTCATTTGAATATCTGGTGGAGTTCAAAGGGGTTGGCCATTTTGCCATGATATTTCTACTCTTATATATGATCTGCATTTCCTTTGAGTTTTTTGGATTTCTCGTCACATCTTTCTGTCTTATTCGAGTTTGTGCAATTAGGAATTCGTTTAGAGTCACCCCCCCCCCCCGGCGGGACTGGTTTTGGAATGGTATCAATATAAATAGTAATAAATATTGGCCTTGAGGTAGGTTGCTGGCTGCCCAATACACCTCCTCCCAATACACCTCACAGATCTTTGGGAGCTTGGAAGTGCATAGCTTCCAGCAAACCTGCATTCATTAGTTGTAGCAGATTAAGGGTGGGCAATGGTAATTGCATTAGACTTTGGCTAGATATTTGGTTAAGTGATGTGCCCCTCTATCTTGCTTACCCCTCCCTGTTCACCATAGCCCTGAATCCGGAAGCTCTGGGACCCCCATCTTCGGAAGAAATCTCAATTATATTGAAATTGCAGCCTTAAAACCCCTCCTCCAAACTCTAGCAACTTCTTATGTTCCTTCCAGTGTCCTGACTTCCTCTTGTGGTCCCCTAACCCCTCAAGTACCTTCACGGTTGCATCTTTCTACTCTTCTCTTCTTCATAACCTCTCTCCCTTTCCCATTCTGAATAAATGGTGGTCCCTACCAGTGCCCCACAAGGTTCAAGCCTTCATGTCGGTCCTCCTTCAAGGAAAAACCCTTACCTTAGACCAGCCACAAACATGTGGCCTCCCCTACCTAACATATGCGTCATGTGCCTTCAGGAAGAGGAATCTAACCCCGACCTCTTCATACATTGTATATCAGCTTCAGCACCTTGGTCCTCCCTTCTTATCGATTTGACATTTAGTGGGTCACACCCCCCTCCATAGAAAGCCTCTTCTCCACCCTTCTCTCCCCGCCTTTTCCTCATAACGGCAAAAAATTGTGGCAACTTTTATGTGGTAGCACTCCTCTGCGGAATTTGGTTGGAAAGAAATTCTAGATTCTAGGACTTTTAGGGGTAGGTTTGACCTTGCCCTCTTTGACTCAGTAACCTCCCTCATCTTCTACTCGGCAAATCTTATCCCTATTTTTGCCAATATCTCGATCACCCATTTTTTAAATAATTGGGACTCTCCTTTGGGTCTTTCAAACTCAATTGTTGCTATCAGAGAAAATTAGTCCCCTTCCCCTCGTTAGGCTACTAGAAGTTGAACACCGATGGATCCTCCTTAGTGAATCTTGGTCCTTCGGGTTACGAAGGCACAATGGCCAACATAGAAGGCATCTTCACATTGTTATGAGGGTATATTGGAATCACATATTCCACAACTATCGAAGCCTTGGCCCTAAGTGTCTTAAACAAATTCAGCCCCTCCAACCATTGTCCCATGGCCTCATTGTTGAATGCAACTCCAGCAATATTGTTTCTTGGGTTACTTGAGCTTCCCAGCCCCCATGGCGTCTGCACCACATATTTGAGCATATATTATTTTGTGCAGCTCCCTCTCACATATTTCCTTCAAGCATATCCCTCGAGAAGCTAATTGTAAAGCAGACAAACTGACCAAAGAAGGTGATCTCAACTCCTCAGGCGCACCTCCCTTGATTTAATCTCCTCAATCCTCTCTCTCTCTCTCTCTCTCTCTTATCCCCTTCCCTCCCCTCGTCGCGTCTCCATCTTTCTCTCTCTCTCTCTCTCTCTCTCGATTCTCCTCTCCCCCACCTTTCTTACTCTCTCCTCTCTGATTTCCTCTCGTTGTTGCTTTCTCTTCACGCTTATATCCTGTTGCTCTAAGCCCCTTCTCCTCTTCCCCTCACCTCTCTTACTCTCTGCTCTCTAATTTCCTCTCTTTGTTACTTTCTCCTCGCTCTTACACTCTGATGCTCCAAGCCCTTTAATCCTCTCTTTCTTTCTTCTACTCCACTTTCCCCTCCCCCCCCCCCCACCCCCACCCCCACCCCCACCTCTCTCTCTCTCTCTCTCTCTCTCTCTCTTCCCTCCACCCTTGTTCTCTCTCTTTCTCTGTCGCTTTTGTTCCTCCCCCCCACCCCTTCCTCTCACCTCTCTTATTCCGCTCTCTGCCATTTTCTCATTACTTACACATTCTTATGATTGTACATTGCTGACGTTTAAAAAAAATAAAAATTGGTGCATAAGAACAAGGAGAAATAGGAGAAGGAAAAAAAAAGGGTAAAAAAATAAAAAGGGAAAAAAGGAGTGGATTTTTTTTTTTTTATAATGAGAAAATAACGTTAGATTAATTTGTTTTTCATTTATTCTTATCATTTCCCTTCTACCCTCACTCTCTCTACCCCTCCTCTGTTCACCTCAGTGTTCGCAAAATCGAACCGGAACGGTTAGAGAGACCTGGGGCCAGAAGCGGTTTGACTGGCCTAATCGGTAAACTGGCCGATTCAGTCATTCTAATCAGGCAAGTCCCGGGCGGCCAAAAAATTGTTGAAAAAAATAGAAAAGATGCAAAAAAATACCGGCCGATAACTAAAACCGTTCAAAACCGGAACCGCTTATTCTCCGCTCTCTCTCTCTTTCTCTTCTCCCTTTCTTTATAAGAGGCCCCACTTCTCGATCTAATCCTTTCTTACTTTTTCTCTCTCTCGTCCCCCTTTCTTTCTCTATCTCTTGCTTATCTCCCAATTTTTGTTTATGTTTCTTCTCCCTTTAATTCCTAGTTTTTAATTTTCACTTTGGTAAGTTTAGGCTTCCAAATATATCTCTATTATCTTGCTCAAATGCTAGGTTTTCCTCCTCATTTGTTCTCTCCTAGCTTTTCCTATTCTTTTATCTCTCGTACTCAGTTTTTCAAAAAGCGGACCACCCAGCGCCAGGGCGGCCACTGAGGCGGTTCTGGGGGCCTAGGCGTCCAAAAAAAGCAGATATCCTTGGGTGCCCTCCTAGGGCCTGCGCCCGCGTAGGGGCGGATCCCCTCGTTGAGGGTATTTTTGGGTCATTTTTTTTAATACTAAATGTGCAATATTGTGGGTTTTAGGTTCATTTGAAACCTAAAACCCATTAGAGCCTATTTTAGAGAGAGAAAAACCCAAATTTTTTTTTTCCTACTGGGTCGCTTAGGTTCTGGACGCCCGCTTAGGCGCTGGGCGACATGGCCTCTCCCCGACTGCCTAGGTCCCGCCTAGCGCTTTTTGAAACACTGCTCCTACTTCCCCTTCTTTCTGTCTCACATCAAAATGACAAGTTGATGTGGCTAAGGATGGATGATTTTCAAGACATGTCGGTCCCTTTCGTAAGCGGCTTGCTCTCTATCCACAGCTCGCCAATATTTCCCCCACACCTCGCCTAATAGCAGACCCTCAGTGCACCCTCCAACATAAGCCTACTCCATCTTAACCTCGCACTACAAAGTGTTTTTTCAGTTGCAAGTGTCTTTTCAGTTTCTTTAATAGTTTTTCTTTTTCTATTAAATTAGTCTTTACTGTGGTCTGAGCACCCAACTTGTGGGATGTCGTTTTTCTGCCATTGTAATTTTCATCAGATTTATAGAAGTAAACATTTCTCAAAAAAAAGAAGAAAAGATTAAAGGCCATTTTGATTCTAAGCCAGTATTCATAAAATGGAAAAATAGAGGACCATTTAAAAGAAAAAATCATGATAATGAAGATCTCAATCCGATAGTTCCAATAAAGGTTATGGGGAAGATAGGTAACCAACTTCTATCTCTCTCTCTCTCTCCCAAACCCAAAGCTTTCCTCCTTTGCAGAGGTTATCCCATGGGCAACCCATGAGGTTGTGATCTCTTGTCACAAGCCCCCCATTTCTCCCTTTCAATGCCCTAGATACCCTTTTTAGGTATTGGTGTAAATGCACACACAACGAGTAGAGCTGCCATGGCGACGAGTCAACTTGCTTGCACTTACGTTGCTCTCCTACTCCACGACGATGGACTTGGTATCACGCTCTATTAGAAGATGGACTCAAGGATAGAAGCCTAGTCTCCACCCCTTTACAAACATTACCAACAGTTCATCCACCCTCATGCAAAGCCTCCTTTCTCTTACTTCTCACCCAGGCTCCTCCCTCTTCTTCTTCCAACTATACACAACCCCCCTCTACCTTGAAAACCTATAGACAGTTAGCAGCCACCAAAAACAAGTCCTCTGTCACCGCTCAACGTCTTATTTAGTTGGAAAACCCTGAACCTCCTAATTTTAACAAGCCTTTCTCTCAAGTAACCTTAGTAAACTCTACCCCCCATGTTTGGCTATCCAATACTCCAGAGATGACAGATTGCCTCTCTTCCCTCAGAAACTCTCTATTGGCTCTTTCTCCCCCTAACGTAGCGATACCAAGGGTATTATCAAATGGCTTCAACACATCTTCAAATATCGTCATCTAACTTGCAAACTTCTGCATAGCAAACCATACCTTATTTCTCTCCCGGACAATGCCATTGTTCCCTCAGATGTTCCAAATTCAAAGCTTAACTTCTGGGGAGAGATATTATCCTTGAAGAGATGGGACGAGCACTTGAATGCACAAGGAAAGGAGAATTTTGGATATCGATAGAAGGTATCCCCTACACCTTTGGACTCACCAAATCTTCAAAACCATTGGAGACAACTGTGGCGATTTTTCTAACGGTGCATTGGAAATCCTTTAGCTCCTTAACCTTAGGGAAAGTTATAATTCTTATAGCTTCAGAGGCGGCTGAACTCTATCCCCAAATCTTTTTACCTTCATTGCAATGGATTTTCTTACCACATCAACGTTTCAATTCAAGGCTCTAAACACCATGAACAACCCAGTCTGGACCACGAAGGTTGGACTACGGTGCACCTGAAGAGACCCTCGCAAACTAATGCCCAAGTGCCATCTACGTATGGTGGTCCACATCCTAACCAGGACCATACTCCCTCCCAATTGTGCTCTACACCCAATAGGGCTCCTTCTCCCTCTGCCACGTGCTCCTCGCTGCCGCAAAACTCTGACCAACTCCCCCACCGCCTTCCCTAGCTACCAGTCTACGGCCATTTAATTCCCAACCATCATCCCCCTTACTCCCCCTTGCAACTCTACTACACGTGTCCATTCTACCCCTCCACCTAATCTTACCCTTTCTTTTATCGAGGATGGCTCTTCGAGCCCCTCCATCTGTCTCCCGCTTCTTCCTCCTTCCTCTCCCATTCTTCCCCATCACCATGTCTCTTCGTTCCCCCCCCAACTGCACGCTGCCCCACCCTTCCTGAAAACCCTTCTTCACCATTCTTCCTTCCCACATCCTCCCCCCCCCCAATTCCCTTCCCCTCCAATTGCTTCCCCCATCCGACTTCCCAACTTTTTCGTCCTATGCTTCCTTGACTTCCTCTCTCCCACTCGTCCGCTTGCCCATCTCTTCCTCTTCATTTCCCTTCACCAACCTCTCCACCCTACCTGTCATCCATACCCCACTTCAGCAACACCTCTCCCCCATGTCATGTCGCCAGAAACAACGGCCTTCTTACCCAGGGTGGCTCTGCCACCGAACCTCAACCCTCTCACCTGCCGCACTATTGCATCAATTTCCAAGCTTCTCCTACTCTCCTAGTAATCAACCCCCACCCCCCTATTTTTGTCTTCTTTGAAGCCTCGCCAGAAGCCCCCATCCATGCCAACACCTTCACCATCGCCCTCTAAAATCCCCTGGCTCCGATCTTCAAAACTCAGACCTAGACAACCTTGTCTCGCTTTCCCTTGATATGCGCTTTGCAATCAATGCTGCTCACAGCTCAGGTGGTTGTCTCCCTCCTTGTATCCCTTCTTTAAATTACTTCTTCACCCCTCAGCCTCCGCCCTCTCAACAATCTCTCGAACCTCCCCTCTCTTCTTCCCCCCTTTAAGCAATTCCTCTAGAAGACTGCATCCCCT
The DNA here is from genome assembly GCF_054954075.1 of Amborella trichopoda. Classification (NCBI taxonomy): domain Eukaryota; kingdom Viridiplantae; phylum Streptophyta; class Magnoliopsida; order Amborellales; family Amborellaceae; genus Amborella; species Amborella trichopoda. The sequence continues at coordinate 1,931,468 of NC_142345.1, forward strand.
CCCGTCTCACACCTCCCAAAACTTCAACTTTGACATTCAGTCCTCAACATGTATTGACTCTCAGGAGCTAGTCATGATTGATTAAGGGGAGCAAAGCTTGCCGGAGATGATCGACACCTTGGGATTGGCCTTCAATGACAACTTCATAGATCTCTCTGACCACCTAAGGGTAGCTGCTGGTGTGTCTCAGGTAACCCCTAAACCCAAATCCAGCAAAGGCTCTAGGGAATTAGCTAACCTACACTTGGGGCCCCCAAGATTTCGGCCTAGCCAACCTACCTTCTCTTCGCCTTCCCTCTTAGCCTAAGAAATAGGAGATCCAATTGGAAATCCTCCTGCCACCCTCATTCTCCCCGATGAAGGGTTTCTATTGGAACACCTAGGGCCTTGGCACTCATGCCAACTGTAGCGCCGTCCTCTCACTTGTCTCCTCCCATAACCCAGTTATCTTGGCCCTTTTTGAGACCAAGCCCCCTGCCCTTGACCTTTCCTTGGTTAGGGATATGTGGGGTCAGAATTCTTGTGCCTGTATAGCCAAGGACTCTTTTGGGCATGGGGGCATTTGCCCTTTCCTCTCAGATCTTGGATTACACAATGACAATCCAGTTTAGTCATATCTCTGATAACGTCCAATTCCTATCCACTTTAGTCTATGGCCCTAACTGTCCTCTCCGTCTTTGGGATTTTTGGTTGGAACTTAGAACTTAGGCTCCCTCTTCTGACCTCCCTTGGCTTCTTGGAGGATATTTCAATGCTGTAAGGTGGACTCATGAAAAATGTAAGGGGTCGTCAGACAACCACCATGCATGCTTTCTCAAAGTTCATTGTAAGTATTCCACTCATTGATATTCCCCTCTCTGGGGCCTCCTTTACTTGGTCCAACCATGCTTCTAACCCAATCATGATCGAAATAGATAGGTTCCTTGTCTCCCAGCCTTGGGAATATGCTTTCACAGGGACCTGCTCTTTTGCCTTACCGAAGTCTACTTCCGACCATAAGCCCATTCTTCTGGACGCCAATCCTGTCCATCGCTCGATTAAACCTTTTAGATTCGAGCTCTTTTGGTTGGAAGACTCCTCTTTCACCCACCTGTTTAGATCCACTTGGCCCTCCCTTTCCATCATCGATTGGGCGGGATTTAGACTCTCTAGGAAGCTGCAACTTCTGAAGGCCTCCATCAAGCAATGGAGCCGCTCTCTCTCCCCGCGAACTTTTGAAAACAAATTAATACCTTTTCTGTCCTTATCCAGTCTATGGTCTCCTTGGAAGAATCCCGACAACTCGCTCCTCAAGAAAGTGCAAAGAGGGCTTCAGCCAAACTTATGCTTTTCCATACACTAAAGCTTGAGGAGACCTACTGGTACAAGAGGTCCAGACTCAAATGCCTCAAAGTGGGGGGCAAAAACACTGCTTTCTTCCACAAAATGGCAAGCTTCAGAAGAAGGGGTAATGCTATCACCCATGTGTCAGTAGGTAGTTGATCCTTCTTCCAACCAGAACGTATTAATTGTATTTTCCTAAGATACTTTAAAAATCTCTTCTCTAAGCCCCAACACCCCTCCCCTTCCCTGGGCAATCTCACCCTTCAGACTCTCTCACTGGCAGAGTCAGTTCGGTTAGAGAGACATTTCACACTAGAATAAAAAAGGTGGTCTTCGAACTACATCAAGACAAGGCATTGGGGCTTGATGGATTCCCTGTTGTCATCTTTCAGCTATTTTGGGATCTTTTAGCCCCAGACCTCTTAGCCTTCTTTGTAGAATTCTTAAATAGGGGTGGCCTTAATTCTACTCTCAACTGCACCTTTTTAGCTCTGGTCCCTAAAATTGAAGGAGCTCATAAGCTGAGAGGCTTCAGACCCATTAGTCTCCTGAAGTGTTCATAAATCTGCTCCATCTACAATATTCTCACAAAGGTTTTAGCGTGCTGCCTCCAGGAATGCTTAGTTAAGTAGTTTACCTTGCCCGATCTGCTTTTATTGCTAATAAATAAATCCTTGATTGTGCTCTGACTGCTTTGGAACCAGATGGAGGAAATGGATTATGGCCTGCATTTCCCACCCTACCCTTTGCATTCTCCTTAATGGTACCCGTTTCTTCCCTGTTGCTAGAGGCATGAGACAGGGAGACCCCTTATGGCTTTTCCTATTCACAATTATTGGTGAACTCTTCTCTAGAACCCTCACTAGACTCTTTGGTGGAGGGGTTCTCACAGGCTTTAGGACTTCCCTTGGGCTGGTCTTTTCCCCAATTTCTCTACGTTGATGACACAGGCCCACCCTTCTTAGATTGACAGCCTTTGGCTCTTCCTTAGGTGCTTTGAACTCCTAACTGGTATGAAAGTTAATTTTTCTAAGACTAAAGTATTGGGCCTTGTGGTGGACAATAGAGAATTAGAGCTTCTTACCCAACACTTGGGATGTGCTATGAAAAACCTTCCCTCCTCGTATCTTGGTCTTCCCCTTGTTTAGGCAAACCTAGAAAGCACCTCTGGGACTTTCTAGTTGAGAAGTTAAACTGGAATTTTTGCTGGCTGGAAAGGGAGGTATCTTTCTCTTAGAGGAAGAATTGCCCTTATCAAATCCACGCTAGCAAACACCCCTATCTACCACATGTCCCACTTCCAAATCCCTGTCTTTGTCCTTCAGTGTCTCGAGAAACTTATGCGAGACTTTTTCTGGTTAGGGTCTGTTGAAAGCCATAAATTTCACCTGGTAGCCTGGGACAAAGTCTGTACCCCAAAGGAATATGGAGGACTGGGTATCAAAAAGCTTAGATCTATGAATCTTGCCTTGCTAGGCAAATGGTGGTGGAAATGTACCTCCCCCCACCCCCTCTTGTGGAAACAGGTCATCCAAGCCAAGTATGGAAGTGTATCACTTCTAGCCAATGATTTAAAAAACGGATCGGTGGCCCGGATCGGGCACCCCAAAAACCCATCTGGATCGGTGAATCGGCGATCCGGATCGGGAATTAGCCGAATCAATTGAATTAAGCTTTATAAAAATCTAAAAAAATTATTAAAATTCATTATAAATGTTGTTTTTTAGGAATCCAATAAGAAATCGAGGTACTACATTATTAATTTTCATTTTTTCATCAATATGTGAATATTGAGATGTTTTTTCTCTGTATGAACTTATTTTGACTATTAAATTTACATCACGCAAAAGAAAAATCATAGAATTATCATGGATGAAATATATAATCATAGATGAACTATAATAAAGAATGGTTTTAATCGATAAAAAATGGCCACCAAAATCTCGAATTGGTGGAGAACATTGTATACTGAAATTGAACTTGTTGGTTTACATTTTATAATTATTTTATTATACAAATAATAACAAATTCAATCTTTAATTTTTTTACAATAAATATTTGTTGTATTACTTTTGATCTTTTTATTTTGACAAAAACCTTTTGTTTCTTATGACAATAACTTTTTATTTATTTACAAGAAATACTTGTCGTATTACTCTTTTTTTTTTACAAGGAACACTTGTTGTATAACCTTTTTTTTTTTTTTTTTACAAGAACCTTATATTTTTTTACAATGAACTTTTATTTTTTGACAAGAAAGAGAAATTTTGTTGTATTACCTTTTTTTTTTTTTTTTTAACAAGAGCCTTATATTTTTTTTACAATAAGCTTTTATTTTTTGACAAGAAATGTTTTTTTGTTGTATTACCTTTTTTTTTTTTTGACAAGGACCTTATATTTATTTTTAACAAAAAATATATTTTTTTATAAAAAACTTTTTTTTTTTTGTAAAAAAAAAAGTTATTTTGTAAAAATGAAAAAATTAATTTGTTTGTGAATGAATAATGGCACCTGGGCAGGAATTGATCCCGCGACATCCAGCGCACTAAAACAATGCTCTAACCACCGCGTCAAATGTTAAGTTGTGATACAAAGAGGTCACTCAATACTTATATTTCTTTCTGAGCTATTACCTTGGCGTAATTGTCCCACATCGAACCCACAGAACAAATTTGGTAAGGATAAATAGTCTTCTGCTACTAAAGCTAGTCGCGCGCGAAACGCACGTAGCAGTGTGGGTTTGTGATGGAGCACGTGTTTATGACAATGGGTGCCCTTTGTAACTCGAAAATTTACAAAAATGCCCCTTGTGACTCATGGCGTCATGCACGTGCACAGAACCGGGCGAGTCATGGCGTCAACCAGGTGAGTCATGACGTCATCCAACGATTCACTGTACAGAATGGCCGGTTCTTCTCTAGAATCGGGCGATTCTCGGTTTTACAAAAGAATCGACACGAGATGACCGATTCCTAGTTCGAATAGGCCGATTCCGTGCCGACTCGGCGATTTTTTAACAACTGCATCTAGCAGTTTAGTTTTCCTTAACTGCATTAGGTTTTGCTTGGGGAATAGTTAGAGAATCAAATTTTCGATGGATAGTTGGATAGGAGTCAAACCCCTTAGGCAGGTCTTCCCTTCTCTATTCCATTTGGCCCAAAACCAGGTAACCGTGGTTGCTGGGTACGTTGAGGACAGAGGATTGGCCTTGGTTTGGATGCCCATTTTTAGGAGACATCTCACAAACCAGGAGTCCCTTTCCCTAAATTCCCTTCTCCTTATGCTAGCTCCTCTTTTCAGCCCTCTCCAAAGTCAAGACTCTATCATCTGGTCTCCAAAGCGCACTGGGATTTTCACAGTCTCCTCTTTATGTTCCTCTTTACTCCCTAATCTGTCCCTTGCATCTTTACTCAACAAATCTTGGTCCCTACTGTTGCCCCATAAAATACAAGCCTTCATATGGGTGCTTCTGTAAGGTAAAACCCTTACTTTAGACCAAATTCAGCGTAGGGGGCTCTGCCTACCCAATCGTTGCATCATGTGCCTCCAAGAAGAGGTGACTATCCCCCACCTTTTTATCCATTGTAAGTTCTTTTACGGCCTCTGGTCATCTTTCCTTAAACTCTTTTGCCTCCATTGGGTCACTCCCCCTTCACTTGACAACCTCTTCCATGCCTTCTTATCCCCTCCTCTTACTAAAAGTGGTAGAAAACTTTGACAACTGTCCATCGTCGCCCTCCTTTGGAGCATTGGGCTTGAGAGGAACTCCAGAATCTTTAGGAGCACTTCGACGGGCCAACGATCCATGTTTAACTCTTGAATTGCCTAATCTCCCTCTGGGAAAGCTCATCCTTCGCTCACCATCTCCCACTTCCTAGCCAATCAGGAAGCCCTTTTGAACCTTTCTGCCCCTCCTACCAGCATTAGCGCCCAGTGGAGTCCCCATCCACCTGGCTTTCTTAAACTTAACACTTATGGCTCATCCTTAGGTAACCCAAGTCCCTCTGGCGTAGGTGGTACTTTGGTTAACTCCAATGGCATTTTCCTCGCCTTTTTGGAACACATCGGGATCTTGGACTCAACCACTGCGGAGGCCACGACTCTCTTAGAAGGTCTTAAGCGAGTGCCTCAAACTGGGTCGAACTATCAAGGGCTTATTGTCCAATCAGACTCCAACAACACGATCCTTTGGGCATCTCACTAGCACCACCCGCCATGGCGTTTATTCTCTATTTTCGAGCATATCAACTTCGTTTGCAGCTCCTTCCTATAGGTTATGTTTGAGCATATCCCTTGAGAGGCCAACACTGAAGCAGACAGGCTTGCTAAGGAAGGAGCACGGCAAGCCACAGCTCCATCCCACAGGTGAAAAGAGAGGCTTACACTGAGGCAGGCCAGTTGGCTAAGAAGGGAGCGCGCCAAGCCACAGGTGCACCCCCAGCTCCTTGAAACCACATACCCCTCAAGCTCTTCCCTCTTCTTCCCCACTCTCCTCTTCAAAAAAAAAAACAAAAACCACAGAAAAAAAAGATGGAAAAAGAGAAAATTTTTTACAATTTCACTATCTGTCTGCTGCTCTTCTCCCCAAATCATTTACTCTCTCTCACTACCTTCTCAAATTTCTTTCTAACAGCTGTCTTCTCTCTTCCCCTCCCCTCTCTTCTCTTCACACCTCCTATGTACGATCCATCCTTCTTCTCTCCCACTCTCCTCCTTCTAACCTCTATCGCCCCTTTAACCTCTCTTATTCTTCATCGACCTTCACCCCTCTGCCCCTTACCCCACCTTTCTATGGGCCTTCACACTCCCTCTTCCTTGTGCTGCTACGTCATCTCGGACGGAAGGGAATTGAAGACCAACCCTACCTCGGTGACGGCACCTTACAGAGCACCTATTCAAGTTGTAGCTCGTTTTCTTTTCTTTCTCGAGCCGCCGCCTACTGTTTTACTTTCTTATGCTCTTGTCTCTTTCACTACCCTCTACTTCTTTATTTTCTTATCCCCTTCCCCACCAACTATTTATATTGTAGTCGAGCACCCAACTTGTGGGATGCTTTCTTTTGAGCTTTTTTTGATGTAATACACTGTACCATTAATACAAAGTTAACCATCTCCTCAAAAAAAAAAAAAGTTTGGAAGATTCATTTGATACTTGAATCTGATGCACTCTTGGATAATAATAGTAATGCCGCCTCTTCTAAATGGGGCTTCATTTCAATTATTGTATCTTGGGATGCTGCTAAGTTAGAGCAGTTTTAAGGATAAATACCATATTGTAGATTTATTTTTTCTGCAAAATTGTATTGTTTGCTCTCGTTAATTATTATTTAGCAATCAAAAGCTAAATGCATATATTTCTAGATCCCGTTGTGATAATAAAAACTAAAAAGTCATGTAGACCCGAAACTTGCCAAGTGATGCTTGGACTTTTCCCAGCCGTCCTCTGTTTAGTTTGCTTTCTTGGAATACAAAATCTTATGCATCTCTCACATCACCTTTTCTTTGACAATTTAAATTTTTGTAATTCCTATTAATCTCTGTTGGAATGCGTACTCTCAAGTCTCCTGCAAGCACCTAAGTACTTTGAGAAGCCGCCTAAGAAATTTATTTATCTAGATGAAGGTTGTAGCTTGAACACAGACCGATCAATAAAACTCAAGCTGTAGCTTATTTCATTCTTTTACTCCCATTATTTTTGGCCATTTGTTAGTTCACATTTGCAGAGAGGGAGAAAGGCATGCCACATACCACACCTTTTATCTAATAAGTGCCTTTTCTCATCTATTAACTACAACTAACTTAAATAAACATTAGAGAATCGATGTTCACTATTATTATATTGAATTATACATCCAAACACGATGAGGTCCACCCTTTTCTCTGGAATCTTGTAGAATATGGGCTTTATGAATCCAGTTGCCAGACGAATCCAGTGAGCGTAGACCTATGTCACAAATAGAAATTTAAATCATCTTCACCTGCAACCTTTCAAATTCCTCAACTTTGACCTGTTCCCTTGGGCCTGTATTGATCTTACACTATTCCCCATCTAACGATTTCAACCACTTCTTCCTCATATAGTCTTTGAGGCTCTGTCCCATTTGATCATTTACTTCATCCTAAAAAGTTTATATGATTTAAGGGGCAGTGTCCCCAAAATAGAAATCCTCATTTAGTCCCACATCATCTTCTAGTCCCTCACCAAACTGCAGAAAGTTTTACTTTTCTCTACCTTGACATTTGAAATGAGTTTGGAATACCTGTGCATACTCCCCAAGTGTCTCAGTGCATCACGATATGATCCATGATTTTTTCCTGTCCCCTAGGCCCAAAGAGAACTCTGTCAGCCCTAAAATGATATGTGCATGTGGAAGAAGCTGCAATATGTGGCTTGCTCAATATGATAGCAATTTTGACTTACTCTCTTAAACCTCTCCTCTCCTCTCCTCTCAGAATATTAGGAGATTGCATGCCATTATAATGCAAAGGCACTTCATATACAAGAGTCAAATATAAGTGACATGCTTGCTTCTTAACAAAACAACACCAGCACACATGATTTCTATGAGCTTTGTGGAGAATAGTAAGAGAATTATATAGGAGGAATATCTATTGCATAACCGTATGTTCACATGTCATACCCAAGAAGAGTTCAAATATGTGTCCATTTTATACTTCAGTTCTATGGTAATACTGTCAGTCCAAATGTGTGGCCAATGATATCTGCCCCGAATAAAGACAAGCACTCACCAGTCATGAAAACAGGACATCTGAGAATGTGGTACTATAGTTGTGTATAAATGATAGTAAGAGAATTATATAGAAGGAATATCTATTGCCTAACCCTACTTTCACATATCACACCCAAGAAGAGTTCAAATATGTGTCCATTTTATATTTCAGTTCTATGGTATAGTGTCAGTCCAAATGTGTGGCCAATGATATCTGCCCCAAATAAAGATAAGCACTCACCAGTCATGAAAAGCAGGACATCTGAGAATGTAGTACTATAGTTATGTATAAACAATAAGGTTCCGTTTAGGCGTACTATTTAATAGTGCATAGCGATATTCTTTCTTGTGCCCATTTAGGAGTTAAGTGTGGCATAGCTTGGTCCGCTTCATTATTCCCAAGCAAGCTCTTTTCGGAGAAAAGAACCTGATTTTACATCCAAGTGGGGCCTAATGTTATAACTTAGTCGTAAATTCCTGGAAGACGTTCATGAGGTAAATAGTGAAGGTGTATGTACCTCCCCCTGCCTCCCCCCCCCCTCGCCCCAAAAAACAACAAACACTTACAAATAGGGTTCTTTAATCATGCACATGGCGGGGCATTTTGTTAGTTGTTTTCCAAATAGTGGCTAACTTAGAATGTGATCCACAAACGTGCTATGGGATTATGTCAAGACTATGAAGCCTTGATGTGCGTGTTGGTAACTTGGAATATATTCACATGCATATTATGTGAATGTTATTTTTATGCAAATGCACACACACACACACACAAATTAACGTTGATGCATAGCGGCTATTATCAGATACTTATACAGAAAGACTAGATGAACCGAGGGTAGCGTTTGGACTGATTCCACCCAAGGTCAAGCCAAAATTTGAAAAAACTCATTGGTTCGTCATCATCGTTAGAACCTTTTCCCAACTAATTGCAGTCGGCTATAGGAATTTTGTTCTACCATTTTCCTCTATTAAGGCCTTTACCATCAGTGAGGCCATAAGTCCCCCATATCTTTTCATATTACTTCCAACCATGTCTTTTTAGGCCTACCCCTTGCCCCTTTGTGAGCGTTGCATTTAAACTATGCCCCTTTGTGAGCGTTCCATTTAAACTAACTCACACCTCTTAGTAGGCGCTGGACCGAGTTTGTGCCACGCATTGCAAGCCTACCTAAGTATACTTTCTCTCATCTTGTCTCCTATTGGTGCCACACCTAAATTATCCCAAATGTATTAATTTCTAATTGTATCCCTTCTTGTCATAAAAAAAAGGAACTGATTGGTTCTAGCTCAAATTTTTTTTTTGGGTTTTTCCAAAAACTTATTAGCAGTCGTGTTGGACTTGTTAGAACGGTTGAAATGGCTACTTAGAGTTATCGGGTTGGCCTGGATTTCTTTTTTGGATCTCTTTATTCTTTTTTGGATCTCTTTATTCTTTTCACTTATGTATATTATCTTTTAAAGACTTTTCTGACCATTTGGCCCCTTTAATTTGATTTGATTTGATTGATATCGAATAGAAGTGGCTTCTTAATCCGATCAGTGACCTGTTCAGTCCTTTTAGCATTTGTCAAATTGCAGGTCCATTCTGCATGTATTCGTGGACACATACAGATGCAGTGTAATTTCTAAACACCGTCTTAAAACATGGCTCGGGCTCGGAACTCTCCCATGGGTGAGCCAAATGACTCGGGCAAGTCGTCCTGTCCTAGCCTTCCAAAGGAACAAAAAAAATTAAAATAAGTTAAGAGAATATTTAGAAAGGATAAAAATAAGAAAATAGAAAAAGAAATGGGAAGCAACATAAAGAAGTACCTATAAGATGTGAAAAAGTCTTCAAAGTATAGAAAAAATAGAAAACTGGTTATCTTTCTGAAATTTCTGAGAAAAATAGATCTGAAAATTATTAAAAATCATAAAAAATATGAAAATACTTACACAAAATTGATTATAAATCTTTTATAATTGATTTCGAGAAACATTGAATGAATTATAAGTTAACCATATTCAATTATGATTAATCTCCTGAGGAAGCATATTGTCTGTTTACTACCTTGTAAAACTCAATTTAGGAGTAATTTTAGGATTCCAAAGTTTGGGGATGCAATACCGTCACTCTCTATGCCATTGAAAAGAAAGAATCTTTCAAGATTGAATAGAGACCATCCAATTTTTTTAGGGTGAGATTCAATCATCCAAGTATCAAAAAGCTTAAAAATCAATTTTCATCTTTTGAAAAATAATCATCTAGTGATTCTTATTTACTTTCCAAAATTTCAGATTGTAAAAATCTGCTTAATTAGGTTTTCGACCGGAAAGTAGATGGGCAGTATGCTTCCACGGGAGTATCGAATATTCACTCATAATTAATTAAAAATAAAACATATATAATAACAAATAAAATATATATACCCGAGTTGGGGGTGTTCTGGACCTGGCAGCCTGCCAATTCTGAGTGACTCAGGCAAGCCCGACTGGACTCGCCTGAATTTTTTCACTGTTTCTATAATTTGCCTGGGTTGTGGCTATGTGCTCTTGTTTTTAATTTTACATTTATATGAACTGATTTCCTTGACAGAGAAGATGTTTGTTTGCATTCGTATGATCTGTTTGCTAGATTGTCAGATAATGCTTGTTACTTATATTTGCTTCATATGTGAAATGCGCATGACTTGCATTCTGTTGATTCTATTTCTATGATGTTTAACTATGATGTGTGCCAATCAATAAAAAGAAAAAAGAGATTGATGTCATGCATATTTGCTACAAATGACTCAAGATTATTTGGTAAATTAATTGTGGTCTCCTTTTTCGTTTTGCCAATTAGGTACTATTTTTTGATATTTAAGAGTTAATGGTTGCTCAATCTTGTAGGTGGAGGGTCAAGCTGAAGAAGTCATTTTTGATCATTTGCATGCTACTGCATTCCAGTACTCTCCTTTGGGTAGAACTATACTAGGACCTGCTCAGAATATCAAGACCATCTCAAAAGCTCATCTGCAGAATTACATTTCAACGCATTACACTGCTCCAAGAATGGTATGTTCTTGTGTTGGAATTAAAACATGAGTTCTCGTGTCTAATATTACCGTAGGCATCGATGGTAGAGCCGCTTTTCTCTATTTCATGTATTTAAAAGCAATGAGGTGTTTTTTCCTACTAGACCATATATTTGTCTGAGTCTCCACCTGGTTAGAAATGTTTGATCCTAGATGTTTTTGCTTTTCAAGAACAAAAAACAGTTTAGTCTTTCAAATTGAATTTATTTATTTATTTGTCTATTTATTTATTTTTTGAATTCCAGGTAATTTCAGCGGCTGGTGCTGTTCAACATGAGGATATGGTTGAACAAGTGAAGAAGCTTTTTACAAAGCTTTCCACGAATCCTACCACAGCAGCCCAATTAGTAGCAAAAGAGCCTGCAGCCTTTACGGGTTCTGAGGTGTTGATCTTTCCATTGATTTCTTATACTCTTTCTTGTTTTTTAGAAAAACATTGATGTTTACTTTCTGCATTATGATGCTACATTTGTTTGCAAAATTTATGGTTTTTATCGAGCATCTGGACTAGTAATAAGTTGATAACTTATTTTGCATTTCTTTAGGTCCGGATGATAGATGATGATGTTTCTCTTGCACAATTCGCAGTAGCATTCGAAGGTGCTTCTTGGACAGATCCAGATTCAATTGCTTTGATGGTGATGCAATCCATGCTCGGTTCTTGGAATAAGAATACTGGTGGAGGGAAGCACCTGGGGTTAGTTCTGATGAAAATTGTCTTGTCAATGACTTACTAGATTTACTTATAAGCAAATTGATTTCATTGGATTAATAGTTTTTTTCTGGATAATGATAAGTTTGTTTGTGTGCCAGATTTTAATAATATCGTATTTTAAACAGGTCAGAGCTTGCCCAGAGGATTGGGATAAATGAGATAGCTGAAAGTATGATGGCTTTTAACACAAACTATAAGGACACTGGTTTGTTTGGTGTTTATGCGATTGCCAAGGTTTGATATTTTATTTGCTACCCTTGAAAAAAAAAAAGACATTTGATTTGTTGTTAGTCGAATTTGATTTTACTTTTTGAGTGCCTCTATTAAGGTGATTCTTGGAAATTATTAGTTGTGGAACTTAATGGGTAGTATAAGAAATCTGTTTATCTGCTTGATAAGGATCAGTGTCTCAAAAAATGCTGGGTGGCGCCCAGGCAGCCAGGGGGTTCTTGGCTACTCGGGCGCCCAGGGACCTGGGCGGCCCAGGTCCAGCAGAGGGGTAGGGGGTGTCCAGGGAATCCTATTTTAGATTTAAATTTTGTATGAAAATGTATATTCAATGATTTTTATGCATTTTTATGTGGAATCATTCCAAATCAAAACCACAGTTATGTTACTACCAAAAATACACAATTTGTAGACTTACTCCATATTCCACAAACATAAACCATAATACCAGACTATATTTAGGACAACTATCACGATAGGACAATAACACACTAACTCATAAAATATCAAAATCCCATAATGCAAAGCTTCGAACCAAAGTACTAGACTACTACCACAACTAAATAAAAATATATAAAAAAGTCACAAATCACAATCCGTAATCCATGGTCCATAACCCTACTTCGGAGTCCATAAACATAATTCTTAAGAGGACATAAGAGTGCTTATTTGGGTCTCTTAGGGTTCAAAATGGGATTAGGGGTGTAGAAACTCCCGTTTCTCTTCGCTTCCTCCCTTATTTTGGGGGAGAAATGATGGAAAATGGCCCTAGGACCCTCGCCAAGAGGCATTGCTGTCCCTAGGCGGGCATAGTCCCTTGGTGGGTGCCCAAGTACAGCCCGCCTAGGCTTGGGCAATGCGCCTAGGCGCCCTTGGCCCACCTACATTTTGGGCGGGCCTCTTTTTGAAACATTAACATGGATTTAGTCACAAGATATATGCTACAACATAAAGCTAAACAAAAGAGAATAGGATTAGGTTCGAGCTAAATAATATAAAGCTTGCACCCTTTTTGATAGAGATAATTATATATCTAACATTGGTTAAAAACAATTATGATTTGACATTGGTTTGGAGAGAATTTTGAAATCACCCAAAAACTCCCTCAAGAAGCTGTCTACCCTCAAAAAGTTCTCTGTCCCCGGGTGCTTTGTGGGTGTCTGATGATTGTTACATATTAGTTCCTGGTAAATATTAGGCAAGCTTTCAAAAAATGCTTGGGCCCCTAGGCGGCTGACCTGGGACCCAGTGCCCAACACCCGGCGCCTAGGTGGGCACTTAGAACCTCGGGTGTAAGCATATGTGTGTTGTCTAACAGACATATGCATATATTTGTGTTAATTTTGCAATTTTTTGCATTTGGATGTATTGTAACTAACTTTTCATACATATGGCATGTTAAGAATAAACATTTTCAAAACTTCAAATCATAAAAAATTTACTTAAAAAACTTACCATAGTGTGTTATTGTATTAGTTTCTAACTCTCCATGTTCCATTGATGTAGGGCTTATACAGTTTTTTTTAAAATATTTTTATTTTATTATTATAAGTTTTTTTTTAACATATGTATACTTTGGGGGTTTTAAATAGGCCTCCCCATTACTCTTTTAAAACAATTTTGGGATCCAAATTACATAAAACGCACGTAGTGGCTACTTTAAAGACAGGAAACAGGCCATCCTACCTGGGCAGGCGCCTAAGTACTGGTGCCCAGGAAGGGATGCCCAGGCTTAGGCGTGCGCCCTAGGGCTGCGCTGGGTGGACTGTTCGTCTTTCCTCCCGTTTCCCCCAAAAAAAAAAAGAAGAAAAAAAAAACGTTTTCTCTGTGGACAATGGGGAAAGGGCTAAAGTGACCTGTAATTTCTGTGAGCTTCGTGATGTGCAGCTTTTTGTTATTTTTAAAAGCATGGGTGTATTTCGTGGTTCTTGATTGTTATATAATGGAATGTTTCTTGTCTTTGCATATTAGCTTTGATTATTAATTGTGAACTACTTATTTATATGAGTTTTAAAATCTTGTGTTTAGCCGGATGGCTTGGATGATTTGGCTTGGGCAATTATGTATGAAATCAGCAAGCTATCATACAGAGTTTCAGAAGAGGATGTTACCCGTGCTCGAAACCAGGTGAAATATTAGTACTCAGTACTCACTTTAATGTTGATGCAATCTATATGCTCCTGAGCATGATACGTTGTAGGATGATACCACTAATCAAGTTCATGTTTTAATATTTGCATCTCACATTGTAATCTTGTTAGTACTTCTTTTTTAAACAAATTGCTGATTATATTGATCCAAAAAGAAAAAAAAAAATCTATACGACTCTTACAAATCTATACGACTCTTACTTTGATGTATCAAAGCTGACTGACTATAATTTGCTTTCTCCTGAAATGATGTGTTAGAAAGTTAATGACATTCAATATATTCATTATTCAGGGATTCCCACCCAACATCCCCCCCTCCCCATCCACCCTTTTTCTTCTCCTATGCTTTACTTCCTTTGTGCATAGGCTTTATCAAGATTGTATTGATCCAAAAAGAAAAAAAAATCTGTACGACTCTTTGATGTATCAAAGCGGACTGACTATAATTTGCTTTCTCCTGAAATGATGTGTTGAGAGGGTTAATGACATTCAATATATTCATTATTCAGGGATTCCCACCCAACATTCCCCTCCCCCCCTTTTCTCCTCCTCTTTCTTCCTTTTGTGAGTAAATGCTTTACTTCCTTTATGCATAGACTTTATTGAGTGAATGGTTTATCGACCAAGAACTACATGAACAATAGTTTTTCATATAAATCTGATGAGGGGTTAGGCAGCAGATGAACACCCAGAAAAATGATATTCTTTTGGTCAAAGCCATCCATGTTTCTGATCTTTAGATGAAGTCATGAACACATAAAAATGGCTGGTTCCTGTAACATTACTGGATCTGTACACTCTTCTTACTCTATGTACAGTTGAGTCTAAGATAAGTTTATCTAGTGTTTTTTTGAAGAAATATTGATTGAATTCCTATTATTTTGTTTAATCCTTTAGGTCTCTTTTCTGTTGTTTGCTTTTTCTTTCTACTTTGGTTCTAAGAAAGGCAATTTGGTTGGTGGTATCTGAAGTGGGATGCCCATCTTATTTGGTGTTTATGGTCCTTGATGCAATGATACTGAGCCCCATTGCTTTTTCTTTATTTCACATGGCTTGAAAGCTCGGAAAATGTCAAGCATCCTTAATGGTTTGATGTTCAAATTGGCTTTATTTCATTCCTTTGATCCACATTTATTTTTAACCAGTATATTCAAGGACCCTCAGGGAAGTTTTTATTAACTTTCGATTGAGCAATGGGTTTTCTTAGTATCATAAAAAAGATCTAGAAAACCCAGATGATCATGGCAAAGGAGCAATAAAAGAGCAGCACATCCTGTCTCCTTGCCCTTTTCTTACACATAATCACAGTATTGAAAACAGGGAATTGTAATGTTTGTCATGTTCAATAAGTGAGTCGGTGCTATTGATAAAAGAAAAAGTGAATGGGTGTTAATAGGTTCTAGGAAACAGCAAAACTATAGTCTCAACAGTTTTTGGAATGCCGCACAGAGGAAGGGCTCCGGTCCTCTTGCTACCCTCGCTTAAAATATCAATCAAGTATGAGCTGACTGAGAACTGCCTACTTTGCTCCATTTCTAGGCTCTCAATCATCCAAAAGTTGACCCAACTTTAATAACTCACATTACAAAGAGCCTCTTGTTTTAAATTGGCATGTGATGTGAGTGTAATGTAAGTGTAGTTTATTGCAGGAAACTGTATGTGCATATGTACATGTGTACGATGAGGTGCTTTTCTTATAATGATTTTGAAAAGATATGCTCGTCAATTTCAGCAAGTGCATAAAATACGGAAGGAAATACTTCTTTTTTATTTTGACTTCTCTTGTTGCTGCTGCTCCATCACATCCTCTTGTAAGCTTAACTCATTAGTGGTAACTTTCTGATGTAAAAAAATATCTACATGGGGGAATCTATTTATACATTTGGATGTCGTTCAAATTTTTATGAAACTGCAAGATATTGAGGAAATGTAGCCCCACAATGGGGTTTTTCCATTCTTGTTATGCAAGTTTGCTGATCTAAAGGGTTAATCTGGTTTTGCAGTTGAAATCTTCTCTGCAACTTCACATTGATGGAACCAGTCCTATAGCTGAAGATATTGGTCGCCAGGTGGGTGGGTGTGTGTGTGTGAGCGAGAGAGAGATTGTCCCCATATGTTGATCCATGATCACACTTATTTTTTTGTTGTTCAGCTGCTTACTTATGGCCGTAGAATCCCTGTTGCCGAACTCTTTGCAAGAATAGATGCGGTTGATGTGAGCACTGTGAAGCGTGTTGCCAATAGGTTCATTTTTGACAGGGTAAGAATCCACTGGACATTTCTTATCTGCATTAGTTTGTTATCAGCATTACTTCTTGTTTATTTTTCTCGACAATGTTTGTTCTTTTGCTTCTTTAAACATGTTTTAGCATGTTGGGGTTCTAATGTTCTTAACAGTGTCAGATAACATGGACTCGGGTCAGGAGTCACTGGGGTTCTAAGCATCTGACTCGGCCATTTTCAATCGAACAATTTATGACATCGTGGGAATGTCTATACTCGACTGATTCCCCTGTGTATGGTTCCTGGCTCGGCAGGAAGCCGGCTCCTAGAAACTTAGGCGAGTCCCAGTGGACTCGACTAAGTTTTGTAGACGCTGGTTCATAAAGTTACATGCATCAACTGTGTGTCTGTGTGTGTGTGTGTGAGAGAGAGAGAGAGAGAGAGAGAGAGAGAGAGAGAGAAGAGAGAGACTGCTTTCTTGACTTTAATTCTCATCTTTTCAGGACATTGCGATTGCCGCAATGGGACCAATCCAAAGCCTTCCTGATTACAACTGGTTCAGGCGCCGCACATACTGGCTGCGTTACTAGGTTAGCCATTTCTTTTGTTCTGGTTTTTCTCAAACCCGGATGTCTTGTTCTTTTAAATCAAAAAGTTTTGTGTCATTACCAATGTGGTTAAATAATCAAGCTTTCAATAAAGCTTTGTCCCTATCATGATAGTTTCACTTGATGTTTTGTTCTAAATTAATCATTTCTTTTAATGATCAAATTTGTGAATTTTGGTTGGGATTTTGTATTTCTTGTTTTTGGTTGTATTTCTTGTTAATTAATCTTTGCACGCATTGTTGGGGATCGATGTGTTTATTAGATGGAAATTAGAGAAAAAATTGTTTTGAGGTTGTTGAAATTATACTTTTTAAGAAGAGAAAAATATGCATTTTTGAGGCAGTTGATAGTGGTGAAGAATGTGTAATATGGAGATGTGCCTATCGTTTACTTTTACACATGTCAATGCGCCAAGGATTTGATACTTGCATCTAATACTTTAGAAACCTGGATGCTTATTAACATTTCCTTTTAAAAATCTCACTATAGAAATGCATAACACTACTTAAGATCACAACCTTGTCTTTCTTTTAAATCATGTACAGATGTGTTGTGTCTAAAAGTCCAATTTTCATATTAATGTTTTTATACTTGTATCTATGTCGTACGTCAATGTCCATCCAATTTGGCATATCATGGATTTATTTACTTTTTGATAATGTGGAAATTTGGGGTAATGTTATTCAATGGCGTTTTATGTGGAGATGTTTCTTTGACTTACCTGCTTTTAGCCTATCAAAATAGGTGAGCTATTGAGGACATTGACAACAAAATAAAGGCTTATCTCGACAAATAGGGTAGAAGCATAGATCTTTAGTTTTTTATTCAACCTCTTATAATGGATAATTTTCCGGTCATTCCTCCCCCTACTCTCTCATCTCTTATTAGAATATGAGAAAATTGTCAAAGATACTTGTGAGATGAACTGTTTTACATTGTACCTATATTGTGGGATTTGTTTTCAAAATACTCAAACAACACATGATTGGAATAGTGTCAGTGTAAAATGCTAAATATTACATTTCTCGGGTATGTTGATAAATTTATATAAGGAATACATTTATATAAGGGTGGGGCCCTAAACAAACAAATTAGGGTGCACCTCAAAAAGCATAAAAAAATGTTGTTTTGTTGTTGACAAACCCTAAAATTCCATCACTTGACCTCAAGATGTATGGACATGAGAAAAAATAGATTTAAAATATTGAAAATAGTGCATCTTATAATGTATTATGTAGACTGTTAATTTTAAAAAATTTCAAGTATTCATGGTTATGCTCAATCTATGCTATTTTTTAACTTTAAATTTAAATTTCCAGATCATCATAAAGAATTTTGATATTAAAACAACAAATTTTGGCCGGTGTGCCCTATTTTGATTGTTTAGAGTCCTATTTTGATTGTTAGAGCCTTGGCCTTGTACAAACCACACCATACAAATATATGTGCCTGGTGCACGGTTATGGGTAGCAATATTGGATGCAGGCAAGAACTTGCTCTCTGAATGCAGGCAAGAACGTGTACTGGAATGGTGGATATAGAAAGAGAGGGCATTCAGAGGCAAAAGAATGTGTCTTGGAATGATAAAATACTAGTCGGATTATGTGCGTTGTGCGTAGGACAAAATGAACATTCTTGTAAATCATCGTATAAATTCTATATTTTCCATTTGTAATATTCACTTTTCTAGTTTTTGTCTGAGCAATGTATCACATTGTGTAACCGGATTACAAAGTCGTGCACATTTGAAGTTTTTACAATTATTTCCTTTTTCTCAAAGCAAAATGCATTTAAAATTATAAAAAGAAAAATCTTGCAAACCTACTTTGGAATGAACTTTTTCTTTGCGTGATTAGGAAAACATCAGAAAACCCTAACCTAGCATCCCAATAACCATGCACGTCAGGTAAAAACACAAACCAAAATAATAATAATAAAATAATATTGATATCCATAAAATAAAAGAACATGATGGTGCACAATTTAAGTCGTACGTACGAACATAGACATGAGAGCATAATATAGACATTAACAAAATAAAAGAACGTGAAGATGGTGCACAATTGAAGTCATACGAATATAGGCATGAGAGCATGATATAAAGAACATAAAGATGGTGCACAATTGAAGTCATACGAACATAGGCATGAGAGCATGATATAGATATTAACAAAATAAAATAACATAAAGATGGTGCACAATTGAAGTCATACGAACATAGACATGCGCAATATAGTCATTGATATACCATGTTTGAGAGAAGTTTGAGAAAGAGGACAAGAATATTTTAGGTGGAAGCCAACATAGTTTATGTGAGCATTGGGCTTTTAAATATTGGTTGAGAGAGAGATTATCATGTGCTTTTTGGCATCTTTCTCAGTGAATTGGATCATTGGATCGATTTTAGATAAGAATCAATCTTATAGACTAGTACTAAATATTGTACCATCTCTTTCACTCGTTTAGATATAGAAATCTCTCTCTCTCACTCTCTCAAACCATGTTAAGATGATATGGAAATCTCTCTTTTATATGTACTCTCTCTTTCTATTTCTCTCTTTCAAATTTGGTTAACAATCTCTCTCGTGCGTCTCGTCTCTCTCTAAGATATAGAAACAATTTTGAGGTAACCTCTATCTTGTTCAAACCCTCTCTCGCTCTCGCTCTCTCAAATTTGGTAAAAAATCTCTCTTATGCCTACTTTCTTTCTCTCTCTCAAATTAAGATAAAAGACAATGTTGAGATAAGGATGGACATGAAAATCTCTCTCTTGTCCATATTTTTCTATCTTTCTATTTATTTATCCTATATATTTTCTATAATAAAATAGGTTAAATATCTTTTTCTCTCTCTTGTGCATACTCTATCGATTTATTTCTCCTATATAAACTTACTATAATATAATAAAATAGGTTAAATTTTATATGTCCTGTATATACTTGCGATAATATAAAATAGGTGTTTACTCTCTCCCTCTTCCCCTAAATAAATATGGTAAATATCTTTCTCAATGAATTAGTTTATTGAATTGATTTTGAATACGAATCAATTTTATAGATACTCTCTCTCTCTCAAATTTAGTTAAAAATCATTTTCTTGTGCGCTCTCTCTCATTCTCAAATTAAGATATGGAAGCAATGTTGAGAAAATGATGGATATGAGAATCTCTCTCATGCATATTCTCTCTCTCAAATTTAGTTATTATCCTTAAATAGGTGCATATTCTATTTCTTTATCTTTCTTTAAATATAATAATGTGTCCTACAATCTCTATAAAATTAGGCCCTTTCTTATTTTTGTGTCCTACAATCTCTATAAAATTAGGTCCTTTCTTATTTTGTGATAAGTATTCACCTCTTAACTCTGGCTTAATAATATAGTATAAGATTGTGAGAGAGGGTGCTGATGGATAAATTTTATTTTAAGGGATGTACATAGGGTGCTCCCATGGGTGCATATTACACACAGGCTAAGATATGCACCAAGGATTTCAAAAAATCACTTAGAATCAATTTATGAGATCTTAAAAAAAAAAATAGCAACTGATCAAGTTCTTGATAAGTAGACCTGACCGCTCAAATTATAGCGGGTATAACCAATATGAAAATTTTAGGAAGTTTTCAAGTGTTTATATGTTTTTTTTTGTAATTGGGGCTAGTTAAGTAGTAGGAATCGAACTTGGGATGGATTATTTCTTGACATCAATAGCTAACCACTGATGCCCAAACCCAATTCCTTAAAAAAGGGTGTTGGTTAGTCTTATTTGGTTTTTTGGGAGCAAATTCCAAGGATTTGAACCCTTAGCCTCCTTAACATGTCTACCATTGAGTCGATGCTTAAGAGACATAATTATTTAGTTTTGGTTGGTATATACTCAAGTGTGCTAGTGCCATTTGGTTTAGATTAGAATAAAAGAAAATAGAATGTCATGGTTTGCTGTGGGATTTACAATTTTTTTCTATATTGCATTACTTAAAAAATAGAAAACTAATTCAAAATATATCTTATTAACCCAATAATTCTTTAATGTTTTCAATGTATTTTGTTCCATTTATTTTTTACAAACTATTTTTTTAAATATTTTCAGTGTACTTGAATACATGATTGAGAAGTGTGGACAAGTGAAATTTAAAGTTAATATAAACAAATTAAAATAAAAAACTAGATTGCAAGCTTGACTATCTATTTTCTTCCTTTCTAATCTCAATTATTGGAGCACACACCATTCAGGAGTTCACATGGATGCCATTTCTTATACGCTCTTTCAGTTAGTGAGGTTGAGTAAGTTGCATCCCTAAAATTTGAGGTCCTACAGGAAATTAAACCTACAACGGGATTTTGTCCAAGGGTGCAAGTATACAATTTGACCCTTTGGGACTATACTCTTTTTTCTATTTCCCTTTCCCTAAAGATCCTCTTGTGGGAGCATGTCGGCTTAAAACCCTATTTAAGAGTATATTTGGGACCCAAATTTGAGGACGTAACCTCAGACCTCAAAACAATAAAATAAAATAAACATTATATACTATGTGTTTGAAAAAATAAATGTCTAGAGATTGAACAAAAACAATATAATTTTGGACAGCCTAGATCTTAAGTGTTTACAGCCAAAATCTTAGGTGTTTAGGAACTCAACATTTTTTTTTTTTCTAGATAAAACACTCATTTGGTGGTTTAGATTTTAGAGTGGGCCCACATTTTTTTATCGATATAATTTTTTTTTGACAAGGTTAAATAGGAATGAAACTTGAGACGTAGTGCTATAAAAACCTAGCTGCTGCAGCCTTGATCCAAGCCGGATTCCTTCAAATTTGTATCGAGAAATCCCACGTGCAAGAGTATCTATGGGAGTTTAGCTCTTTTGTACTAGGGAGGAAGAGTACAGTGTGCACCCATGGGACGGGGCTATATCTTTTTAGTGTTCTTGGATAACATCAAGTTCAGTTGGACAGCAAATAATTTTGTGGTCCAGCATTCCGTGACATCTTCTAAAAGCAATCATCATGTAGATCCTTATTTTTTATGGGCCCATGTGTCTGAATATAGGTTAACTAACCATCCTCCAATCTAACAACTTTCAGGGCAGTTAATGGGCCAAAATTTTGGTTGTATTCGGCTTTGAGGGATGATGCATTTATGTAGCTCTCAATTGTCAAAAAAATAAAATGATGAATAAAAGCCCAACAACAAAAATATTAATGAGGTAATTAATTTGACTATTTACAAACAAAGTGATTAATTTTTAAAAGGAAAAAGTTATATAAGGATGCTACCTTATAACGTAGAACTACAAATGCCCCTAAAAATCTATCAGAAAAGGTAGTTTTAATGTTGAAAAACCCTCTGATTGATCATCTCAACATCGAGATGTATGACTTTGAAAAATAAAAATATTTTAAGTCTCAGAATAGTGCATTTTACAACATATTATCTATACTGTCAATTTTTCAAAATTTTCATATGTTTATAGATCTACTTGATTTTGAAAAATAAAAATATTTTAAGTCTCAGAATAGTGCATTTTACAACATATTATCTATACTGTCAATTTTTCAAAATTTTCATATGTTTATAGATCTACTTGATTTTAATTATTTTTGAAATTTAAAATTTGATAATTAGATATAAAAATAGATTTTGAGATAATCCTAATAACATTTTACATCAAAATTATATGCCATTGTAAAATTTGAACGTACACAGTACCTCTACACCTACGGATGCATCGACATGCAAACTGCACCCTTTTTAAAAATTGTTTTGCTTTGATAGCTCAACTATTGAGTTAAAAAATACACAAATTACCTTTTCTTAACCGACTTCAATTAGTTGGAACTTGGCTTTTGGCGATGATGATGACGACCCTTCTTCCATATTTGAAACTCTAAACAAATAAGAGCACTTTGTTAAGTAGTTAGATCACTTAAGTTACTTTAGCTAAATGATTTAAATGCATCGCTTATTTTGGTTTCAATTTTAAAACATGTTTTTATTAAAAAAAAAGTCTAATTAGGATTCGGAATGAACATGGGTGTTTTTGTCGTTTACCTTGGGTGATTAAGGGGGCTCAAGTTACCAAGATGCCCCACTTATTTTGTGTGCCAAACTTGGAGTAGGATTTTTTATAAAAATATTTCGAGGTTAGAGCCTGGAACCAGTAGGGTATTTAGGTTATTATTATTAGTAATTTAAGTGGCTGAATTATCAAAATCTCCTCTCTTGTTCCATGTTCCAAACAAGGAAGATGGGCAATTTGGGTATCTTTTAACAAAAAACATAAGATATTTTAGTGTGTAAGTTGATTTAAGCCATTTTGACAATTTCAATGATATTTTTCACTAGCCATCAAATATAAAATCAGGTAAGTAGTGATAGATTACAAAATTTTAGAAAATTCTTCATGGATTTCGAGCATCGTCAAACACCCCTGATTATTTGATTTTATCCCAAATGGCTATAGGCGGTTATGACTTTCTATAAAAAAAAAAAAAGAAGACGGCCTCATGGTATACTTTCCAAATTCAAAATGTTTTATTCTAAATATTTCCGGGTGGGAAAAGAAAATAGCTCTTCAGCTTCATGTACATTCTTAGAAATCGTGTATGCATGCTAAGCATAAGAAATACTGTCACAAGATGTAGTTATGGTGTTGGAAGCTCCTACAAGATGTAGTTTTGGTGTCAGAATCCTGCAGCAGCCTGCAAATCTAGGACCCCTATTTATAAAATGTAAAGCTAAAAAAATGTCACTTATCTATAAACACTTGAAATTCTTGAAAGTATATGGTCCATATGCCAAAAGATTCACTTTTCCTTGGACTTCAATTTTTTTTTTTTCATATCAATACATCTCAAGATTTGGAATGGTCAATTGGAGGATTTTCTAGCACCGGGACACTAATATATTACAACATTGACACCTTATATAAGTGTTTTCTATAAAGTACGGGGGCTCTTTCTTTGAAGATTTTCTCATATTTTCTTTACTTTTAAACCCAAAGTGAAAGGGGGCGCTTGAACATTAGTATACATTACATCCTAGGTGTCCTTTAATTCGGTCCTTAGAGCTGGAATTCAAATCTTATACTTCCATTTAGTATGTTTATTTGACTCATAAAGAAGATATTGTATACTACCAATATTAAATCTCTGTGTGTGTCAATAAAATATTGTTGGTTATTGTTGATTCAATGGGGGATTTTAAATATTGTGATTTGTTAACGTAGTTTAATTTGTTACTAAAGAATCTTATTACCTAGTTTGGGTTGGTGAACTTAGTCTAATTTGTAGCTCTAATTAATTATTTGCATGTGACTGATTTCTTTCAAGTCCAAGACATGATTCCTAATCCATTTCAATATTTTTTTAAAACAAATATCATCATCATAATCATCCGAGCCTTATCCCAACTATTTGAGGTAGACTACACGAATCTTGCTCTATCATTTCATACATAACATTGGATCATAATTCATCATAGAGTGATGGCAAAGGTTTTATGATGATTGCGAAACACAACCTTCCTCGCTCTTAAATTGACAGTATTCATTAGAGAAAACATATGGCATTAAAGATGCTAGTTGGGCAGCTTGCATTCAAAGGCCCCACTTTTGTTTTTGGGGTCTAAGCTTGAGCTTTTTTTTTTTAGTAATTCAGTGGGGAAGATAAACCCCTACCCGTTTCTTAATAGATTAGAGTAACATTTTTTTAAAGTATTAATTGAGAGTATCAACAGTAAGACTAGATACCATGATGTAGTAACTAGGTGTGGGGATGCTACAAACACAACCCCTGGGCTTGACATATATAATTGGTTTTTCTAAAGCAAGTGACTTGGGCCTTTTTCTAATAAATTTTTAGAAAAGAAGAAGCAACATTAGTGTATTCTGTGGGTGACTAGTATATATTTACTACCTCGGGCAAAAGACCTGCTTCCGACTATTTTCTCAATCTTAAGTTTTGAAGTCCACTTTAGATTCACAAGAAGAGTATTTTCCATTAAAAAAGAAAAGAATTTGTACTTTGACTTGTCCTAAAAGACATTCATAGGCAAGTTCTATGAGAGGGACTACATCAATTAGGAAAGGGACTGGAGTTGTGGTGGTAGCACCCCTACACCCTAGTCACCACCTTGTTGTTTTCATTTTTACTGACATCACCCACTAACACCTTAAAAAAAAAAACGAACTGTTAAACTATTTGAAAAAATAGGTAGGGGCTGGCTTCCCCACTTAATTACCAAAAACATAAGAAAAATCTTTAGGCAAAAGAATTAGGAAAAGAGAAATTAATCTTTCCCATGACAATGAAAAAAAAAAGCCAGAAAGGGCTGAGCTCCCTTGACTACTACTAAGAATGACATGGAAAGATGAAGAAAGGAGAAAAAGTGATTGCAACTTCCTGAATGCTCCTCAAATGGGAGAAAAGATTGTTGTGGACCCTCAATCCTCGACAGACAAGAAGAAAGAGGGAAACTGGTTCGATTGAAAGCTGAGCTCCATGGCCTTTTGAACGTCAAAATGACCTTGACAAAGATTATGATGACTCATTCTAAAAATGTCAAATGCATAACCTCTTGAATTTTGGAGGTCATAATGACCATCATGCCCCCCATGCGATTTCAATAAGAGGTATTTTAGTCATTTTCCTTGAAAAGCATCGTAAGCCCCACTGGGAACCACCAATGACACATAAATTTTGGTGAGCTTTTATAAGAATTAGAAATAAAAATAAAATGCATTGGGGGACGCATATCTGCATTTGCGCCCCTCGAGACAGAAAACGACCATTTTAAAGATGGTCTATAAATTTTCTTCAAAAAATTATCATTCTTGGTTCTTAAACTTATTTATTGCATATGCATGAGCTTTATTGCATATGCATGCTCTTTATTTTAGAGAGGCGAGGCTAGATAGACGGATTCTATCTTGACTTGGGTGGGACTCGCCTTGCTACGACGGGCTGAAGAAGCCTTACCATCGTCTCCGGTCGATAAAGATATGTGGGGTCCCTAGTTCACAAGCCTGCTCTATAGCTAGCCCGGAACCCTACTCCGTTGAAGGTTGACCCATGGGACGAATTGAACATGCGTGCTTGGTACATACAACATACCAGATTGTGCTTGTTTTCCGGTGCTGTTCCATGGCTTTGGAAATGATAACACGCCGCCCACCCAGTGTCCAAAACGAATGCTCAAGCCACGCAAGAAGAGGATTCTACTAACACACTAACCTTAAAGCATTCTAGCAACGAGCAACCTCTGCCATAGGAGCGAACCAAGATCCCGCCTCGCCTTCTTTTGATTTTCCGGCTTTTTTTTATACCAATGCGATTCAAGCCGTTCAAGATATTAGGAATAGACTCAACGCATAGGTGGTAAAGATGGTGGGTGCGACATTATGACGTCTTAAGTTCTATTTCAATCATATGTAGGGGATCTCTTCCCATCTGATTTACCCAAAATATATATATATATATATATATATATATATATATTGCCCCATATAAAAGCATTGATTTTATGAAGGTTAGCCAACCGTGTCAATCAGAATTTGGGACATTTTAGTCCTCTTTTTGTTGTCTCCACTCTAGGGGTGGCAACGGGTTGGGACCGGGTTCGATCGAACCTAGATTCAAATCTGAAAAAAAAATGATATGGGACTCAAACCTGGACCCAGTCCCAAACCTGATCCGATAAGATGCAACCAAAAAAGTAAACTATTAATGTATTTAAATATATTTTATATATTGGGACCTAAAAAATATTACCAGACCTTGACTCGATCTAATCCAGACCTGAATCCAAATAATCTGCGGGTCTAAGATTTGGATCGGAGGACCCGCCGGGTCCAATTTTCGAACCCATATCCGGAATCAAATCAACCCCCGAGTCCTTTGCCACCCCCACTCCACTTGCATAAATGCCTTCTGGCTTCTATCGCAACACATAAGCGACTTTTTGCACATAAAAGTCAGAATCCTTCTTATCCACTAGGTTATCTCCTTCTTCTTGTTTTTTTTTTTTTTTAAATTTTTTTTTCAAAAATTTATATATATATATATATATTTGTTTTTTTAGTTTTTTCTTGGGAACACTGTTTATATATTGCTAGCCATGTGATTTAACATCTAGCGATAGAAATGATGGTGGTCTCGTATCAAATGTAAACATTTATATACCCAATCTAAAAGAGTGATTGTAACTTTCTTGTATCAAATGCTCTTATAAGATTCATCATCTTTTAAGTTACCCGCACAATTTTAAACCTAGAATCAAGCCCCCCCAAAACGAGAACCATGTGCCCAAATGGGGAGATTTCAGTCATTTGTACCACTTCCCAAATTTGAAACATGTTTTTCAATTTCAGCATCGAGGGCAATTTTATTATTCTTCCTCAGAGCACCCGATCAAGGTATTTTAGTAATTTTCACTTGAATCAACTACTATGTATCCAAAATTAGGGCTTGTATTTAATCTATAGGATGAATGTAGTTAAGATGATGATGTTGAGATGGATGAGCGGCAAGGTAATAAATGATAGACTTCAAAATGAATACATACTAGGGAACTTACGGGTGGCTCCAATAGGCAATAAGATGAAGGAAAGCAAACTTAAGTGCTGGTCATGTGAAACCTGCCCTTAATACAACACCGGTTAGAAGAGGCGATTTGGTTCAAGTGGAAAGCTATAAAATGGCAAGGAAAAGCCTAAAAAAAAACATATGAAAGTAGTGAGAAAAGATATGATAACTTATGATCTGACTGAAGATATAACCTTTGATTAAGCAGAATATTAGAACAAGATTCGTAACAGGCCCAATAGTCGAGATGAGGCTCGTAATGATGATTTACTTGTTTTCCCATTTCATCCAATTATTGTAAGCAAGTGTTATCGCAAGGCAGATTACATTAAGCTGGAGTTGAAGGGCATTTCAATCATTTATTTTATAAGTTTGCACCTATACAAAATCAGAGGCATTTGAGCAATTTCCCCCCTTAATGCAACCCATATCAGCCCAATGTATATCATTTCATTGTGCCTAATACATGACAACAAATGCTCTTAGAATCGCTTCAGCTGATTGTAAGCAATGTTGCAACCTCGACCGATCCAACTCGAAAATGGCTAGTCAAATCAAAACTGGATACAAGCTGATCCGGCTTTGACCGATTTTGCTGGTCTGACTGGGAATTTTTAAAAAATTATTTTAAAAAAAATATAGGTAACTGAAATCGAAACCGAATTTTTATTATGGCCATATAAGACCCTCAGTATGTATTGGACAGAAGTATACATAGCATGAGTTTGTAATGTGTTTTTGAAATCTTTTTTATCATTTTGACAAAGATTTTTAAGTATTTAGGCCATGAATACTTACTTTTACATTTTCTCATCTTTTTTGAAAAATTTCAAAAAATATCCCTCGGCACAAATCGAATTTTTTAAAATCTATTTTTCACTATTCAACTTCATTTGGACATGCTTTGTTTAATCATGCTGTAAATATACTTTCTATATTTTTTTTGGAACTTTTTTGTATTTTTTATTTTTTAATACTTTTTTAACCGACTAAGACCTATACAGCTAGACTGGTTGTTTACCGGTTACTCAGACCTGGCCCTTGGCCGATTCGATCTTTTGAACACTGCTTGTGGTAGGTCATCTCAATGACTTCTAGTCCATGAAGTATATTGTCTTGAGATGTGACTTCACCAAAATTTCGTAAAGAACTACCCTCTAAATACACTTCTTAAAATATACTTCATATAGACAGATGAATTTTAAAAATTATTATTTTATACTTTTTATTTCTAAAATTATCCTCCAAATCGAATCGGCTGAAGAAATTTCGTTTCGATGATGAAGTTGAATCCCAAGCCTAAATCAAGGGCCTTTACTTTGGTCTATTCAAGAAATTTATGCTCTTATCCCCCTAAATATTCATTTTTATTAAAAAAAATATGTATATATTTTTTTTATATTTTGCGTCTAGTATTTTTTATTATCTTTTTTTTAAAAAAAAAAAAAAATACCAAAGTCCGAAATGAAAATGGAATTTGTCTTTGGACCTTAAAGGCCTTTAAGTGTTCTAATTTTAGACTTTCAAAGACCCAAGCGAAAGTACGAAGTCTAATTAATTATGATCTTGCAACCTTCACTTTAGATATTTAAGGCCATCACTTCTGACATTCCATAGCAAATTATTTTTTTCAAGAATTTAGTCCAAAACTGGTGTCACTCGAGACCCTGCAGGCCTGGATTAGAAGCATAATGAGAAAAAGCAAAGTAAAATTTTTATAATGAAAAGGCCAATTTAAGGAGGGGTGTGGTTTTTCCGACCTTAACAATACAAATAAGCGCTTTAAATTTTATCATAAGATGTAACATTGGTGTAAAAAATGCTTGGGATGGCCTTATAATCCCTTTTCATATCTAATTGTGAATTTTTTTAAGCTTCAAAAAAGTTCAAATCAAGTAGATTTATAAAAACATAAAAGTCTTGAAAATAGACCGTCTAGATAATGTGTTGTAAAATATTATTTTTGGGACTCAAAATCTATACATATTCATATATCTCGATATCAAGATGATCAATTAAAGGGTTTTCCAACATCAAGACAACTTTTTTCGATAGATTTTTGAGACGAATGTTTAATTCTATATTTTAAAATTACAACTTCATGTAACCTTTTTCTCAAAATTTTTGAGGATGGCGTCATAAATCCCTTTTCACTGCTAATTGTGAATTTTTAAACTTAAAAATGGTTCAAATTAAATAGATCTAGAAACACATAGAAACCTTAAAAATAGGCGATCTAGATTATGTGTTACAAGATGGACGATTTTTAAGACTTAAAATCTTTATTTTTTTACATATTTAGCCATCTCGATATTGAGGGCATTGTTATCATTTTCTCACTTGTATGAGTGTAAATTTCTCTATTATTAGCACCAAAATAAACTAGCCTAGAGCAGAGGGTATTATAGTCATTTTTCTCCTACAAATCCTCTCAAAAAGTGCAGGGCCCATTTTAGCCTCGCTGGCATCAAATCTGTGTTTACTCCTCCTCCAAGGAGAGGGCGTAAATGACGATGAAGCTCTCCCCCCTCTCTCTTTCTCTCCTCGGTTTCATCGCTCAAAACTAACCCTAATACCATTTATAAACCTCGACCCCAACCCTAATTCCTATGCCATTGCCAATCCTCTGTCTGCAAGTCCAAGGTTTTCTCTGCTACTTCTCTCTGAGCCTCCTCATTTTGGGGGATTCTGAGCGGTTAAGGCTTGAATTCTGCTTTCGGCTTTGGATTAGATGATTCCTCTGAATTTTTATTGAAATTGAGAAATTTTCTCGTGAATCTTGGTTAGCTTGTGATTAGAGTAACTGTTCACTCGATTTTGATAGAAATTTAAAAAATTTAGCGTGAGCCCCTTGGTTTTTGGCTCCGCTTTCAGTGATTTTATCTGCATTTTGATCGAAGGTCTGGAAATTTAGGCTGGACTTCTGGATTAGATTCGATCCTGGTGATTTTTTTGCATTTTGGACGAACTCTGGTGATTTATGCTTTATTCATAGCTTGATTCCAGTGATCTTATCCGCATTTAATTGGAACTTGAGCTGTTTACGTTTGAGTCCACGTTTTCTCTTGCGTTCTGCATTAGACAAGAACCTAGGATCAAAACTCAAATCTCAGTTTTAGCTTTGATTTCGAGGATATATCCGTGGCCATGGCATCTTCACTCCCTGCAACATCAGCTGGTGCATCAGGAATTGCTTCTTTTGCTTCTGAGAAGCCACAGAAGCATCAACAAAAGGTTCAAGGCAATGCGTCATTTCCGGCATCTTTGAAAAATAGGCCTTCTTTGCTTCGATATAGCGTGAGTTTTTGTTTTTTTTTCTTTTTTCGGTTTTGCTCTTCTTTTTTTCCCCTTTTCTTTGCCTTGACGGATTGTGGCACATGATGTAAGAAATTGAGAATTGGAATTGATCTCATGAAATGGTGCCTTTTTCTTCTCTCAGATTAGCTTATTTGATAGTTAATGGCGAGCATGTCTCAAACTAAGGATTTTAATGTTGCATTTTCTTGTTAATGTTCATTGCGTTCATATAAGAAAACTGGAAATTGCAATTGATCTCATGAAAGTTTGCATTTTTCTTACTTCATAGAATGTATATTTTATTACTTAAACATGGTTCGAAGTAAGAATTTATCGTTGCATGTGATGATTAATGTTTCATTAATTTCATGTAATTGTACGTGGCTTTTATTTTCGAGTTTCTGTGTTCTTAGATCTGTGTCAGGAAAGTTTGTTAAAACTAGAACTACGATCAAATTGACTTAGTTCACCTTTGTTCTCAATTTGTATTCTCTTTAATGTAGAAAATGTGGTTGTGTTTGAAACAAAGCACGTTGGTTGTCTACTGCAAGTTTATAAATAATTTAAATTCCTTTTTTTTATATTTTTAGGTAAATTCTAAAACATGTTGATAACTTGGAACTTGGATGTTATAATTTTTGTGCTCTTTCTGTCTTTTTTCTTTTTTCTTTTTTTTTCTTTTTTTGAGAACCCCTGATTTGTTTTTATTGGTCAATGCATGTCTTGTTGGCAAGTCTTTTTCATTTACATTATGGATTTTGCAGAATACGAAAGAATTTAGAACAAATACAAATCCTTGTATTTTTTATTTTTTTTGGGAAATTTCATTGATATATCCTGATGTTTGTCCGGTAGGCAGTCCCATGTTTATTATCATCTTCTTTTACCACAACCTACTGATGATTATTTTCAAACACTTTCATATCATTTCACCAGTAATATTTTCATTCTGTGGTTTTTATTAATCACAAAATTTTAGGGAACTTATTTATTTTTCAGGGATTGGTAAGTGTTTGCTATGCTATTGTTTCAATGAATGGGTATCATTATCTAAATTTATGTTTCTTTTTTTAGGTAAATAAATGTGAGAACCATACAATCTAATAAGTTTTAGAAGCAGAATTTCCGCGGTTAAGAAATATCCTTTTTGTTTTTTGTAGTTATGTTTTTTTTTTTCCCCTTTTCTATTTATGCTTACAACTGTTGTTATTCTCTTTATGCAGTGGAAGAGAAGAAAGGGAAATGCATTGCCTTTCGTTTTCCTTTTCTTTTTTCTTTTGCCAAATATTAAATTCTAATAGTTTCACATACGCTAAAAATAGGCAGCCCGCATGTCAGGTGCTCGGTAAATGGATATACGAAAATGGGATGTATACAGTCCCCATCATCAGTGTCTCTTTTTTTTATCTAATTCTTTTATTTTTATTTTTTAACTTATATGTTCATTCAAATCATGTCATTTTAATTGCTTTCATTGTTACGCAGCTGACAAAACTTACTAAGTTGCAACAATTCTGTCCATTTAAGCAATTAACTGATTTATTTATTAGCGCACCAGCTTCTTGCTTTTGGTCTTTTGGAGTCCAACAATGTGCTTATTTGATAATCAGCTGCTGATTTACTTTTGCTTATTGTTGCATTATTTTATGCTTGGTGCAGTAGCAACTATCATGTCATATATAGGAAGGATGTGGATTGATTTAATCCCCCATTTTTTCTAGTGGCCTTTTCTGTTAGAAAAATAAAAAGTTCAAAGAAAAGGTACCCAGTTAGATCCAACTACTCTGAGATAGTTGGGTATATTAACTGCACTACACTTTTTGGGTTTGGTATTGCTTTCTTCCTCATTCTAACCCGAAATCCTAGTTTCAGGTTCCATTGAAATCAAAGCAACCATCTAGTCCATTTTAGTAACACTGGTTCCTATCCAGCCTGATGCTGTCTTTTTCTCTTGCTTTTGGATCCTGCTAATGGAGAACAATGTGCCTTTCTTTCGTGGCTTAAACATCTTGAATGCTATTCTTCTATAGGTTCTCATTGCTAAACCTTCATTGCCTATGTAGGGACCAAATAGGATCCTGTCAACTGTTTGGAGAGCCCAACTAAATGAGGTAATTCCTGAACATAATGTTGGTCTTTTTTCGTATATTATGTTTCTTGGTTGTATTGAGTTCCCAAAAGGAAAAAGAAATAAAGATTCATCTTTGCTTGTTGAGCTTTTCTTCACCATATGCAAGGTTGCTGTTGAAGCTTCGAATGCTGTGCCAACCACCTCCAAGAAGTCAGATTCGCCATTGCCTAAAGATGAAGACATCAAGCCAGCTGAGGAGACTAGTCCAAAGAAAACAGTCTCTGAGGCCTCCATAAACGCTTTTATGGCTGAAGTGGCAAACCTTGTGAAGTGAGTACATTCGAAAACATATCCTATATTGGGTCTTAATCCATTTGGTTGAATAGAATATGCTGCAATAATCATTTGATATAGTTGAAAATGTCTTTTCAAGATTGCCCCATGCCAAACCTGAAAAGATATAATGGCCGTCCATTTGTTGAACATTATGTGTGGAATATTGGTGGGAATCAACTGAATTTCATCTGTTTCTTTGCTAGAATCAATCAAAATCAAATAATCTAGTTTCTTCTTCTAATAAGGCAATAATTGAATATTTTGCTTTGGACTTTTTTCCAGAATCAATAACTTTTATTTCTAAATTATATTTAAATATTCAGAATTTGATATTTGGATAATGGCATTGTTGGCTTTCCTTATATCTCAATTATTTGTTATCCTAATATGAGATTTTTTTGTATATGTTTGATTGTTTACTTGTATTTTAAAAATTTATAAATTTGAAACTTTAACTGTTGCTATCAAAACTATAATTTATTGGTCTAAGCAAGTGCATAGATCTTTAGACTTGTCCTTTCTTTCCAAATTAACCAACCATCCTCCAACTGCCTCCCTCCACTATCGTTATATTGCACTTGGCTTCCTGCTCCCCTCCATTGAAGCTTTCATCTCGATTTTCTTGTATGAGTTCATGGGATTTGAAGGGCATAGAAAACCAAAACTCGAACTGCATAGAATTTGTGAAACAGATAAAATGCAGAAAGTATAGCTACTTGCAATCCCCCCACGAAGTCTCAATATCCTTATGATGACTAGCATCTGTTTTTCACAAGTACCAAAATATACTAATGACTCTAGATCACCTAATAGATCTAACACTGTTTTTCAATGATCCAAAAGAATGAGCGGAAAAGATAGATATATTCAGTTACTCAGGTGGGGTAAACTATGCCAAAGACAACAAGCGCTTCTCATTTCGGTAAAAGGAGGGTTTTGCAGATATCTAACAATCATAGATCTTAAAATAGTAAATAAATAAGTTTGCTTTATTATTTTCACTGTTTCACACACTGAAAAAAGTATGGATAACCCAGTAGATCCACATTAGAGGATTCCCAATTACAGGGTAATGAAACATCTTGCTTTATTGATCATTTCAACTTGCATTGATACCTACATTTATACCCATAGATAGAAATGGGTTTTTCACACGCACACAAAAAAAAGGTTACAATGTACAGGTTGCAAATAAAAACCATGAAAATGATATTTTGAGCCAAAAAACTCACTGTGAAGAAGCCCCTGATCTGAAGGCATTCATGGAGTGAGTGTAAAGTATTGAAAAGAGACATTCTTCCTTTCAGAAGAACGCCATCTATAGATTTTCTTATGTCGAGAAGGGTGCACTAATGTGGGTTAAGAGAGAGAAAAGAGAAAGGTCCTAGAGCTTTAATTATTGAGTTGTCACTCAACATAATATTGAGCCCAATACAATCTGATTTCACCTAGCATCTTCTTCTTCTCTCTCTAGAGCTGAAAAATCATAAAAGTAAACTTCCATCAAAATTGGAAGGGCCAGCGGAAAAAATGGAGATTTAAGAGGGAGAACTCCATGCCCTAGCTACCAGCAACACTGCCATTCTAGAAGCTTTCCTTATCAACAAAACCCTAAACCTTCTTTATTGTAGATCTTAAAAAAGACGAGCAAGTTCTTTTGCTTCAGGTCCTATAATCTTTTATTGGTGAGGTCTCGCAAGAGAAAGAAAGGCGCAACACCATCATTGTTGAAGCTTCCCCTTATCGCCAAACCCTAAAATTTTCATTTGTTGTAGAAGAAAAGTAGGTTCTTTACTTCAGCTCCCAGAAATCGTTTTTTGGTGAGATTTGGCAATAAGGAGAGAGAGGGACAGGCAAGGTGCCCTAGCGGTGTGCAGTGGGGGTTGGTTTCCTAGCATGATCGCTGTCAAGACCAGGGAGGGGAGGGTATGAGGAATCCAAATTAATTCATGTTGGACTCAGTAACTGAGAAACCGAATCCCTCAAAATTCAATTCACTTGAATTTTGTGGGATTTAGATAATAGGGGGTTATCCCAATTTTGGGTGAGAAGATTCTAGCCAGTCAAACATGGTTTTTGGCCTTTGAAAGATCATGATGACTATAAATCTCATATTATCCTTAAATATCAGGATCATGAGTGGTTGTCAAACATACCCTAAGAGATTTGGGTCTAAACTCTAAATTCAAGTCCCTCTTTTTCTTTTTATTTCTTAATTTAAGATACTTCACTGAGACCAGCCAAAGATTCGGTCCACAACCTGGAATTTTGGCTTCAGTCCCACCAACCAAAACAAGAAGTTTCAGACATACATTAACACGAATGTTCACTTTATGAATTTTTCATAATTCACCATTATGTGAACAATTGTGTTGAAATATCTGATTTTGCAGACTTGTAGACTCAAGAGACATCATGGAACTGCAAATGAAGCAACTCGATTGTGAGCTTACAATAAGGAAGAAAGAAGCTTTGCCTCAGCCACCACCGGCTCCTGCTCCAGTTATGATGCATTCTCCTACTCAATACATGATTCCCCAACAGATGCCACCTTCTCAGCCTGCTCCTCCTCCTCCTGTGCCTGCTAGTCCTGCTTCTTCCTCTGGTTCAGCCCTTGCACTTCCTGTTCCTTCTGGTAAGAGCAGTAAATCACCACCACTTAAGTCTCCAATGGCCGGGACAT
This sequence comes from Amborella trichopoda, assembly GCF_054954075.1. NCBI lineage: Eukaryota > Viridiplantae > Streptophyta > Magnoliopsida > Amborellales > Amborellaceae > Amborella > Amborella trichopoda. The sequence goes on from NC_142345.1 coordinate 1,967,471, forward strand.
TTTACCAGAATCCTGCACCTGGAGAACCTCCTTTTGTGAAGGTAATTTCTGTTGGGTTTTCAATCTTTTGTGATATATATATATATATATATATATATATATATATATATATATATATATATATATATATATAAAGAGAGAGAGAGAGAGAGAGAGAGAGAGAGAGAGAGAGAGAGAGAGAGAGATGTGTGGTCGGTTCAGGTGGCAGTTGGTTAATGGAAGAACTTTAATTGGATCGGCTTTCTGGTGACTGTGTGTGTATGTTTGTCTCCTTTAGGTTGGGGATAAAATTCAGAAAGGGCAAGTTGTATGCATCATCGAAGCTATGAAACTAATGAATGAGATCGAAGTAAGCAGATTCTTCTCCTGCAACTCTATCCATGGTTATGTTATTGATTGAAAAAAAATGCTAGCATTGGACTAGGGTTGCTTATCGGGTCTGGGTTCCAACCCAGCAGGTTAGGTCTGGATCCAGAAGTAGGAACTCGAAATTGGTTCGGGCCTGCTCGGGTCCGGGTATAGGTTGACCCAACCCTGATCCGACCTGTTTGCAGCCCTACAATTGATTACTCAGTGCTCCGCTCTCTATGTAAACTTGAATTGAGCGGTCAGGAAAAAAGTATTACATGCATTGTATACTTAAAATTTTGGAAGCATATGGAACAAAAATAACTATGAAGATACTGCTTGATAACCGAACATAAAAGTATCAGACAAACATTAAAAATAAATCTGATATGGAAGAAAGCAATCTGAAATAAGTTTATAAATACCCACACAGAAAAATGTAACGACCACTATAAGCAAGACTTGTGAAATAGTAACTTCAGAAATACGAGAGAAAAGACAAGAAACAGAAAATCCCTTAGAGAAAAAGGAAAATAATTCAAACTTGATTAAGAATCAATAATAACTTAAAGGAAAAGCTTTATGTAAGGTTGCAACCTTAAATGATAAAAGTAGGATGCACCTCAAAAAGGCAGTAGAAAAATTTGTTCTGAAGTTGGAAAACCATCTAATCAATCATCTCGACCTTGAGATGTATGGATATAAAGAAAAAAATTAGCGCATGTTAGTTATTTGGTTCAAGATTTTCAAAGCTTATAGATATGCTCGATTTGTATAATTTTTGGTATCGTCAATTTATACATAGGGTTAGTGCAAATTTTCAAGTCATCATAAGGTTTCTGACACTGAAACTACATCTTAAAACAAAATTTAGAAGCGCGAATTAGAAGTGCGACTTACTTATAAAGTATAAGGAGGCCACCTTGTGTAAACCTCACCCTCACTTAAAAAGGAGTGTGCAAAACAATAATAATTTGTTTTATACAAATTCCCTTAATCCCAATATCATCAGAAATAAAGTAATTGATGTGCTCTCTAAGAACATTATTTCCTATTTAACATAGGAAATTCACATTTTCTCATATCTCTTAGTGCCGCTGCATTATTTCATTTTGACACATATTATGCACCTATCCATGTGTCTGTGTATGTGTATATATGAATGAATATATGTGTGTGCATGCATGGGTATGCCTGTCAGTTTATCTTCTTGCACGCACATATATATGTACATATTGATGTATGTGCATGTGCACGTGTTGGTGTATATTTATGTGTGTGTACGAACGTGCGTGTGTATCTATGTCAGTGTGTAGTAATTGTGTCCACATGCATTGCACATGTATGTATGGACTACATGTATATGTGTGTATATGCATGTACGGGAATTCAGCTGTGAACTAGCATCTTGCACCTGCACGGTGTCATTCCATGCAGGAACTTCCGAAGATGACACTTACCTTGGAAACCACAACCATTTTTTTTTTTAATTAATTTCAATTTAAAACCATAACCAAATGTTAAGAAGTGTGTGAATGAGAGAGAGGCTAAAAATATCTCTTATTCTTTTTCAACCTTTTTTTATGTTTAGTAGGTACATACATCGTCTTATCTCTATTAAAAAAGTTTATATAATGTTGCATCTTTACTTGTAGAATGTTGCAGTAATCTACAATGTTTGTTTATATAAGGTTGTAACTTTATTTGTAGAAGGTTGCAGTAATCTACACTGTTTATTTTTGGATGGTGTATATTTGATAATATCTTTAAGACATGCTACTTTTTGATATTTTCTTAAAAGAAGTGTCAAAGGTGTAGAACATCACAAATCTTACTTCAACAAGGTTGCCACATTTTACAAGCCTCACCCATTTTCTATTGATAGATTATTGTATTTCTACTACAGTTGTATTCTAATTTTTGTGATGGTGGGCTGAGAGAGAGAGAGAGAGATGTTAACCAAAGTTTATTTTATATTTTAAATGTTAAACCATTTACCGAAGTTAACTACTGATATTAAGAAGTGTGCTGAGAGAGAGAGAGTGGATATGCGTTCATGAGTTTTGGTGATTTTGCAGGCTGATCAATCGGGAACTGTTGTGGAGATCATTGCTCAGGATGGGAAGCCTGTAAGCGTTGACACGGTAATCTCTCTCTCTCTCTCTCTCTCTCTCTCTCTCTCTCCTTTTTCCGTTTTTTACCTCTTTTACTCTCTCCCCTAAAATTTTTTCCATTCTTTTTTCCTGCATTGCAGCCTCTCTTTATCATTGAGCCATAAAGACCTTGCCCTTCTATCATTCCATGTAAGTTGAGAAAGCATTGATCTTCTTTTATATTTCTTTTAGAAGTGAAGATTTTAGGTTTTAGTAATCCTTCTTCATTAAATTGAATCATTATATTTGTAGTAATATCAGTGGTCATCAACTAGAGTATCTTGAGTTTTTTTCAAATCTCTTATTGTAATGTCTTGTCTTAGAATTTTCGGATTCTCCAACGAGCAATCCAATTCCATATGTATTGGTGAAACTCTGCCATTAAATGTTTTTTTCTCCAGCTCTCTCTCTCTCTCTCTCTCAAACACACACACATATGCTCAATTTGATTTTTATTAGAGAATTCATCTGCTAATTGTGTTTCCTTGAGAGATCTCTTTCTCAAATTGAGGGCATCAGCAACGGCCATGTACGCATTTGATTAGGGGCACCAGCCAGACTTGAAATTTGGACTCGGATCTACATTTTTATCTTGTAAGGTCTAGAATTTGGCAGTTATTAAGCCACTTAATACTAATTAATATTTAAAATTTCTAAGCAATGTTATCATATTCGCTTCGGAGTCGGTTTGGTGAGAAAAAGAATCAATTCGGTGCTTTGGCCTATTCGAGGGAAGACTTTGAACTTTTCGGCCCAAAACTGACTGAAGCTGTCGAAGCTGACAAGCAGCAGAACAAGGTAAGGCTTCGCTTCGGTCTAGGCCTAAAATCCAAAGGCTTCAGTTTGACAACAGGTTTATGGTTTCTGAATTTGTTTAGTCTGAATCACAAGTTGGTTTGGGTATTGAAGTAGATTACATTTGATGCCCCTGCCCGCCTCTTTGCATGCATTCTTAGTTTGTGGAATACCCGTGTATTTACTATCATTAAAAACATGCAAAGATACTTCTAAAGAGTCTCTATCCCTCAGCATATGTTACTTGGACACTAATCCATGGGTCATGCCCGATACGGATACATGTATTGGCTATAAAAATATTAAGTTTGGTCGAAAATTCAGCCACCTGGCCATCTAGGCGAAAACGCTTAGGCAGGGCCAGAGCAGGTGCCCTCTGTATCCTTGCTTCTAGGCGGTTGCTTAGGTAGCTCCTTGGAGCAACATGGCAGAGGGCGGAAAAATGGTTTAAGCTGGGGGGTGTTTTTTGGATTTTTTTTTTTTTAGTCCTAGAAAGAGAATAAGGACGATGTCCCACTATGTGGATTTGAGAGAGAGAGAGGATGATGTCCAACTGTGATTGATTGTGTTAGAGAGAGAGGATGATGTCCAACTGTGATTGATTGCGCCACTACATTCACAGTTTGGGGAAAGAGAGATGCACCACTACGCCTGCGTTTAGAGGCTGAGAGATGGCGCTCCATTTATCGGTAATGTTATATATCGGTAATGAATAACAGTATTTCGTTTATGACTTTATCATCGTTCAAAGTTTATAACACGGTTATAAATATTTGATAGTATTTGAATATTTAATATATTTTTTTACATGTGATAATGATCTGAAATTTTGTAGATGCGTGCCTTTTAGTGAGATGCATATGAATAAAATATAAAACAAATAATTTGATTGATAAAAATTACATAAATGCTCTTATAAAATTTTAGAGGTAATTTTATCATTTTATTTTATGACTATTATTTGTTTTATATTTTATTTTGGTGCAACTTGATCATATATACACACGTTTTAAATTTTAGATAAATCTGATTAGTATAAAAATTAAAATACTATTGAAAATATTATATATATATATATATGGAAAAAGTTTATATAAGGATACAATTTTATATTGTAGAACTATAGATGCACTTCAAAAATCTATCGGAAAAAGTAGTTTTAATGTTGAAAAACCCGTTGATTGATCATCTTGACATCGAGATATATGACCATGAAAAATAAAAAGATTTCAAGTACTAGAAGTAGTGCATTTTACAACATATTTTCTATACCGTCCATTTTCAAGATTTTCATATGTTTATAGATCTACTTGATTTTAACCATTTTTTAAATTTAAAATTTTATAATTAGATATAAAAATAGATTTTGAGATAATCTTAAGAACATCTTACATCAAAATTATATACCATAATAAAATTTGAAGGTGCACTTTACCTCTACAGCTACGGATGCATATGTATGCCAACTACACTATATATATATATATATATATATATATATATATATATATATATATATATATATATATATATATATATATATATATATAAAGAATCCAACTTTTTCCTTTAAAATTAAAGCGAGAACGCATTGGGGGCGCCTGCGGGACGTCCTGGTTGAAAGCCAAAATGGCTTGTGGGTAGAAAATTTATGAAACTTTCGAGCAAAAACGTTTTAACCGAATCTGTGAACTTATGAAAATTTTGTTAATCGTAATTTTGCGCTATTGCCGACACCTTTGAATATGAATTAGCAGAAAAGCTTGGCTTTTGGGAGAGAGACTATTGCGGTCAACTTTGAATATGAATTAGCTGAAAAGCTTGGCTTTTGAGAGAAAGAGAAACCCACCTCCGTCTTCTTCAACCTTTACATTGTTTAAGGAAAACAGAGATGCAAGATATCAGACAATACTTTATTTTATTTTTAGATTTTGAAAAGGCGTTGAAAAGTGTCTCGACGTCTAAAGTGCCTTGATGTGTCAACTAAGTGTAAAAAATATAAACACATTTGCCCATGTCAGCTTCAAAAACCACTAACTAATTAAAAAACGGGTAAAGGCTGTCATCCCAACTAAATTACCCAAAAAAACAAAAAAAAAAAGCAACGATCTAATAAACAGTTGTATCATAGTATAATGCAACGACACTTCTAACAAACCATGTTTATAGTATTTATACAATCCAAAATTTTACGCACACTCGCTCTTCATCTCAATAATCAGTCCCAAAAAAACAAAAATTCAATTTGAATCCTAAATATGGTCAAAATGAGTCCCCTCCAAAAATGAATCTAGACCATTCATTTGGTGAATTTCAAGATCTTGACCTTTATAAACTCCAAATCATTTTTTTTTTGTTAACTTTGTTTATCTAATGATAATAAAACCATCCAAAAAAAATGGGAAATGAAAAATCATTCTAAAACATAGATCTAAACATCTCACAAAAATGAACGGCCTATGTTAATTGGGGTAAGAAAAAACTTTCTAAATTGTGTTTTCAATTTTTTTCATTTTTTGTGATCATTCATTAGAATAAAAATAATGTATATTTTAAATTTTAGATCAAACAAATGACCATAACATGGTTTTTGAAGGTTGCTGCATCATATTACTATGTAACTGTTGCATGAAATTAGTGCCCAGAAAAAAAAAATATTAATAAGATAGGTATTTGCATTGAGTTATGCATGGATGCGGTGAGTGTGAAGCTGTGCATTTATGCTAAAAAAAGACTAAAACCGCACCTTTCAAGCCCTGCGAACATAGTTATACCATTCATTGCACAGAGGGCACCCATCTCACAAATATAGGGCCTTTGGCCTAGACATGTCTTTTTTCGCCTGGGCCAAATTTTCATCATCAGAAGCTCAGGCCATCAAACTAGAGGCTTTGCATTCGCTGTTGCCTCTGGATCCACTATCTCTATCTCCTTCCTTTGATGCTCCTCAAAGCAAAGGTTCCACAAAGTACCACTGGGAGTGTATCTTACTACATGGCAGCTTTTGCGCCTTAAAGATCCTGATTCGTGCGAAGTCTTTCACTCACTCCAAGACAAGACAAAACACAGCAGATATGCTTCCTAAAGAATTTTGAGAGGGAAAGGAACTTTTGAAAAAGTACTTGCGTCCTCACCTTTCAATGTGGTAGTGGTAGTTTTTTTATTGTATATATAATAGCGATATAATGGTATATTTGACACTTTACTATTTGTTATATATAATATACATTTTCTCGAAAAGGCAAAAAACAATATTTTTATTGTTGCCTTTTCAAAACTAGGATTCTTGAATTTTGTTTTTGTTACTTCTGTCTCTAAGCCATAAAGCTCATCAGAGTCCTTCAATAAGCCATAAATAAAGCTCATCAAAGTCCTTCAATAACCTTCACCCATATATCGCAGACCCTGGGGTGCTCCAGCAGTGATCTTCATTCAAATGGGCTGAATCACAGCAATGTGCTCCTATTCTCGGGTCCTTCAAATGAAAGGTCTTTGAATGAGAGCAATGAAACTTGATTCTTGGAGAGAAGAAATCGGAATGACAGTGTGCGACGAGAATAAATATCAGTCAATGCGTGAGGGAACATACCCTCGAAGGATTTCGTAGTCTACATGCCGAGATGATATTAAGGGTTGAGTCTCCTGAGGGACTATTGATCTCTTCTTTTGGATGGTTTATGCTTAACAATTTTACAATATACGCTGAGAAGGTGTCGAATTGGTGGCCACTGCCAGTAATCTTATTGCGGTCCCTTTGTATACTCCCCATTGGGACAGCAAGAACATAGCAAGGTGCATCCGGTGTTTTAAAAACAAGGATTTCCATTCCGGATCGCAGATTCGCATGCAAAATCAATCAGAACCAAACCTGTTCCCGAATGCTATGAGGCCTGTTTCGCCCTAAATCCCCCCCCCGCTTTTCATTTTATCTAAGGTTGTCCATCGTTCTCCACAATCCCCACCCAATCAACCACTATTTTAATTTTTATCTTATTTCATTTATTTTTAATTTTTTTAAATCACCGATCCAGATGATCTACAAACGATCCAGATCGCCGAACCAACCAATTGAGAACAAGATTAGGGGTGGACAATCCGCCACACCATTCCGCTTTTTTAAACACTACATCTACAAACCCTCCTTCCCTCACCGATCCAGACGATCTAAATTGTAAAACCTACTGTGCAAAACCAATCTTTTGAATTCATTCTCCCTCCCTCCCTGAGGCAAGACCTACTGAATTGTAAAACCAGTCTTTTGAATTCATGGTCACTGAATATAAGTAATCTTTCAGCCTGAATTTCTTAAATCTCTCTTTTAATGGATTCTCTATTTCAATCTCAATTCTACTGGTTTATGGCCTGAAAAACATTCGGTATCTCTACCTTACCTGCCAAACTCATGAACCTCCCAAGCCTTAGAGATCTTCGGATTGGTTCAATTCCAGAACAGCTCAGTTCCATTTCCAATTTTCAAATACTAGAGATTTTTGAAAACCCCCATTTAAAAGGACCAATCCCTGTTACCTAGGCCAGTTGCGACGGCAAAGACCGCCCATGGTTGTCAAATGAATTCTTATTTGGCTTCCTAGGTTTTCTCAACTCAATACCACTGCAAATAGAATAACTGGTGAGATCTTTACATATTTCCTTACAAACATGACGGAGCCTAACAGCCTACAACTATAGGATAACTTCTTCATAGGAAAAACCCACCTAAAAATGGTCATCACTAGCATCATCATCATCATCATCATCCAAGCATCATCCCAATTATTTGGGGTCAGCTACAAGAATCATGTTTCGCATTCCACTCTATCAAGTGGCATACCCTCAGTTAGACAGTAAATCACCATTTCCCTTTTCATTAGGTCCGTCCATGTCTTTTAAGGCCTTCTCCTTGCCCTTTTAGAGCCTTCTAATTGAACCAAATCACACCTCCTAATCGGTGTTGTTCTAAATCTACCCTATATATTTGGGAACAAGATCGCAGGTTTCATATCCCCTTGAATTTGGCACATGAAAGAACTAGCGGAATTCTCTCTGAAATGAAATCCTTCTCACGGATCCCATACCTTCTTCTACTGGGAACTTGACTAAGCTCACTCTCTTGAACCTGTTTCACAACCAACACACTAGAGATCTTCCCCCAAGTGGTACGAAACATAAGGTCATTAAAAGCTCTTGACCTCTCAGTGAATTGCCTTGGAGGCTCATTTTTTTTTAAAACAGCTTAACTGAGCCTTGGAGGTTCATTACCAGGCAGCATATCTCCCCTGCAAGGCCTGGAAACTGATGCCTATAGCAGCAACTTCTCAGGTGAAATTCCAATAGATTTTGGGCAATAGAATCAAAATCAAAATGTCGGCTTCTCAAATAATAGTTTCCATAACTCCCTACATACACAAATGCATAGCGTCAGGAAACTATGTAAGACACGTCCAATGATAACAATTTTTCCAGGCAGCTCCCTGAAAGCTTGAGAAATTGCACATGCTTGGCAGATTCTGACAAGAGAAAAAACATCCTGAGTGAGACATATCCTAATCTAGATTACATGAACCTCTCAGAATATCAATTCTTTATTTCATCCCAGATTGGTGAAGCAATAAAAACCACCAATTTTCTTATCAATTTCTGGCAGTCATATCAGAGGAACATACCTTTCAACATGACTCTGAGCCAACTACAGCTCAACATTGCAAATAACCATATAAAGGAACCATCCCCTTCATGCCCAACCTTATGCATCTGTCCATTTCAAATAACCATATAACAAGAAACGGTCCCTCCTTTGTGAGACATGAGAGAGACGTTGCTGACTTGCTTATTGCCCTTTCTGGGAATAATTAACTGGCACCATCCCCTCCTTTCTGACCAAATTGGGTGTCTTTTTGCTGTCTAATAATAACATTGTGGGAAACATTGCCACTTTGGTTCTTTGGAGTTGCCAACTTCCTAGGCGCTACTTCCCCCATTTCTACCTTTCTTCTTTCTTTCTCTACTTTCCTTCCTTCTTTATTGTTTTCTTTCTTCTTCTCTCTGTGGCTTTTCTGCCTTTTTCGTCTTTAAGTGTGCTGCTTAAGCAGTGTACACCTGAGAACCCAGCCTGTGGGATGCCTCTAGCAGCTTAACTTTATTGTAATATCTTTTACTATTTATACAAGTCAATAGTCTTCCAAAAACAACATTGCGGGAACCATTCCCAGCTCTATAGGAGGAACGAGGAACTTGAATCTCCTAGATGTTTCAGGTAATGAGTCGGCAGGTACGATCCCTTCAAGCTTGGGAAATTTATTAGTCGCTTCAAACCAACTACCAGTACATATTCCCACTTGGATCGGAGAGAACGTATTATCCCTTCGCATTCTCTGATTGAGATCAAACATGTTTACATGAACTTCTGCAAGAGTGCAAGCTCACACTTAAGTTCTCTTCGAGTATTGGACCTTGTCATTAACAAAATAATGGGTAACACGCCTCGTACCTTGAACAACTCATCAGCTATGGCAATCATAGCAACAAGACCTTTATGACTTTTCTTATACGACTATTTCAACAAGGTGCTTGTCAATTGCAACAAAAGGTCAGATGCTAAAATATGGTAGGACTCTTTTCCTCATATCACGCATAGACATTTCAAGTCATAACCTCTTTGGGACAATCTCAGAAGAAGTAGCAAGCTTATTAGATTAGGTGGCTTTTAACTTGTTCCAGCAACCACATGTACTGGAAAGATCCCTGAGAAGATCATAGCATGGCAGGAATTGGAGCCTCTTGAACTTTCAAGCAATCTACTTACAAGTGGCATCTTTCAAAGCATTCCATCCATGACATTCTTAAGCTATCTATCAGGACCCATTCCCTCCATCAATCAAATGGAGACTTTCGGTGCCTCAACATAATCTGGAAACCAATATCTATATAGATCTCCACTTCTTAACAAAGTGTGATCACTCGACCAAGCTACCGCTTATGATGAAGAAGGTTCAGTTGGCACCGGGAGCCCATGGTTTGCGAGGAGTACAGGAATGGGTTTCAGAGTAATGTTTGCCGGTGTTTTCTTAGTTCTAGCTGCCAGACCCTACATGCTTCAAGTTCATGGATATCATTATCAAGAAATATTTACAAGCATTGCAATGTCGAAATGTTGACATACTGCAAATGATTAATAATGGTTTTAGCATGCTATCTAAGGCAGCTCAACCATCAAAAACATTTCTAACTGTTGATTAGAGAATTTGGTAACCGACATGTATGCGCATGTGCCCCATCCTTATCATTTCAGTAATATGGATTGTAAAAATTAAGATTAGTGTCCATTGTCTAAGCATACCCTTTGGACGCACATGGATCTTTCTTGGAACACAAGTCTAGATTAACAATTGTATATTAGAGCATACAAGCCTTTTAATAAATTGATATAGAGGTAGGGAAAGAACCGCATCTTACATGAAAGTGCATATTAGCACAACCACCACAGCATAGGGCAGGCAACTGAGAGTTTCATGTTCTTAGGCTCAAGAATAAATGATCACATGAAAAGAAGGATTGATAGGCAGACTCTGGTACACCTCTGACAGATTCCTTACTCAAAAAACTTGGCAAGCCCAACATGATAACCAAATCTGAGAATTCAGCTCAAATGGAAACCATGGTCTCAAAAATCAAAAGGGTCATAAAATAATTCAGAGATAACACAATATATGGCCTTGAAGCACCTGGTTTGGAATCCATCAAACAATTGAAAGACCACACTTCCATTCTACTTGCAATATAAGCATGCAACAGTAACATATACGATGTATATCTCTGTGCCCTTCCCTCCCTCTAATGTATCTATTTTTCTATCCGACTGTCCGCCCTCTCTCTCTCTCTCTCTCTCTCTCTCTCTCTCTCTCGCTCTCTCTCTCTCTCTAGACAGAGAGAGATGGCAGCATATGAATTATTGGCATTTCAAGTTTCAACGCAAAATCCAATATGCAGTTACTTTTTAGATGTTTTATTAGACCCATGTCCAATTCAAGTAGCAGCCACAAAGAGCATATTAGTGACATGAGATATTTCCATCAAAAATTGAGATTTGAGACAGAAATGTGTGAAGGAAGGAATGCTCAAAATTGTATTGTTCTAGTGACATGGTCACAAATGGAATCACCAAAATTTTGAAAGGACAGTACTCCTCATTTGTTTTCACTCAACAAAAATAAAAAATTTACAGAAAAAGCCACTACAAAGTGACAGACTTGTATTTCTTTCTGAAGAGCATAAATGACATTTATTTCTTACCGCGTGAGAAATGGTTGTCATTGGGATTCCGTTTGCCGCTGAAAAGTGCCACGGCTTTTCTCACAGGAGGCTTCAATGAAGCTCTTTTGTCGGCACTATGAAATATTACATCATCTGAACTCAGAATATCCAACCCCTATTTACCAAAGGATGTCAGTAAATCACACCCAACAAAAAGAACTGCTAATGAAATTCAAATCCAGATCATAGAGCATACATTCCACACCAAATTAATAAAATCCTAAAACTTTCTTAACCCACCACGTTCTATAACCTCACCTTATTTGCGGGTTTCTTCTTCAATTTTGGGTAAAGGAGCTTGTGGGGAAGTTGATCTTCACGTAATATAGGATTCTTAGTTATGGCATCCCTCCCACCTTGAGGCGAAGGAAGCGAAAACTACAGAAAGAAAAAGAGAATCAACATCAAGGGTGGTAGCAAGAATATATGCATGGAATCATTAATATACATATCATACGTACATGAATTACAAAAAAAAATACTTACATATGCATGCACACAGAGGCATTGACAGAAACACACATGCAGTAAATCCTAAAACAGATCATAGTCCTATAAACTACAAGAAAAAAAGGCATGATACACACAAATAATAACCACTCCAATATTTTGGAACAAAATCAATCTGACAAAAAGTAGAACCAATCAAACGAGGAGAGATATAAACTTCTCCTCACCACATGGGGAAATGACAATGAAGACATTACATCTATCTAGATGCGCATATGCAACTGTGGTTCTGTGTGTCGCTATGGCTAGTAAATTTACAATGTGAATGCATGGACGCATACATATAAACAGTGTATATCAACACATCTGTGATGTCAATTATCAAAAACAAAAAGCCATGTCAAAGTTGCCTAAGATACGACTGAAGAATAAAGTTTTTAATCTTCACAAATGTCGTCAGACAAGGGCACAAAGCCTATTCGCAAACAATCATGGAGCATACCAACACATGCAAGCACACAAAGATCACAACCAACAAGCACACACAAATGTCAGGCCGACACAGGCATGCACATGAAGAAACAAAAGTTCCAGTTTCAAATTCAAACAGAACATAAAACATGCAGCATTTGCATAAGCTCACTTTTGTGCCTCGGAGTATAATACGTGGCCGTCGAGCTGCTTGAACAACACCACTCTCACCAACAGTAACAGCAACCTTGCGTAAAGTCCCACCATTGCCACATTTTGGGCAAAATATCCTTCCAATTTCTGCAGTCACTCTATTACAAGCATGACACTTCAAAACCCACCTACACCAAGGAACAATTCAGAAGTTCTCAACAAACTTATACATCATGACAATTACCAAAAATATCATTTTTTTTATCTCTCTTTTATTTTTCAGGGAAAGAGGTAAGGGAAGAGGCTAAGAGAAGTAGTCGCATTGCTAGGAGGGACTAAATCTTTTAGGTAAGACAGTAATATCCTGCCTTTTTCAATAGAATTCTCAAAGATCGCATAATATAGAAAACACTGTTTTCGTGAATATTGAATATCACGATCATCTAGTTTCAACAAACAACTCAGTAGGTGAAAATAAATACACAACTCCAGGTAAGATAAAGACGAACCCAAGGTGTAAGATATTTGGCTGGCATGGTTACAACAATGGATCAAAACCAAAATTTGAACTTTGACAGAACTCAAGCCGATCATCGTTCTTTAACAAAAAAATAAATTGCCTACCTATATCAACTAGAAATTCTTTGTCCAAGAAAAGGATATGTTAGTGTATGTGAACTGATGAAATGTAGATATATGATTGCTCAAGTATAATTTTGGAAGTCATTGAAGAAAGCATTACTTCAGCTATGTAAGATTTTATTTAGTTTTTGGATGAGTAGACTATTACCGAGGACAATAAGGACATATAAATAAATATTAATTCGATAATAGTTCAGAACTCATTTTCAAATAAAACAAAAAATTCAAAAAGGAAAGTAGATGGAATTCGATATAGTTGGCTAAGTCCACTATTCCAGAGGACATATATGTGTACATGTATTATGTGTGTGGTGTGTGCATCATAAATACATGTACAAGCACCCATGCACATACTTTAGATATGCACACCGACATAAATACAAACATATATAAATTGTACATATACATAATATCAAACATGCATATTTGCATATATCAGAGATGCACACTGACATACATACAACATATATAAAGAGATATACAAATATAAAAATGCATACAAATACACACATCATATTAAGGGTGATGATGGGCTGGACAACACACAAGTCCCCCCAGCCCAGCATATATGGCCCTTAGGGTTGGACCAGGCCCGACCAGATCAAGGCCAGGTCCAGCCCAACCTGGCCAAATCCAAAGGAAGGACCAGGGTCCCAGGACAGGGCAAGGGCTCTCGTCAGCCAACCAGGCAACGGGAAGGCTCGGACTGAGCCACGCGCATTGCCAGCCCTAAATTCACATGGATAACCAATCAAAACAAAATACACATATCATAAATACACAAAAAAAAAATACATGCAGGAGTATGCATGGGCAAATGATTTGCCTGGTTTCCGATCATACAATGACCAAGTTTCAATCACTGTTGAGCCAAAGTCTAACATAAATAGACAAAACATAGCAGAAATATTAAGGGAAAAAGGAAAAATGGTGAAGCAACCAAATCGACATACAACCGCCAAGTACAAAATAAGCACACCTGTGGAGCTGACGTATTTGCATCCCAGTCGGAGTCAAAAGACGAAGACCCATCTGGAGAAGAACATTTTGCATTGCATAGTCACTTGTGACACATGCCACACTTGAGTCGGACAAAGAACGCAACATCCAACTTTGCTCACTGCTACTATCTTCCACTTGAGATGCATTAATGCTTTCACTGCCATCAAATTGACTCATTATCTCAAGATGGTCCAATCCTATAGTACAAACTTCAACATCATCTCCATCTTTCTCGAAATTGTTAACCTCATCAACACACCCCTCACCTAATAATTCATCATGACCCATCATAGAATCCAAATCTTCCTCCTGATCTAAAACGCCATCTCCAATTTGTCCATTTTGTATCTCAGCACAAGCAGCTTCACTGGAAGATTTGTTCACCAAATGAGGTTCCTCAAAAGAAGCACCCTGAAGAGCCTTAGTGTTGTCAAGTACAGCATTTTTTGAAACAATATTAGTGTCATCCAGTGTAACTTCCTCATCCATATTTCCCTCTATCTCTGGATGATCACAACTTCCCAAGGCCTCACGTCTCGCTTTTCTTCTCAGATACCTCCTATGTGTGCTCCTGCTTACAGCTGGGTACCACTCATCATTCTCATCCACTTCTCCTTTAGAAGCATCAATTCCATCAGCTACCATCTTCTTCCCCTCAATAGTAACGATCTTCTTAGGGGGAAATCTTATATGCTTCCTATGACCTTGACCTGATTCCTCTAGACTCTCACATTGAGCTTCATTGGTGATTTTTGGTGAATTATCTTCTGAACAAACACATTCACTTGCAGGTGGTACATTCAAAGTCAAGTTTTTTAATGGCAAAATCCTTGAATTCTCATTCAAGTTGCCTTCTACAGCATGTTCAAGAGCTTCCCACTCCTCCAAATTAGGCACATTTGAACCCCACCCAGGCATGTCTTTCTCAGGTAATCGTGAAACATTCACTACATGTACAGGAGGAGGAACATCTCTAAGATGTGCAGTCCCATGAATCCGGGCTTCCAGAGTATATGACAAAGCAATGAGTTTTAGATCGACATCAGAAAGAGTCTGTAAATCTCCAGTTGTCCTTGCAAAGCTCACAACTGCACTAATTCAGAAGTTTCCAATCGGTTTCGGCAGAATTACGATAACCCACAGAAACAATCAAGTGTGATCACAATAAGAATATGGATAGGAAAATGTCCCACAATTTGGAACTTACTAACTCTTGATGAAGCTCAAAAGGATTTGAGATAACCCAATTAATGTTTGTAACAAAGAAAACTAAAGGGTTTGTACTTTAAACCCACTAAACACCGAAAAGCAGTAAAGAGAATAAGTAAAGAATCAAACAACATTGAAGAGAAAAGCTACCCATCCGTCACAAAGGTGTTGAAAAACTTTTTTTAAATAAATAAAATGAGCAACTTAATTAACATGCGAGAAAGAAACACGCATCTTCGTTTGTTGCATGAATCACTGAAGCCCCCTATATTACTTATATATCAAGATCTTGATTATCAAGTTTCAATCAAGTAATAAAATCTGTCAAATCAGGGATTTGATGCACAAAGTTTCTAATGAGGTGCGCATGATCATTCAATGATGTTGTTTCTCGTGTCTGCAAATTCAAATGAGAGCCACAAACTAAACAATATATGGATGCACATATTGGTATGATGTTGTTTCTCGTGTCTGTTAATTCAAATGGGAGCCACAAACTAAACAATATATGGATGCACATATTGTTGACAAAATTACCCATTAAACAAAAAAACCAGCAAGGTCAAAATATAAACATGCAGGATTTTCTAAATTCAAAGGGACATTAATAGAGAGAGAGACAGTTGGAAACCGTAAAAAAATGATGAAAAAGCATTCAAGAGAGGGAGAACCTTTTTTCAGTGATTCCTCGGAAGGCTCCATAGTTTCTACAGTGAAGGGCAAAAATGAAATCTTGTGACGAGAAACAGGGTCTCTTATCTCCTCCAAAGCCTCCTTTATTGAAACAAACTTCTCTGCACAATTAGAGAGCTTTTCTCCACCAGAAATCATAGCATTAGCATCGATAACAGCGATGCTTATCCCTTTACTTGATTTACAGTCCTCCAAAACCCTATCAATCTCCCCTTGCTTCCTCATACCACTGCCCTTCTTTACTATATCACTCCATCCACCCGCTGCTCTTTCGGTACCCATGGCTCCTCACAGTATCAAAAACCCTAACTCTAATACTCTAAAATACAGCCAAAATACAGCTCAATATTCAGAAATCTCCAAGAACTCGAAGTCCGGCTCAAAAACCCAAATATTCCTGAAATACACCAATTAACATCCACAACATGAAATCATGAATCAAAAAACCTAATTCTCTGAAATATCACTATAATTCAATTGATGCCAATGAAACTCTGTTTTAGATCGCAGTAAATCCCCGTTATTCCTGAGCTACCCTAATTCAACAGCAAATAACAAATCCATGTATATGAAACTCTGAGCTCTGAACTGTACGAACCATGAAATCTTTGAGCCCCATAAGGGCTCGTTTGGTTCATGCGTAACAGTTTGCATACGCAAAACAGTTTTCATATGTAAACAGTTCCCTATACAACAACAATCCCCACTTTAAAAATCACAAATGGCGTCTATACAACTACAGAAAACCATCAAGAAAAAAAAAAAAAGTAGAACAAAAGAACCCGCAAGAAATAAAAAAAATCAACAAATTTCTACAGAGCAAATTGCTTCTATACCAACAAGCCTCACTGTAAAAGTTATAAATGGCTTCTATACAGCAACAAAAAGCCAGCAAGAAATAAAAAGAAAAAGGTAAATTACAACCAAAAAAAAACCATACCCACATTTTTTCTATAGACCAAATTGTGTTTCTATACTCAATAGAATAAGCCAAAAATAAAAAACCATCTAATTTCCATGGGGAAATCATAGGAAAACAAATGTTTGCATTGGTAATTAAAAAAAACAGCACCATCTAGAGGGAAAACCCAGGAAAATCATAAGAATATAATCCATACCCTTGTTCAACATGAGGCATTTCGTGTGGGGGTTCGTATGAAGGAAACCCTACCTTGTTTCGTGAAGAATCCTTACACTACGATGCAGAAAAACTACCAAAAGAACATAAAAGAACACCCGCCAAAAACAATTCCTTACCTTGTTGAAGAAGATGAAAGCCTGCAAATGGATCCTCGTTTGAAGAGGATGAAGTATTGTGAGAAGGCAGGAGAGAGAGAGGGGCGAGGGTTTTGAGAGAAGAGGGCCGCGCGAAAAGTTTTACACGGAAAACCCTAAATTTTATTTCGCGGCAGCGCGAAAAACCCAAAAAAGGAAGTTTGCATAACAAAAATGGGAAGAGTTTAGCTTGCATAAAAAATTTCTAGAAAAGATTGTTTTCATGCTTAAATATCTTCAAATCGATATCTCACATAACAAAAAAATGGATTTTAAGTTTGAAAAATAGTCTATTTTGTAATTCATTTTTAGGGCGTTAATTTTTAAAAAAATTAAGTTTTTATAAATTTGCCCATCTATACTATTTTAAAAACTTTAAATTTTATAAATAAATATAAAAATATATTTTAAAACTATCACAAAAATCTCTAATATTAAAACCATATTTTTCGACACTATTTGAAGGTAGGCTCTAATTTGATTGTTTAGAGCCTAGGCTCCATACAAACAGCACCCAACAAAAATTAGTTAAGAAAATACATAGTTTGAATTGCAATTTGAGAACTACTTTAATTGAAATTAGAGTTTTTATTAAGAAAAATTGTTTCGTGTGGGTTGTGGACTGCATGTCTACAATATGCGGTCTAAAGGTATAAAGCATCCCTCTTAAAGATAAATGCAAATAGGTGGTCCATCTAAAAATAAGTAGAACTAACGATCCAAATGTTTTCTTAATATAATTATTATTCTTAGTCTTCAATTTTATTTTATTTTTATATTCATGATATCCATGTTAAAGATTATATATTCTCTAAAATTAGGATCAAATTATATTTAAAAAATATTTTTATTGCCAAACCCGTATTTCTACAATATGCAGGCTGGCCGCATAGAAACCGTGTCCTTTTATTAATAC
The DNA here is from genome assembly GCF_054954075.1 of Amborella trichopoda. Lineage (NCBI taxonomy): Eukaryota > Viridiplantae > Streptophyta > Magnoliopsida > Amborellales > Amborellaceae > Amborella > Amborella trichopoda. The sequence goes on from NC_142345.1 coordinate 1,985,888, forward strand.
TAGATTATAGATGGGTGTGGGTTGCATAAGGTTGCAACCTTAAACAATCAAATTAAGGCGCACCCCACAATTTATCATAAAATGTAATTTTTGTGTCAAAAAATCTTTTGATGGCCTAAGAATCCATTTTTATATCTAATTATAATTTTTTAAACTCCAAAATTGATTCAAATTAAGTAGATCTATAAACAAATTAAAATATTCAAAATGCAGAGTCTAGATAATGTATTGCAAGATGTATTATTTTTGGGATACAAAATCTTTTTTTTTTCATATTCATACATCATGATGTCAAGATGATCAATTAGAGAGCTTTCTAACATCAAAACAGCGTTCTATGGCGGATTTTTTAGGCGCACCTTATTTCTACATTTTAAGGTTGCAACCTTATATAAATTTTTTTCATTATAAATTTGGTATTAAATAAATAATCTTTTAGAGATTTTTTTTTTTGGAAATTACAAATAACCCTCAAGAATAGACTTCTTATGCAACTTACCCCCAACTATACCCTTTTTCTCACTTTTTAACCCAAATTGAACTTTTCTAACAAATACCCCCCAAGTCATAAAATAAAGACCAAAATACCCTCTGAAAAACATGTGGTCTAACACAAAATGGGGGCAGTCCAGCACTTCGCTTTTAGAAAAGCATGTGGCCTAGCACAAAATGGGGTGGTCCAACACTTTGGGCATGAGGTCCGGCACAAAAATGGAGGTGGAGGTGGTCTGACACTTTGGGCTTCTAAAAAGCATGCAATCCGACACAAAATAGGGCCAGTCCAACACAAAATATGGGCGGTCTGGCACTTTGGGCATGCTGTCTGGCACAAAAAGAGGGCGGTCTGACACTATGGGCACTTTTGGTCAAAAAAATATGACTTTTTTACTTTGAGGTATTTGCCAGAAAAGTTAAATTTGGAGTAAAAAATGAGAAAAAAAAAAAAGTTTGGTTGGGGGTAAGTCGCATAGAAAGTCTATTCTTGGGGGTTATTTATTTTCCCCTTTTTTTTTTTTATATATCCTACTAATATATTTTGTAAGAAAGTTGTTTGAAAAAGTTATATAAGAGTGATGCTCTAAACACCCCTCAACAATTTACTAGAAGTTATTTTAATGCTCAAAAATCTTCAAATCGAGCATCTCGACCTCACGATGTATGAACATAAGAAAAAATAGAGTTCAAGTCATGGAAATAGTGCATCTGGTAATGAAATTTTTGAACTATTAACTTTCAAGATTTTTAAGCGTTTATTGATCTACTTGATCTACACTATTTTTTTAGCTTTAAATCTTATAAAAAGATATGAAAATAAATTTCAAACCATCACAAATATTTTTAATACTAAAACAACATCTTTCGACACGATTTGAATGTACCCCTGACATTAATTGTTTACGGCCTTAGTTTTCTACAAACTACACCCTTAAAAGAAACATGCAAAAGCTCATAAAAATTGGTAGAAACTTATTTGATATTTCAAAAATATAATTTCCTTTCTTGCATAGCTGGACACAAATTTCCCTTGCTAGAGCTAGCAACTAGCCATTCTAGCTCAGCCCCATTCCCCTATAGATCCAGCCCGAGCCAGGTTGAGCTAGGACCAGGCTGAAGTAACATTGGTCTAGCCCCGGTCCTAGCCCCGTTCAAGGCAGCTCGGGCCTAATAGACCCAATAAAAGAAGGGAAGAAATTAAAAAAAAAAGTTGGGTCAGGATCCTTGCCTAGCCCTCAGGCCGCACTTTATAGCCTAGACCACAATTTTTCAAGGCCAGGCAACCTAGCCTTTGTGCCTATTGCCAGCCCCATCCCTTGCTTTTAAGATTCGTTCAGGAAACTATCATCCTCTCTTCTCATCTCCATGAGAATTATATTGAAAATATTAAGAAACTCTTGGGGTAGTTATTTCTTTATCTTTATCCATTATTTTGTCCGACATGTTAACTCCTATTTTTATTTGCTCTCCACCATCCAAAGCTCTCTAATTATCCCTTCTCTCTTTAGAATTCATTTAAACCATGACTTCACTTATATATGCTCATGTCAATGAACACATATTGCATTCACTAAGACAACAAAGTATTTTTAAGACTCAAAAATTAGGGCTATAACTTATTCCTCATTGGACCAAGATAAAAAACGAGGGAAAATTACAAATAATCCCCAAGTATCGACTTCCTAAGCAACTGACCCCAATTAAACTTTTTTTCCCATTTTTTAATCCAAAATATACTTTCTTAGCAAATACCACTCCCCCAACCAAAAACAACAATAAAAGAAAGACTAACCTACCTGTCCTTGACTTTTACACACCTCTCTCCTCTGGATAAAAGTGTGGTCCGATAGATATACATGGCGGTCTGACACTATTATTTATTCATAAACACACGGTCTGGCAAATGTACATTGCGGTCCAACACTTTTTTCCTGGACAAAATGTGGTCCTGCACTTATGTTACTGGACAAACATGCAGTATGAAAAATTTATATGACGGTCCGACACTTTTATATATGTGGTCCAGTAGAGCTATATATGCGGTTAAGCATATCTATTCGCGGTTCAGCAGATAATGAAGGCGGTCCAACACTTTTTTTTAGTTTAATAGGGTCCAACAATTGGTACATGGTGGTCTAGCATCCCATGTAGCTTTTGGTATTGTGCGTAAGCCCACTTGAACGTCTAGCCAAAATTAATTTTTTATGTACGAAAAGGGTATCTGCATCAAAAAAATATACTTTTTTTTTACTTGGGGAGGCATTTGCTAGAAAAATATTTTTTTGGGTAAAAAGTGGGAAAAAAAATTTGATTGGGGTAAGTTGCATAGGAAGTTTATTATTGTGAGTTTTTTGTCTAAAAAAAAAAGAAGGGTAAAGAAAAGAAAAGTCATGCATTGTATGTTTGCGTAAAATTACAATAATAAATTAAATTCATGCAAAATTGGACAGTGAGAGCTAAGTGTCTAGAAACTCAAAATCCATTTGTTTTTATTGAAAACAATAATATGGTGATGACAAAGTGGAACCATGGATTCCACATTATAACAATCATATTAAGTTCCTTGTGTTGCCTGGGGAAGCAAGTGCACAGTTTGCTCCCGAGGGAGTATGCCATACATACTCGTTAAGTTGATCACTTTGGAGAACGTTCCTTGCTAGCTTCCCACTTGGCATATGTAAAAAAATGGTAAGGTTTGTATAAGGTGTCAACCTTGAACAATCACGATAAGGTGTACCTCAAAATCTCATTAAAAGATATATTTTTGGTGCCCACACTCTTATCATGACCTAAAGGTCTATTTTTCACCCCTATAATAAAATTGAAGCTCAAAAAATAGTGCAAATCTAGGAGATCTATGAAGACTCGAAAATCTTAAAAATGGACATGGTTAGGTGCCTCGATCTCACCCTTCGGATCTTGAAGGATTGGGTGGCACGCATCTTGGGTTTCAGGGGAGACCCGGGACTTTTGAGATCGCTCTTTCGAGAACCTCATTTGAGAACAAGAGCAGGTATTACCAACCGATGAGAGAGGAATTTAAAGTGGGTTCGGGACTTACTCGGGCCGACTCATGTGGGCGTCCTCTTAGATTACGAAGAAAGCCCCCCAGTAATAAAACTAGTTTGAAATCGGCTCCATTGGCTTGTATTCTCCTATTTTATGCAATCACACATATATGGCAAATGTTATAAGACAGGTGGGTCAATAGACCACACCTGGCCTTTTGGGTGAACGTACACAGGCATGTACATTCAAAAGAAGAAGGAAAGAATGAGAGAAGAAAGATGGGGGAAAGAAAAATTTGACTAGGCGGGGAGATCAGCACAGTGACTAAGCAGGTGAATAATTGGCCTGACATGGTAGTAAAACGGGCTCGGTAACTCAGACCAGCTCACAGGATTACTACTAGACGTCAATACCGATACTGACTAGCTAAGCACGATGGTTTGTCTGTCATGGCAATAAAGTGGGCAAAGTAATTTTGGCACAACAACATTACGGCTAGACAATATGACTATTATAAGAGGCTAATCTCAACCCTTCTTAATCAAACAAAAGGATAACAGAAAATAATGAAAGATATAAAGAGAGAGTAAGAAGTAAGAGAATAAGAAAGAGAAGAGAAGAGAAAGAGAGGAAGAGAAAGAAAGAATGAGAAGAGTGTGAGAGAAGATAGAAGGAAGGAGAAGAATTTGAGAGACACAGTCGACGCTAGGCATCGCCGGCTGTGTTGGAAGACGAAGAGAAGGAAATACACAGTCGGCGCAAGGCATCGCTGGCTGGGTTGGAAAGAGAAGAGAGAGATGGACATAGTCGACACTAGGCTTTGTCGGCTGTATGTAAGAAGTGACGAGAGAGAAGATACAGTAAGCGTTGAGCATCATCGGCTGTGCTAGTCAGAAGAGAGAGAGAAGATGCAGTCGGCACTAGGATTCACCGACTGTATTAGACAGAGAAGAGAGAGAAGATGCAGTCGGCGCTAGACTTCACCGACTGTGTTAGACAGAGAAGATGTAGTCGGCGCTAGGCTTTACCGACTGTGTTAGTCAGAGAAGAGAGGGAAGATGCAGTCGGCGTTAAGCTTCGTCGACTATATTAGATAGAGAAGAGAGCGAAGATGCAATCAGCATTAGGCTTCTCCGACTGTATTAGACCAAAAAGAGAGAGCAGATGCAGTCGGCGCTAAGCTTCGTCGACTATATTAAATAGAGAAGAGAGAGAATATGCAATCAACGTTAGGCTTCGCTGACTGTATTAGACAAAAAAGAGAGAGAAGATGCAGTCGGCGCTAGGCTTCACCGACTATATTAGACAGAGAAGAGAGAGAAGATGTAGTCGGCGCTAGGCTTCGTCGATTGTATTAGATAGAGAAGAGAGAGAAAATGTAGTTGACACTAAGCTTTGCCAATTGTATTAGACAGAGAAGAGAGAGAATATGCAGTCGGGGCTAGGCTTCGCCTGTATTAGACAAAGAAGAGAAAGGGAGATAGAAATAATAAGAAAAGAGAGAAAGAGATAAGGATGAAAAAGAGAGAGAGATAGAGATAATAAGAAGATCGATAAAGTCTAGAAGAAGATAGAGAAAGAGAGATAGAGATGAGAATAAGGGAGAGAAAGAGAGAGATAGGGACAAGAGGAAGAGAGGGAAAGAGAGATAGATATGAGAAGAAGAAAGAGAGAGAGGGGAGGAGAGAGAGAGGAGAGGAGAGATAAAAAAGAGAGGAGAGAAAAAGATGGGAGGAGAGAGAAAATTATCTTATCGAAGGGTTCGACCCTTTTATTCTCTCTCCTCTCTCTTTGTTCAAAATGTACCCACGAGCTTAAACAAAATTCAGAACTTTATTGATTGATCCAAGAAAATGAATCGAGCCCCTTTTTTACAATGAGGCATTGACTGTTTATATAGAATTAGGCTAAAACATGGGTGTATGCCCAAAAACTACATAAAATTGAAGATAATTATAATTTAATTGAATTAAAATAAATTATAAAATGAGGTACAAAATGACTATTTTACCCCTGCTTAACAATGTGTGGAATTCTGGAACAGTCCCTATTGCTGCCCGAGAACTTGCCTGATCTTCCATGACTGATCCAAGGTTGTTCTGATGCCTGTTTGATTGAAAGATGATTGTTTTCTTGTGGGGCTCGGCATGACGATCGATTTGATACCAACTTCGAGTCATGAATCATGTTTTTGATCCATGATCATGAGCTTGAATTTTGGATGAATCTTGAAAACTTTGGATCGATTGTGTACTCGTTCTTCAATGTTTTTCTTTAATTTTTTGGCCGAATCACACTGAACATGCCGTCACAATCATGTTGCAACAAACACAGCTTGATTTCGTGTCTGGATGAAGATTTTGTCGTCTTGAGTTTTTGTCCGAAATTTACAGCAGCTTCGATGCCTCCGTGTGTGAAATCCAATCAGTCATCGTACACGGCGTTTGGACCATAGATAGTCACGAACCTCATGCACACAATGCAATTAGTTTCGCGCCAATCGGGTATGCGAGAGTTGTGATTTGGTCGCCGGAATGGGGCATGCTGCTGCTGAATTTTTTGCAACCTTCTTCATGGTCAGCAACTTCTGTCTAGTTTTTCTCCTTGCTCGGGTATTGTCACGGGGCTCACCACATATCAAAACGCTCGTCTTGACGAGACGAACATGCTCAACAAATTTGATCACGATCCTACTCGAATCGAGTGAGATATGAGCCCCAAAAGTGACTTCTCATGACTGTGAAAACAACCACCTTTAATGGTGTTTGGGTGCAGGGTGCCCACATGGGAATAGTGTGCGGCTTACCCCTTTTTGGTATTTTACCCATAACTTTATCTTTGATTGTCTGATTAAGCCGAAACTTTACTCATATGGGTTTTTGACCATATCGAATCTAATAGTGGTGGTCCCACAACTGTTTGATGCATCAAACATATAGTTTTAGCTATGAGGTCCATTTTAGGGTGTTAGAAGCCTATTTTTTCGAAATTGTTTATTTTTGTTCACTGCCTTATAAATGTCTGATCGCAACGAAACTTGGCAGGTGACCTTTTAAAGTTGTGATGAAGATGTTGACCAATTATGGGGCCATTCTGAGATATTCTGGGGCCATTACGAGACTGTCAAAATTTCCACTGTTTTATCAAGCTTTATTGACCTGCTTCCTCTTTATTCCGCATCAGGGACCAAGGTGCTAAAAAATGTGTTCAAACAGCTTGCCTTGTCGAATGTTGTGCTTTAAGGAAGCGAGAAGAACAACATTCAAAAAATTTCCTTCGGCTTTATTACTTTTTTCTTCGTAACTACAGGACAACGTGAATGCCGAGGAGATTCACGCAATGGTGCAACTAGGATGCTCAGACGTAGGGATGCATTATTTGTAGGTTCGTCCGTGGAGACTTTAGGGGAGAAGGGACTTTTTTTAGGGATCTTGTCGAAGTCCTCACTCTTGTGTGGACTGTTTGTGATTCTAAAGCTAAGGATTTTATACGGACCTCGTCAGTCTGAATCAGACCCGTCTGGCAATTGAGTGCCATGATGAAGGGGTATTGTTCCCATTTGGTCTGGGTTGTTTGTTCACTGACGAACCTTTGGTCGGCATTGTTTGCTGCTACACCAAGTTTGCTTTTGACAGTCAGAATACCACTGTAGGTCCTATTTGTAGGGTCCAGTTGGGCGCAGTTTTGTTAGCCGGTCCCGAAGGTCTGGGCCTGTCGGCAAGGCGGGCTGAAGTCTTAGGCAGGTTTGTCCTGACTTTGTCAATTTCTTGCCTTTATAGTGTTTATTTTTAGAGTGTGTTTGTGACCTCGTGAGAATGATGCTCTTTTTCATGAGCCTTGTCTTGCCGTCTAGGCGAGTATTATGTCTTTCGAGTCATTTTTGCAATTGAACTCAAGCTGTCATAATCTTTTCCTTAGAGCTCGTATTTTTTTGGACCCTGGTATTGTAACACTAAGGATTTTCTCTTCTTTTGAGTCAAGGCTGACCGCCTGTTGAGGCGAATGCTGCATCAACCTGTTTATTGGTTCAAGCGTCCTTTATGGATTTTCATTTGAACTTGGGAAGCGGCGTCGTAGAGACCGTTTTCACCAACTTCCTTTTTATTTCGGAATTTTTTACCCATGACCTTTCGGCCATGTCCACCCTTTTTTTCCAATTTTACTTACGATGCCCTTTCGGGTTTTCACCATGTCTAGTTTTTATTCACGAAACTCTTTTACTCATGGTTTCGTGACCATGCCCGTCCGTCATTTTTACTCATGGCGTTTCCTTATTAAGATATACACCATACCCGTTGTTTCATCATTTTTTGTAAAAGCGTGTTTAAAGTCATGCCTCCAGGACCTGTGCAAAGCCTTTTATCGTTGTGTGGCCAGGACGTGCACTATGGTTTAAGGTCATATAGTTGGACTATAATGGAGATGGATGGCAGTCCGTAGGGGGCATGGAGTGAGTATGGTAGTGGTTCTAGCTCACTTTTGGGGAGATGACACTAGGCTACCTATGAAAGATAGATGATGCATGAAAGGTGAGTAAAAAATAGTGACCCACTAGCTTACAACGAGTATAGGGGGCAGGATGGTTGGCCATTTGTGAGCGCGGGTGAGACTCACTGGGGAATGATATTAGAATGATGATGGGAAAAAACTCACTGAGGAGATAATAAAGGTGGTGCGCATGCCCGGTCGAATTGGTTAGGAAAGACATGCGTGAGGATGCCCGTAAAAGGTGTGTGCGCATATGTGGGGGCGAGTTTTAAGGTCATGCCTCCAGAACCTATGCAAAATAGTTAAACATCATGCGGTCAGGATGTGCACTATAGTTTAAGGTCGTATAGCTTGGACCATGGTTATGTAGTTTTGAGTCTTACAACTAGGACCATATAGTTTAAGGTCATGCAACTAGACCTCCGCTACAATTTAATGTCGTATAATTTGGACCATGGTTATGCAGTTTAGAGTCATACAAGTAGGACCATGCAGTTTAAGATCGTACAACTAAACCTCCGCACAGTTAAAGGTCATATAGTTTGGACCACGGTTATGCAGTTTAGAGTCATGCAACTAGGACCATGTCGTTTAAGGTTGTACAATTAGACCTCCACTACAGTTTATGGGCACATAGTTTGGACCACGGTTATACAATTTAGAGTCATGCAACTAGGACCATGCAGTTTAAGGGTGTGCAACTAAACCTCCGCTACAGTTTAAGGTTATATAGTTTGGACCATGCAGTTTAAGGTTGTGCAACTAGGCCAAGGCTGTGCAATTTAAAGTCATGCAGCATGGACCATAGTGTTTAAGACTGTGCAACTAGACCAAAGCTGTGCAATTTAAAGTCATGCAGCACGGACTATGTAGTTTAAGGTTGTGCAACTAGACCAAGGTTGTGCAGTTTAAAGTCATGAAGCGCGGACCATGCAGTTTAAGGTCGTGCATCTAGACTAAGGTTGTGCAATTTAAAGTCATGCAGCGCGGACCATGCAGTTTAAAGTCGTGCAACTAGACCAAGGCTGTGCAATTTATAGTCATGCAGCACGGACCAAGACTTGGGTCATCATGTAGGTGAGACTTCATGGGGAATAGGTCTGCGGGCAGCAGTCTAACTCTATGGGGATAAGATCGATAGGACCGATGAGGGGTCTGGATAGGAAAGCTGACCTTATTGGGGAAAAGGTGACAAATGTGGGGCTTTTATAATCATTAGAGATCACTGGGGGTTGCAGCAGCAAGAATGACCCTAACTCTACTGGGGATAATAGTAGGTGTATGGCTCTCTTACTGGGAATGAGAAGTCATGACCTGAGTTTAATCGACTTGGGTTCCACTTTGCCAGGGATAATAGGTCAGAGTCAAGGTGCAACTTCACTAGGGATAATAATGATAGGATACACACGACCTCGGCCTGGAGCAGGCGACAATAGGCTGTTTAAAATACAGCCGGCACTAGGTGCAACAACCATTGTTTCTTGAGAGTGCTCAGCCAAGGATGAGTCTTTGCAACTGACGCTGAAGACGACCAACATTGCTTTTTAACCAGTCAACCGGCACTAGATTAAAAATGCGACCGGTGCCTAGTTGCTAGAGAAACAGTCGGTGCTGTGCTATTGCCTGGAGACAGCCAACGCTGAGTTGTCGAGCACTCGACCGACGCTGTGGTTGGTGAAATATAACTGGCGCTAAGTAACTTCGACCACACAGTCGGCGCTGGGTGTGGATCGATATTTGGGCCGTGACCTAAGCCCGACCCGACACAACCCTTTTGTTGGAATTTTTCAGGCGGCAATGAGAGGTGCCTCGGGCCTCGGGTCAAAGCCCAACCTGGCTCATCATCGCTTAGCTTTCCTTGGACGCGACTGGGATTCCCAGTTTGAGGGGCATTTGAGGGTAGCGTTGGCTATATAAGGGGGTAAAACTCCATTTTCTTCACTTTTCACTGAGGGTAAAAACTTAAACAAAAATATTTTCTTTAACAATGAGCAGAGGGTGCCCGGTAGAAGTTTCGGCAAGCAGTGGGATTCCAACAAAGGTTTTGCGGGGAAAGTTTCAGCGATCCAAACTCTGCCAGGGATTGGTGAAGTTGCAGGAAAAGGGAGGAAGAAAAGGAGAGTTGTCCGGGGAGTTTTTTTGGGAACTTATGGGGAGTTATCAACGATTTATCGGTAACTTAGGGAAAATTGCAGAGGTTTTCGGGGGCATAAGTGGTTTTTTAAGTGGTTTCCAAGGTTTGTTGGCGGTGTTTGCAAAGGTTTTCAACCATCTTGAAGGGGAGTTCCGGCAAAAACCGAAGGGTCAGGGAACGAACAGTAGTTGGGGGTTGAACGTCATAGGAGAAGCGAACGGTTTGTAGGAGGTGGACCGACGCAGGGAAGGTGTACGGTTGCAGGGAAAGCAAACTGTTGCGGGAGGTGGACCGTCGCAGGGAAACCGAACGCTTGAGTGAGGTGGACCGTTGCAGGGAAAGCAAACTGTTGTGGGAGGTGGACCGTCGCAGGGAAATCGAACGCTTGCGTGAGGTGGATCGTCACAGGGAAAGTGAACGGTTGCGAGAGGTGGACCGTCGCAAAAGGTGGACGGTTGCCCTCGAAAATCGTGCGACCATTAAGGGGGTCAATAAACTTAGGCCTTGAAAACGAGGAGTCTCGAGAAGCGAACAGTTGTGACAGGGCCGACGCTAATAAAAGCACAGTCGGCACTGATGGTTAAAAATACAACCAGCGTTGACACCGCCGACACTGATCCTCAAGAAAGGCAGTTGACGTTAGGAGTTAGGAGCAAAGCCAGCGTTAGCCTTTGGAGGACACAGCCAGAACTGGCTTCAGACGACGCTCATCAGCACGTATGGCCGGTTATGATGCGTACAATGATGCTTGCATGTGGCAGTAAGTTACATGAGGGATTTGCGGCGCTCGTTGATGAGCTACGTACGTCAATGTTCATGCGTGGCGCTGACATGGGCGGGCAAAGGGTGGTGAATGATGGTGAGGCATGGCTTGTGATACTTGTTGGATGCCAAGTCCTCCAGCACAACAGTGAAGTCCATGTTGTTCTGTGGAAGGGCATGCAATGTGAAAATGGTATGCTTTCCATCATAGGTCCGTTCCTTGCCAGAGCAGCCTGCTTTGTCTGTTTGATACACACGTCGAATGAATTATGTGTTGTATGTTTGATGTACACGTCAGATGAGATATCTGGCTTATATGTTTGACATACACGTCGAATGAACTGAAGCTAACTTCTTCGAGTGGTTTCACTTCGTCTTCTGGCCTGTAACCATTCTCTTACTGGTCAGATGAATTGAAGCTTTCTTCTCCAAGTGGTTTTATTTCTTTTTCATGATGAGGGTGCTTCTTTGGTGGGTTTGCTTCTTCTCCACGAGGAGATAAATTCTTTTGGCATGTAACCGTCCTCTTATCCTTAGATGCAAGAGCAACACTGCAAATTTTGGTTTGTAACCGTCCTTTTATTCTCAGATGCAAGAGTGACACTTTTGGTTTCAACTGTTTTCTTTTCCTTCGATATAAGAGAATTATAATCTCCTTAGTAATGGGCTTTTTGGCTTATTGCTTGTAACTTGTTTTTGCTACAATAAAAAGAGTTAGACTTTGTTTGGACTGTCTCGAATATTTTTGCATTGAGTCTCTTTCCTTTGAATATGCATCACGAATAGTACTTCTTTAGGTATCGCCCATTGATAGCGGGCATTGCCTCCTCTCCCTCAGGAAATTCCAGTATGTTGACTATAAATGGACCTTCTCACTTAGGCTCAAACTTCCCTTTACGACGTCCATGCATAACAATCGGCCTCTTGACGGCTAGAACTAGATCGCCATGAGTGAATGAGCGGACCCTGAAGGACTTGTCAAAAGCCTTCTTCATTCTGTTGAGTTCAAGGTTTTGCTAAGCTTCTAGCCTCTTTTCATTGAGCGCATCAAATTCTTAATACCGAAGCTTGATTCTCTCATCTTCGGATATTCCTTGGTGAATAGCGACTCGCAGTGAAGGGATTTGAATTTCGAGAGGTAAAATTGCTTCACCCCCATAAACTAAAGAATAAGGAGTGGAATCAGTAGCATTTTGTGTAGTAGTACGATAAGCCCATAGTGCTTCATGAAGCTTTTCATGCCAATTCGTTTTCGTCTTTGATGCGGATTTTCTTAAAACATTGTACAAAATCTTATTGAAGGGCTTAGCCAAGCCATTCGCCCGAGGGTGGTACATAGTCGAGTACCTCCATTCGAAACCGAACTGGTTAACCAAGCGATCATTGTGGTGACTCCTAAATTGAGGACCATTGTTAGATATAATCCGGTCGGGCGCTCCGAAGCGATATATGATATGATGTCGAACGAAGTGGGCTACCGTTGTCCCAAAAACTTGCTTAAGGGGGACCGCTTCAGCCCACTTAGAGAAATAATTTGTTGCTGTTAGAATAAAAACATTGCCCATTGCTGAAGGAAGGTCAATAAGCCCTACGATGTCCATACCCCATTGTAAGAAGGGCCATGATGCAACTATAGGATGTAAGGACTCTGAAGGCTGGTGAATGTGGATCAGATTACACGTTAAACACAGACATGGCAAAGAGGTCGTCTGTTCTCCAGAACACAAGATGAGGGTGTGGATGTGGATCATATTACATTCACTGGTGTTGTATCTACTTGTTGCCAAACAAGCATTTTCTACGAAGGGTGGAGGATTTTCTCTAATGATAGTTTGGATTTATGAAGTCAAACATGACCGATAGCACCACGAAAGCATGCTAAGCACAACCAAAGGTCTTTGTGACTTGGCCTCTGTTTCATGCTAATTTCAAGTATTTGTGATGCCAATGGCATGTTCAACGAAGTATTAGAGATGGATACCAGAAAGGAAGAGGGAGTGGTCCTAATTAGACTTAAGAAGAGGTGGAGATCGAGTCGCATATAATCAACATTGCCAAATTCAGCACTTGATAGCAATTCAGAGAGGCAGGGAGCAGACAGAGGTTCAAGTGAGAATATGTATTGCATTTTCTGAAGTATTTAACTGTTTTCATTGATTCAAAATTGGATATACAAGTGTAGCTTGTATATACAAAGTTGATATATATTCACGTCAAACTCTATAGGCATCCGGTTGATCAGTAAGCCTTGCAACTACCGAATCAAACTTAAAAAGAGGTGGATATTGATTCATATATACGTCAACATTGCCGAATTCAGCATTGGATAGCAAATCAAAGAGGCAAGGAGCTGATATAGGTTCAAGTGAGAATATGTATTATCTTTTCTGAATTATTAACTGTTTTCATTGATCCAAAATTGGATATATAAGTGTAGTTTGCATATACAAAGCTGAGGTCTATTTACATCAAACTCTACAGGTGTCCAGTTGATTAGTAAACCTTGCGACTACCAAAACTAGTTTAGAAATTTATTGTTCTAAAAAGGGTTTTGAACTGTCAAAATTTTAGTTGCCAATAGCTTTATTCCACAACTACAAAATCAATGTTGGTATTTCAGTCATTAGAAATGATATTGTTGATATTTTCGTTGCAGTTGTGAAAATAAAGTATATATTGTCTACTAGGTTAATATGGAAAATATATATTGTAGTTAGTATATTTGGGAATGTTAGGTACAATATCTTGTATTTTATGGTAAGTCGCATAATACAGGTGTCTGTGATTTATTTCTATTCTTGTTATATATATTTGTCAATATAAGACAAAACTTGTATTGACAAAGGAAAAATCGCTACTTAAAAATAAAATATGCACACGATCATTCTCAATGTTGATTTGTAATAAGATGGCTAAAATTATCATTAAACAAGTGTTTTCTAGAGTGGAAACGAGATCGATAGATAATAAGATTATATCCCCAACTTAGGCCTTGACTGCAAAGGCCTAAAAGTTGTATTAAAAATATGTTTTTATTATAAACCTGTAGTTTTAGAATGACTCTTACGCTTTATTTAAAGATTTTTTTCTTAATATATTTTGTTTCCATTTTTCCTATTTAAGTTGGTAAATTGGCCAAGCCGAGTCACTAACTCAGCCGACTCTCAAAATCGGTGGGTGACCAGTTTGACGCACTAGTTCAATTTAAAAAACAATGACTAGACCAAATATTTGTAACATGTGTAATTAAAAAAAGGGAAAGTATATCCCTAATGCTCCTTTTTAATGGGATGCTATGGAGCTAAAAGCACGACCGCGTATTTTTAATAAAAAGGATTATAGGTAATGATCTCATGCAATTTTAGAAAAATAAAAAAAATATAAAATAAGAATGCTTACTCGTCACCATTGTTAAAATCTTTTTCCATCTAATTGGGATCGGCAACATCAATCGTGGTCATCTACTATGCTCTATTAAGGACCATACTCGTATATTTTTACTACTTCCAACCATATCTTTTTAGGTCTCTACCATTTTTCTTTTTCAGTCTTTTACTTGAACCAACTCGCATCTCTAACATGGATTTTGTAATGGTCTGTCTTACATATGGCCGGCCCACTTAAATCTAATATCTTTTATGTCTATTGGTGTCCTATGCAAATTTTTTAAAACATAATAGTGTTTATTATAGAACATAAATGCAACAATACCCTTGCCATACGATGTGAAGTTGGACGCCTGAGAAAATTTTTATGCGCACAAAAAATGATTTATCCACAACCACTCGATTGGATATCCAACGGAAACGAATAACCTAGAGTCTCACAGTATAATCCCAAGTTCACTGTAGTCTCTGCTCACTAATCTCTCTACTCTCTCTCTCTCTCTTCTCACTAATCTCTACCTCCAAACCTCTCTGAATCCCTTTCCCTCTCTCAAAAACAATTCTCTCTCTCCCTCTCTCTAAAAATCTCCCTCTAAAACTCAGTGCAACTAAATCAAATCCTGCTCATACAAAAGAGGCGGCCACGGCTTCTGCAACCCTCCCCTAATGGCGAACAACGATCCTCACTTGTCAGTTTCTTTCGTCCCTTCTGATGCCTCTGCGCGGGACGAGCTCTTAGACCCTCTAGCCTCCCATGGCCCCACTTCTAAGCCCTCAAAGTTCCAGCCCAAGTTCAAACCTCGTCCCAATTCCAGAAACCCCAACCCTAAAGCTAACTCGAATGGCACTGTATCAGAACCTTCCGCATCTCTCAATCAAGGCCCTTCAGTGAAGCGGAAGCCACCAGAAATTTCGGAGACTATCGATCAAGGGTTTTCCATGGGAAAGGGGGCACAAGGGATAGCAGAGGTTATGGCGAAAGTGAAGCTTGAACCAACGGAAAATGGAGTATCTCGCGTGAAAATGGAGGAGGATGTGGAATTGAAGGTTAAAAAGGATTCAATGGAAGAGGTTATGGAGGAAGCAAAGGTGGACATGGAGATAGAAAGTGAGGGGTTGGGATCGAGCGATTCTTCATGGAAAGGAGGGGAAGATAGATTGGTGAGAACAATCGATTTGTTTCTGGTTCCTTCGCCTATTGATCCTGATACACAGGTCAGGTTTTGCTTCATTGAATATTGGTTTTTGTCTTTCTTTATTTGGTAGAAGAGGCGAGCTGGGTGTGAAGCAGCAGGTTTATTGATTAATTAAGTTGCAGGTTTATGCAAATTAGCTGAGAAAGGGATTTTTATCTTTAGCCAGGAGATTTTTGTTTTTGTTTACATTCAGTCCATTCTTATGATTGTGCAGTTTGTTTTTTTTTTTTTTTTGAGAAATAGTTTGCAGTTGCTTTTTTACTACAATGAATAAAACTTGGAGCATTTTCTATTTTTTTTGGTGTTTATTTATCAATGTAGTCCTGGCTTCCATTTTGTTATATTTTCCCCAAAATTATGAAACAGGTTATTCATTGAGATGCAGAGATACTGTTCAGTTATGATTGTATCATGTTTTCTTTCTGGATAAATAATCAGGAGCAGCCTGGAAATGTGTTGTTTTATAATGATTTAATTTATTTTTCCCTTTTCTAGTTTTGTCCTTGAAGAAACAAGTTTTTTTATTGGTATTCACCCTTCTGCAATATAAAGAGACACTCTTTTGCTTTTTGAATCGGGAAACACTTTTTCCATAATATAACTAAATATATTTATTTTTCTGGCTTCAAGTGGAGTATAGATTTCATGGATTGTTTATTCTTTGCAGCTCTCTCTATTTTATATTTTTTAATTTTTATTTTTTAACATTGCAGCTTTATATAAATCAGTATCCTCTTAGGGCTTGCTGGCGTCCGTATGAATTCGATGAAAGGTGTCAAGAGGTTGGCTGCCGAGTACATTGCTTATCAATACTTTCTCATGTTTATTATGTTTTAAAGTGCATTACTAGGATATTGAATTGCTTTCTATAAATTTTGAGTTATGGTTTTTGAGTAGCTTTTTTTTGGGTTTGCTTCCTTAAACTTTATTTATTTTGTTCAGGTGAGAATAAGGCCTAAACAATCCAAGGTAGAATTTGATTTGACCGTCGATGACAAGAGTCCATATTATGACCCGAATACTGATGATGACATGAGAATAACAAAGCAGGTTGGTTCCTAAGAATCATTTGCATTTTAGTTGAACATAATGAAGTGTTATAGTTGTCAAAAAAATACATAATGAAGAGTTATAGCTCTAAAAACAAAACATAACGAGTGTTATTCTTCATTCATTGCACAAACACGGTGAGGTTTTCTGCTACCAATTGTTGGAGCAAACTTTTGGTTATAAGAGAGTTTCTTCACTGGCATTTGAATATGAAGAGTCCATTTGGCCGTCCAAGTTTGTCCTTGTCATTTGCTTGTAAAGAGATTGCTTGATCAAATTAATGATGTGATCCAATCCGCTCATTAGATTTTGTGTTATTTTTTTGGTAATTTCACTAGTTTTTGGGTCAATCTTATTTAGTGGTTGATAATATCCTGTTGTTGTTTATGAAGTCATCTCCTAGGAGAACTTGTGCATGGGTGCACTATACTGCCAAGTGCCAAGTAGCTCAAGGTGTACTGAGAAAAGGCTATTCAGAGTTATATGAATTTTGAGAACGTCCTTTCTTTTCTCAATTTTTTGGGTAACGCATTGGATAGTTTAAATCCTTTTTTATTTGAAGAACTTATTTAGCCCTTCTCTTCATACTCTCAGTTCTGATTATGTTGGATCCTGCTTGATATCCATCATCATCTCTAGGAACTCCAACAATATCACTTGGAAATTCACAATGGTTTATGGTCCTGACAGACCTGATCTTGGGGGAAGCCTTCTGGCAGGAGCTCAATGCTATTGCTTTTACTAAACCCAGCCCTTGGATGATCAGCGGGGACTTCAATACTATTGGATGGCTCCATGAAACCCATAGCCCTGCTAGCATCAGTCAGTATGATTGGTTTCTCCAATTTCATTGCCTAGAATAACCTTTTACAAATCGCTCTTAATGGTTCCTCCTACACTTGGTCTAACACTCCTCTACCCCCACTTTGATTTAGCTAGATTATTTCCTGGCTTCATAGGAATGGACTTCTTTACTGGCTCGTGCTCCCTTGACCTACTTCTGACCACAAACACATTGTGAACCAAAACCTTTCTAATTCAAATTTCCAATTCCTCAAATCTGTTATCATACTTTGGAGTTGCAATATCCTTGCCAATTTTGCTTCTACCAAAAATTCCTTCCTTTCCGAGATCAATGGCCTTGACTTTCTTAAAGAATCGAGACCTCTTAGCTCTTCCGAACTCTCCAGGAGACAGGAGGTCCCAGTCCAGATATTGGATCTCCTTAAGAAAGAGGAAACCTATTGGTTTTCATTGCTCTAGAATCAAATTGCTTAAGGTGGGAGAAGTGAATACTTTCTTTTTCAACAAGATTGCTAGTTCCAGACATAGGCGTAACGTTATCAATCATATTTTTGTTGGCCGGGAATTTTTCTTTGACCCACTAGAGATTAATTTGACCATCATTTTCTTTTTTCAGAACCTCTTTTCTGCCCAACTTGGTCCTCGGCTCTCACCCCGTTATTTTCGATCTTTCCTTCCTTTCTATCTCGTAGGAGAAGGCTAATTGGCTAGAAAATTCCTTTGACCTAGAAGAAATTTCCCTGGCTATTGCTGATTTCAGAAAAGCAATGTTAAAAAAATGTGGATTAGGCCGCCTAGACGACCAGGGGTCCAGGTTGCCTAGGTGGCTAGGGCGGTGGGGTGCCAAAGTCCTTAGATGGCCTGTCCATGAAATTGGGTTCTAGGCTGCAGGGATGTTTAAGGGGTTTGGTTGGTTGGAAGCCATACCCCACCAATTGTTCTTAGAAACGTTCACCACCCCCCCCCCCCCCCCCCCCCCAACAACTACAAATAAAGAAATTATATAAGTCCTTAATACATCATAGATATATGATACATCAATCACAAATTTGAAATAGGATTACTACAAGTTTAAAAGTAAAGCTAAAAAGATTGCCCATTTCCCAAGAGCAACATTCTACATTATCAGTTCATCAATGCCATTAAACAAGAAAAAAATGCACAAGAACAATGCAATAGAAACAAAATAAGAAAAGAAAATCACATTATATGGCCTTCTTCAATTAAGAGACAAATATAAGACCAAATGACCAACCAATAACCTATAAAAATCCATTTAAATTAAGTTCCATGAGATTTCTTTGAGATTGTGTTACGTTATTGTAATGAAATGTCATTGATCACAAACCCAAATCCACCCTTGAATAGGATTCAGACATAAACTTGGAATTAATTACAAATACAAAAACAAACAAGCAAAAAAAAAAAAACTTTAAATCAACAAACCCTAAGAAAAATATTTTAATCCACTGACCTTTCAAGAGAGATAAACTGTAAAAAATCTTGGAAAAAAAAAAAAAAACTAAATGTTGGAAAAGTTTGACAACAATTTCTATATTGGAAAAAATCTTGAGTCTTTTTTTTTTTTTTTTTAAGTTTTCCTCTCTCTGGAGAGAGGCAAACTGGTTTTGGGGGTTGCAATGGGCCCCAAAACCTTCCCCCCCTCTCTTCTCTAAAATAGGGAGGAGAAGTACCTAAATGCCCTTGCGAAGGGCATTTTTCCTCTCCAAGGGCTCAAGGTGCCGCTTAGGCAAAGCCTCAGTTGCCTAAGCAGCCCGCCTAGCACCCCTTCGGTACGGGCAAATTTTCGTACCTTGGACAAAAGACAAAACCCTAGGACTTGATGGTTTTTCATAGCAATCTTCTAGAGATTCTGGGAAATTATATCTCATGATGTCCTTGCCTTTTCTAGTGAATTCTTTCATAGAGGTGTTATTACCATGAATGCAACTTTCATCACCTTGGTCCCCAAAGTCGATGTTCTAGCAACATTGATGACTTCATACCAATTGGCCTTCTCAATTCCTCCTACAAGATCTTAACCACATGTCTTGCTTCTAGGCTCGAATTAATCCTTGGAGACATCATTTCTCCAACCAAAGTGGTTTTGTTCACAATCCCAGATTTTGGATGGTGCCCTGTGCTCTCTTGAAGTGATCCACTCCAAACATCTTTCCGAGACCCCTTGTATCATCCTCAAATTTGACTTGGAGAAAGCATGTGAACATGTTGATTGGTTGACACTTGATCAAGTTCTAGCCAAAATGGGCTTCTATCAACTAGAGCTCTTTGTCAAGGAGATGTTATCTCACCTTTCTCTTTGCTATTGTGGCTAAAGTTTTTAGGAGGTCCATCTCTCATGGCCATATGTTATGGTTTCAAAACTTCTAGATCAGACAATGTTATATCTCGCCTCCAATATGCAAATGGCACTCTTGTCTTTTACTCTTTTGTAACACCCCAGAGGTGCTCCAACGTTGCCTCTTGGATGAAGATCAATATGGCTAAATTGAAACTAATGGAAATTGTGGTCATCCTTGACACCCTCTTGGCTTTCACCTCTAGATTAGGATGTGGAACAAACAACCACTCGACCCAAGTATCTCAGCCTCCCCTTGTACTTGGAAAAACTAGTAATGCACACTGGGGCCATGTCATTGAGAGCTTCAAAGGCGCTTGGTTCTTTGAATAGGTCGTTTCTTTCTCTAGGGGGTTGCATTACACTCATCAAAGCCATCCTTTCCAATATACTCGTCTATTGTAACTTCCTGTTCCTCGTGCCTTCTAGTCTTGTCTAGTCTATAATACGTCTCATGAATCCTTCCTTTGGTATGGTACATCTCTTAAAGAAATATCTATTTGGTTGTTTGGGACAAAGTATACCAACATAAAACTTATATTATATTGATAAAATGTCACTCCTTTCAAAAAACTAAAATAAAGAATGTACCTACCTAAACATCTTGGAGGGTTAGGTATTTAGGAATCGTATACATATGAACCTTGCGCTATTGGGGAAATGATGGTGGCATTTTGCCAATGGCCATGACCTTCTATGGTGAGAGGTCTTTTTTCGCATATATGGAATAGACATTCTTGGTTGGTTTTTCTCTTAAGGTACGAAGAAATTGGCCCTATGGTATAGATGAGTATCTATGAATGTTGGCAATGGTTTATCCTTCATTAGATACAAGGTGAGCCGAGGCAACATATGTCTTATTGCTCAACACCTGATTGGATCACATCCTCTCAAAGTCTTGTAGCCAAACCTTCTCCAAATTATCGGCCCTCCCAATGCCATGGTAGTCCAATGCTCGATTTAGAACACCACCTTTAGAAGATCACTCTCGGACTATGAGACCGAAGTCCTTCTGACCCTTCGTAGTCTTTTGTTAGCCTTTTCCATTTTCAACTTTGATTGTGATGAAAAGAATTTGGACCTAGTCCCATACTGGAATTTTCTTAATATCATCGTTCTATAAAGTCCTTCCCAAAAGCACACCTTTGGTTGGCTGGTGATCCGCAATCATAATCTCACTGTGGAACAATTACAAAGAAGAGGTTTTTCCACTTGCGAATCGATTCTAGTATGTGCTTGGAAGCATAGGAAACTCATAGTCTCCACTTCCTTCATTGTAGTTTCATTGATGCTCTTTGGGCCATCAACTTGAAAGATTTCAATTGGCAGTGGTGACCACCAGTTCCACCGAAACAACTCTTCTTGGCCTTCTTCTACACCCCGCGCCCCCAATCCAAAAGCAATCATCTTCCTTTGGAGGGCTCTCCACTCTATGGACGATCTTTGGGGAGAAAAACTCTGTTGGGGTTGTGTGGCCATTTAAGGGCCTTATGAGAGCCTGTAAAACTATGACTATAGGGATGTGATAGCTCTAGTGGGAGCGTGGTCTGGATGGACTTTGTGGCATGGTCTAGGGTCTGTGAGGTATCACTGATGCTGTGACTCACCTGAGTTTTGATGGGCTATGGCTCAGGTTGATGTCTAAAAACTTGTAGCCCTGGGCATTTGTGCACAACCAATAAGGGTTTCGATGTGCTGCATCCCTTGGTGAGGTTGGACTTGTGCTCAAGGTGGTTGGCCAAGGGACTGGGTGTGACCCCTGTGTGCGGTGGTTGGCCAGTGAGGACAAGGGCCTCTTCATTACCATTGCATGGTATGTACACTAGATAGCCGTCTTGGAAGTAGCTGTCTAAGTGAGGGTGTGTCGTGTACATGTGCCGAAGAGATGTTTACCTACAACACTGGATTGTGTTAGAGGGACTCATGAGGTATTGTGCTAGTATGGGTCTTGGACTCCTCCTCAGGGAGGAAATTGTAATCCATGGGCTAGGATCGTGTCTCCTTCTTTTATTGGTTGACTTTAATACTCTTAAGTATAAAGATCTCTCTGGATATTTTATTTTGGTGAAAAAGGATTTTTAAATAAACAAAAATCAAATTTCTAGATTTATTTAATTCATAGAGAAGGAAAAAATATTTATTGGTTTTCTAAAATTCATTTTATTAATATAAAATTCTTTTGGGCATATGGGGGACCATTAGGACTTTGGGCTCACCACATATGAGCCCATTGGGTGGGGGTGTGGGGCCCACATTGCCCACCATGTGTGGGAAGCTCAACTTACTTCATTCTTTCCTTTTGAGTGTGGCTTGTGATGGAAGCCACCTAATTGATTTGAAATTAAAGGAAGGTTTTGTGAAATGAGTATTGATTGTTTTAAAATACGAAGGTGTAGAGATTGATTGAAATCTAATATGTAAATACATAGTATTTTCTCTACGCAAATATTTGATAGGAATAGAGTTATGGAAACTGAGGGATAATGGTTCTAGCTCATTCATCTAATCATGATGGTTGATCTAAGGAATGAAGGGCTAAGATCTCTTCACCCCACAGGTCTCCGTGATCTACGATCAGGATTAAATCTCGTAATGATGGAAAGACCCTAGACCCCAATACCCTAGATTTTATATGGGGTGTGTTCTCTACATACTTGGAATTGGATTGGCCTCTCTCTTTCACCCACAAGCAGGTACCCCCCACTCTCTCTCTCTCTCTTGTTTCTCTTTGTTTTAGGGTTTCAAACATTGTGTGTCTGTGTGTGTGGTGAAACCCTAAGGGGCAAGCCCAAGCCACCAAGGGATGACATGCCCTAGAGCAGATAGTACATGTGCCTATGTCTTGTGGTATGAGATTGCTTTCGTCCCATGTCATATTCTCAAGAGGTTTTGTGTAGGCTTCTTGAATTATGAGACAAGGTTAGAACCGAGATCTCGTGTGCCATTGGTGGAGGAGACACAATATGGGGTGTACGAAGTCCTTGTGGGTAACTTGAGGCAAGGTGTTCAGTAATTCTATGGCTCCATGTTTCTTGATTCTTCATGCATTGTATTTTTGTATGATTGTAAAGAATTGTAATTGTACGCAAGAGAAGATTTAGGGTTTATTTTTATGAATATACTTGTAATTTTGGACACCAGTCAGTGTTCTAACCAATATGAATAAAAAAAAGAACAAAATTTTTTCAACTGGATATACTTGCCTAGATCACATTGTCCATCTTTCAAACTCAAGAATTTTTAGAGGAAAACAAAAGACGAGATCAAATATTGCAGATCATTCCCAAATTCTTGCCATCTTTTGGGTACAAACCGCAAACTCCTTTAACACTTCTCCAAGTCTGCCTTTTTTTTTTTGATAATGTTAACTTTGTATTGCTATAAGAGAGAGAATACAAGTGAAAGGGGGGGAGAGAGGACCTCGAGTACCCCCGAGGCGGGTACCTTGGTCAAAAAATAGGTCCAGAGACCCTATACAAAAAATCAGCCCTGTCCTGCCGGATTACAAAAAATTAGCGAGTAGCCAAAAAGGGGCTTATAAGAGACGCCCAAGTACAGTAAAAAAGAAAAGGTAACTATAGTCCAGGGAAGCCTCTATGGTCCAGAGCAAAAAAGGAGATGGACTGGTCAGGGTCTTCCACACTTGCCCGTGCTCCGTCTTTAGCAAGAAGATCGGCGAGCTTGTTTGACATCCGCCAAGTATGCCTCCATAAGACGTTCATATCCCTGCATATATAGTTGATTTCATCAAAAATCGTGGAGAGGTACCAAGGAGAAGGGGAGGTGCCTGCTGCCCAAGAAATGATGTTTTGGGCGTCTCCTTCCACCACCTAGTGTTGACCCCAAGAGGGGTTGAATCTTTTGAGACCCAGCAGAAGAGCCTTTCTCCAAGTCTGCCTTTCTGTCACATTTGGGTGACGCAATCACTCTTAAACCTCTCAAACCAAAACGATCTACTTTGGGGATCCCTTCAATTCAAGGCACAGTAAAGCTCAACTTTGATGGATGTGACGAAGGGAACCCAGGTCCTTTTGGTTTCGGGCGTATCTTCAGGGACTATGAAGGCAGCATCTTATTCTCTTTTTTTGGCTCCGTTAACATTGCTGGCGCCATCTGGACTGAGACAAATGTTCTCCTTGAAGGCTCGAAAATGTCTAATACAACTTGGGGTGAAAATCTAATAGTTGAAGGTGACTCCAAGAATATTGTACTTTGGGCTCAAAGGATGAATGAAACTTTGGCATTTTTCTTATATATTTAACGGGTTTTCGAGCTATGCAGGCTGCTTTGAGTTGTCTTCCATCATATTTGGTGGAAGCCAACGTGGCTGCAGAGCTCTGGCTAAGGAGGGCACTGCTAGTGTTGCCTCACCAACAAGCTAAAGTCCTTTAAAAGTGTACTCTTTTGGATGCATACTTTTTGGATCTCCTTTGACATTCCTCTCTCTTCCTTGTTCTACACCCCCCCCCCCCAACACACAAAAAAAGAAAAGAAAAAAGAAACTTGTTTCTTTTCTCTCTCTTCCATTCTCACCCATCTTACTTTTCTCTCTTCCCCTCCCTTCTTTAAAATATGCTCTCTCTGTCTCTAATTCACTTTCCTATAACTACTCGGTCTCTTGTTAATCACTTTTTCCCTGTAACTCACCTTCTTTCCTCTCTATCACAACTTCTGCTCTCCTATTCTCTCAACCCCACCATCTTTCTTCCGTTTTATACTCTGCTGTTTCTTTTATCTCCTTCTCTACTCACTTGCTTGAGCACTTGAGGTGTAGGCTGCCAATCACTCTTTTTTATTAATACTAAAGCATTTTTTTGTATAGAGCACAGGACTTGTCAGCTGCCTTAAGCTCACTTCCTGTGAGGACCTTTGTACATTATTTCTATAAGTAATATATCGTTAAGAATATAAAAAATCTTATTAAAATTGCGTATGTTTCTTTGGACATGTCTTTAGTGTGGTTTTATCTGTGATGGGACCATTTTTGCGGCATATTGATTGCTCTTTAATATCAGTGAAGTAGGCGTTTACAAGATATGCACTAGGTAGAAGTCAGAATAATACTAAAGTTCCAAAATGTTATTTTTGATAAATAGTTCCAGAATGTCACAGTTTCAGTTACTTGAATTGTTTATTAAGATAAGGGAAAAGTTTATATAGAGCTGAGGCTCTAAACAATCAAATTTGAGCCTACCTCAAAAATTTCACTGGAAGAAGTTGTTTTGATGCCCAAATATGCTCAAATTGATCATCTCGACATCAAGATGCATGGACATGAGAAAAAAATGGATTTCGAGTTTTGCAAATGGTATATTTTATAACACATTTTTGGACTGTCAATTTTCAAGATTTTGAAGTTTTCATAGATCTGTCGATCTACATTATTTTTGAAGCATTGAACTTTATAAATAAAGATGAAAATATATTTTAAGGCTATCACTAAGATTTCCAGTATTGAAACCACATTTCTCTATACTATTTGAAGTAGGCTCTAATTTGATTGTTTAGAGCCTAGGCTTTATACAATCCGCACCCTTAAGATAATTCTATGCTTTTGTTTTATTTCACTTATTCTGATTTGTTTCTCATAAGAGTAATGTTTGTCCGGGGATATTACTTCAAAAAGGAAGTGATTCCTACTGCAGTAAGAAATTCTATAAATAACGTACTCACGCTCAACTTATATGTCAAAATATGAAATACGATTTGACATCTTAAAGCGCTAAGCCTTTCCAGACTTTGACATCAATGGAGGCATCTCTTGCAACAGGATATGGTGTTGGGATTCTCTCTGGCAGCAAGGTATGGTTTTCTTCCAAGCAGGGAATTTCTTGCTGTATTTCTCTTTATGACATCATCTGCCCTTCTGCCATGCCCATGCTTGAAATACCTAAAACATAAATGATTGGATGGGAAGTTGGTGACATCTTTCATAATTCAATAGATTTTAGATTCTGATTTTGGAATTGTTATCTGAACATCGGAATAATGAAATGAAGAAATTTGTATGTTTCCTTGTATTATTGGATAAGTTGTTTATTGGCTGATGCTGGTGATTTATTTATTGACCTGTCTACTGGTATAAATGCATTGAGAAGAGACTCCCTGGTCAGCTTCCTTCCAATGTTGATTGTTATATGTATGTGCATGGTGTTTTCCCCTCGTCAGCTTCATTCCAATGTTGATTGTCATATGTATGTGCATGGTGTTTTCCACATGCTTTTGTTATAATGCAAACATGTTTCCCCCTTTGACTTTGAAAGGCAATTAGATCTTGTGATGGAAGTCACAAGGTAGTGTCTATTTCATGATGCCTTTTCAGTGTTCGTGGTAAACAGATATCTTGTTTTGCCCCTCAGATTAACTAATCCAGCTTTCAAACAGGTTGCTTATGCTTCCTCCCTTCAAATTGGTTGGCAGTTGGGTTCGAATATATATATATATATATATAAAAGTTTTCAAATTAAGACATTGAACTACATTTACCAAAGTCATCTATGGTCTGTTGGGTGGATTTTAAGTATATGGGGCACAAACTATGTTTTTTGTTTTTCATGAATACTAATTCTTATCTTGCCTGGCAGTTATTCCTTAATCGTGTTCAAGCAGTTCTACAGCTTCGACCATCAATGGATCACCTGAAGAAGTCAGCCCAGGATTCAAGAAAAAATGACAGTCGCACCTCAGAAGAACCTACCACATCAAATAAGAAAAGTAAACAGGAATCTGTTGGACCTTCTAAGATTCAGGTGACTTCGTTTATATTCCAACACTGCTGCTTGCCCTCTTTCCCTTTACTATATGCTATATACTGAGTGATGCTATAAACTGAATTGTTATGTAGGCATCCATTATCACTCATGGCCTTATTTGATTCTATTTTCAACCTCCTTGGACAATAGATGCAGTCCTTACCCTTTTGACTGCTATGGTTATTTTCTGCTCTGAGAATTGTGCTTGTACTTCAACATATCAAAAAAAATATGAACAATTGCGCATGACTTTCTATATAACGAAAATTAACTTAAGGAAGTGGAAATTTACGAGTCTTACAACTCCACATTTAGAAATCTCAATCACGAATCTATGGAAGTGGAAGGAGTTCATGTCACCTTTTCTATACTTGATACGGGAGAAAAGTGTGGAGGGTGAAACGATTATTTTGCCATTACCACTATTTTCCTTTTCATCAGAAATAGGATGCTCAGTACCTCTGTGCAGCTGAGTTACATGGAGGTTTCTTTCTTTTTTTTTTCTCTCTCTCTCAGGTCCAACCATTTGTTGCAAAAAGAAAAGGGTTTTGTTAGGCTACACCACTTGATGGTGTATACTCTTAAAGTCCTCAACATTTTTGGACACTTAAATACCCTCGAATTGTAATACAAAATTTTCAAGTAGGGGCATTTTTGGTCATTTAGAAGGGTAGAATGGATATTTATATAAGAAAATAATGGCATACTATTAGTAGTTAAAACATTTAATGCATCATGTGGGTGATGTTCATTGTTCACTATTGTTAATAAATGCTTTTGTTTCTATTAGGAATTTTTACTTTACCCTTGATTAATTACTTCAAATACCCCTAGACAAAAAGTTACTACACTAAAGGATAAGGGTATCTAAGTGTCCGAAAATGTTGAGGACTTCAAGGTTATACACCACAAGTGGTGTAGCCTAACAAAACCCAAAAGAAAAAGATAAAAAGTGTGGCCTTTGGTAACTCAACTATTGGTGTATCAAAAAAGCAAAAAGGCAAAAAAGGATGTTCTCTAGGAAACAGGACTGCCTGGAGGTAATTGGGCTTCTCATGCACTATTTATGCTAAAACAACTTTTAATAAAGGGCGTGGAAGTTTATTTTCTTTTGATTCAAAGATCTGTTGCAAAAAGAAAGGGAATAAAAAGAAGAGAGAGAAAAAGGTAGCCTCTTGGCGACTCAACAGTCTGCTGGAGTATTTCTATTAAAAGATGGGTCAGCTCGTTTGTATTCTTGAGATGAACTCCAAGGTTTTGAACCCTTGACCTTTGGCCCTATTTCCATTAAAGTCCGTATATGAAAGGATGGTGTTTGGGGAGGCTGCAGCTTTATACAACTAGACCACAAAACTCTGCCAGAAAACTCAGATCCAACACCAGACCCTTCAATGAATCCTGAATCTACGTTATCTGCTTTGGTAGATCAGGATTTGTGTAGTCGAACCCAAATAGTTGGGAAAAGGCTATGTTGATGATGATGTGCTCCAAAAATGACATAGATTTGGTGGATCTATGAAAACTTACTGTCTAAAAAAAAATGTTCCAACTTGGAACGTGTTTAGATTTTGAAATTGATTTTTTTTTTAATATCCATTTTCAACAAGGTGAGGATGACATGTTCCCCTTGTCTATGGCCCTGGAACTGGTTTTTGAGGTGAAGTATCAGCTGCGGCCTTATAAAATACTTGTCCTTTAAGAAAATAATAGTTGGGAGGGCACAATACTCATTTTGGTTTCTCATTTTTATATGCATCATGAAAGGAAGAGGTCAGAAGTCATCTCCTGTATTTGCATAACTTAATTTCTTTGATTATGGGTGGTAAGGAGTTATATGAATATATCTGGAGATAGCTACTATTGTATATGGAAGAAAATAAAGAATGTCTTCTCCTGTATGCTCATATTCTGATCTCAAATAAAATTGATTCAACCTCAAAATATAGATTGTGCTAGAGTTACCATTTAGTTTAACCGAACTAATTTGCAAGGGATCTGCCATGTTTAGATCAAGAAAAAGAGGACTGATTTTTCAGAAAATAGACAAAAGAAATGACGAAACCAATGTTCAACAACAAAAAGAAAAAGAAGAATAAGGGATCGACTAGACCTTCTGATATCCTTCAATACTCAAACCAATCAGCATAATTTTCTGCAGTGATTGGTATTTCAAATGTATTTTTGGTAAACTTAGTAATTCTATGTGAGAATACTACAGAAAAGTTCCAAATATCCGATGTTCACAAAATTGAGATCTCAGGGTTATAGTTCTTGAGGAGAATCCCCTTCAAGTGGATTGATGCACGTATGATCACTGATAAGTAACGTGATACAAAAGTTGTCACGAATGCTGGCCTAGTACTAAAGATTGTGTCTATTTTTAGAAGATTCGGATGAATTTCAGATAGGGTCAAGAAAGTAGCAACAAAGGAGCTGAAGTCCTGAATTTACTGGGACAGGTCACATATTCTGCATGTGAGAACAATGTTGGCAGACTGTGTATTGCTGAGATTCTGATATACGAGGGATAGGGTTACCTGAAAGACATAAGATTTGAGAGTAATGATTAGAACTGAGTGTTGAACATTAGTTATTGGACTGATCATCTTCTATCATTGTCTCAGATTCCGTGTTAATCTCAGACTAGTTGTTGGTGTATAACAAGTTTCACGCAATGGGTAGCCAATGATGATGTCGATACTGTAAAGAGGGGAGAGTCTTTTCTTATCATTTTTTTAACCACGTTGCAGATTGATGTTGTATTGACATCCCATTAATTTTGCTTATGTTGATTACCTTTACAATTTTTTTCCTTCTTCTTAATGAAATTCCATCAGTAATAAAAGAAAAACTGATTTTATTCGATACTGATAGAAACAGAGATTGGCCCTTTAAACAGTCCGCTTTGAAATAAATAATTAAAAGAATTTTGTTAGGCTACTTCCTTCTCATGGAGAGTGTCCTTAGCTTACTCAACATTTTTGGACACTTGCCAATATTTTAAAATAGAGTGTCTTTGTTTTGGGGGTATTTTAGTTAGTTAATCATGGGTAAAATTAAAATTTTGATAGAAACACAAGTATTTACTAACTATAATGAGGAATAACCTCCCACATCTGATGTGATATCATTCACATTGGGTATCAAGCCATCTACATTGAGCATTAATTACTTTCTAATAGCTAGTAAACTACCATTGTCTTCTTATAGAAATATCTAGTCCATCCCTCAGTATTGACAAAAATGCCCTTTTCAAAAAGTTTTTGTACTACAAAGCAAGGTTAATTGTCAAATGAATGTTGAGTAGGTGAATAGAATCGTCCATGAGAGTCAACAGAGCCTACAAAGCCCATTATTAAAATGTGCTTCAGGGGGTAATGTAATAATAAATACAACGAAAATGGCTAAGTGGTGTTTGCGTACAATGTGATATGGAACAACAGACATAGACTTGGGTGAAACCCTTGACATGAGAATCAGTTTACCTTTTAATGAAATTTTTTTTTTTGAGGAAATCTTTAATGAAAAAGTTGACTTAAAGTTTATTGTGTACACCGTCTGGCGAATTGGTGTTTTTCCCTAAGATTTGTGTCTCTTTCACAACCTTTTCACCTCAGGAAGTCACATGGCTTTGACAAGGTTTAAGGGTTCTTTTCTTGAAGAGACTGTTGAAACAAGTGTACCATAGAAAGGAATAAAGGCTGACAGGAAACAAAAACAATCAATGCAATGATTTTTCCATAGTTACTTTTCTTTCTATATGTAAATGAGTCATACCTGAACATGAGGACTGAATAGCTCTTACCAAAATATGGGCTAATTGCCAAGGTATGAATGGTCCGCCTTTACTGTTGTCATTACATTAGAAGAACCCCATTTGATAATGAGTGAGGTCCACCTTGAATCAAAAAGACAAAGAGGATGGGCTCAACGCTGACCTTTGATGTGGACCTATTGTCATTGAAAACTCATTCATCTCTCCACTGGTTATTCGGACACTAGTTAGCCCTCCTTAGTGTGTCTCTCTCACCAAGTCGATATAATATCTAGAGACTCTCTTCTTTTCCAACACCCACCAAATTAAATATCGAGGTACTCTCATAAGATTTCTCTAGATCAATAACACTCATGTGGAGGTCCCTTTCCTTTCGCCCCAAACTTCTCAATCAGTTGCCTAAGTAGTAAAATCACCTCAATTGTTTACCTCTCTAGCATAAAATCGAATTGGTTTTTAGATACACTCATTTCATGGCTTAGTCGTGCTTAATCACTCTCTCCCAGAGCTTCATAGTGTGGCTCATAAGTTTGATCCTCGATAGTTCGCACATTTCTGTACGTCTCATTTGTCTTGTAAACAGGTTCCACAATACGTTTCCTGTACTATAGTACTTTTTCTCCATTCTTCTGGCATTTCTTTGTTCTCAATACCTTGTTGAACAACTTGGTCAACTAGCCAATACCGATCTCCCTCATGCATTTCCAAACCTGTATCGGGATACTATCTAGTCCTAAAGCCTTTTCGATCTTCATCCCCTTCCAAGCTTCTCCTTTATCCTTGAAGTGGTATTGTCCTTTTGTATGCTCATTCTATAGTGACTAGCAAATCGATATTTATTCTTTAATTTGATTATTTGATTTGAATTTTGATAAAGTAGAAATATTAAAATATAAATAGATATTTTTGATTTGAAACAATCTAATTCATACATACATACATACGTACGTACGTACATAACATATGTACGTACATACATACATACATACATACAGACATATATACATATATGTGGAAAAGTCTTCCCAATGCCTATAGGCGAAAATAAACAGTGATTTCGCCTATGCTCATCACCGTCCAAAGTTCATCACACAGTCACGATTGTCGGTTAGTGTTTCAATTTTCATTTTTTTTCTATAAATTGGAATGGTCTAAAATTTAAAGCGTGTGTACATCTTAGTGAGGCGCACCTAATAAAAATATGAAAAAAAATATTTCACAAAATATAAATTGACGAAAATACCCCCCTAAATTTTCAGGGATATTTTGGTCAATTTAGATTTTACGAATTATTTTTTTATATTTTAATTAGATTCTCCTATTTTTGATGGACACACATTCCAAATTTCAGATCATTCCGATTTGTAGAAACAAAATGAAAATAATTGAAACATTACCGGACAACTGTGACTGTGCGATGAACTTTGGACGGTGATGAGCATAGGCGAAATCACTGTTCATTTTCGCCTATAGGCGTTGCGTAGTGTTTTCCATATATATATATATATATATATATATATATATAGCTATAGTATTGTATATATACTGTATTAGTACTTATTAGATGTTTGATGTTTTATATTCATATTACTTAGATAACATATTCTATAACATTTTCTAGAATGAATCTATATAGTATAGAATATGAAGTATCCTATTCAATTCAACAACAATGTAATAAATTGAAGGGAGATATGACTCAAAGAAGAATTATTAGAAATCGGAAAGAAAATCAGAAATTTGGATTCGATCACATTGTATCCAATATGAAATATGTAACTCTTAAATATGAAGAAATAGAAGCTGCCATAGTAATTTTCCATAGAAAAGAAGGAAATGGTGGGAGAACCATTCCTTCCAACTCTTTGTTAATTTTTTGGGACCAATCTTGGTTTTCAATTTTTATGCTGGTATTGTGGCCGACTGTCGTGGCTGCAGTGCACGAGTCAACCTGTCTGATCCTAAGAATGGGTCAGTGGTGAATCAATAATTTGAAATTGCTTGTGAGCTATTTTTTTACGATTGATTACTTGTAAATTCAATTTCAATTGCAAACTACATTTGTTGTTGTTTTTCTGTTATAACACTTGCAATTTGCCATCAACCATTATAGCCATTTGGCAAGTTGTAAACATGAAATGTAATTATTAATTTTATGTGGCTGTACATACAAGCTTCCTTTACAGACATTGTAGAGTTGCTATAGGGTATTTTTGTTGCCTTGATCAATATGAGGTTATGTTTCGGGATTTACTTCATAAAGAATCGTGGAATTGATTTGTTCTATATCATATAATTACATGATTATTTTATTCACTTCTTAATTCTACCATGAATGTCCAAATTGTTGTTTTACCAGGCAACTGATGAGGGGCAAAAGGCAAGCACTTCACGGGAGGATGAACCAGAGGTATGACATCTGAAATATAATAAATGAGACTTGAATTGCAAAATTTTCTTTCTAAGAAGTATTGTTTATGAAATGAGAAAATATTCAAAATTTGTGATGGTTGTTTTTGCTTCCATGTGGTTTGGTAAACTATCTTTTTGGTATTTACTAGTGAATGAAATTCGCCCGTTTGGGAGCCTAGGTAGGTGGCCTAGGCAGTCGAGGGGGCTATCCAGAACCGAATAGAGCCTATGTATAGGCCTTATTTGGTTTGGTATTATGGTGCCGGCACTGCCTAGGTGGCCCTAGGCCTTCAAGTTTTGATGTGTGACATCTCTCTGTTCCCCGCCTCCTCTCTCCCCTATATACACTCACACACACACACATACACACATGGACCCATATTCTCTCTCTACATAAAGAAAAAGAAGAGGATGACCTCCTAGAGTTTGATGCAAGGCCCCTCTCTTGCTCTTTCACATTGCTATATGCTCTCTCTGCACATACGAAGAAGAGACAGAAGAAGATGAGCTCTTAAGTGTTCTATGCGAGGCCTCTCTCTCTCTCTCTCTCTCTCTCTCTTTCATACATACATATGGACCCATATGTTCACTTTCTCTCTCACATATATGAAGAGAAGAAGACGGCCTCCAAGTGTTGGTGCTTGTCCCCTCGCTTAGAAATCCATATCTCTCTCTAGATATAAGAAGAAAAAGACACGAACGACCTCTGAGTGTTTGTTGTGAGGCCTCTCCCTCTCTCTCTCCGGGTGTTCAATGCGAGGCCTCTCTCTTTCTCACATGCATATACACACATGGACGTATATTCTTTACACAAAAAAAGAAGATGATCGCTTCGAAGTGTTCGATAAGAGGCCTCTCTCTCTCTCATGTACCGATATGGTCCCCTCTCTTTCTCTATATGTAAGAGGAAGAAAAAGAAGAAGACATCCCCAGAGTGTTCGATGCAAGGCCTTGCACATACACACAAAGAGGCCCAAGTATCTGGGCATCCACCTAGGCTGCCAAATCCACCTTTTGTGACAATAGTTATTTTTTCCATATTATCATTCCAATATGAAGGCACTATACCTTTTGATGAATGCTGATGATCGCTATCATGCTTTTTATCAGTGTGAATAAGAACTCTCGAGTGATGTTTGATTGGATCTGACAATTTTGAATGATCTAGTGATTAAGTTACACAGACAGATTTCTTTTATTGAATTGTCATTCTAATTTTTTTCTTAAAGTTCTATTTTTCCTTTCCAATAACAATAGATCTCTAAGGTTTTACTCGAGCTGCTGAGCAGCTTAATTTTCCCCTTCTCCAGCGACAACCGTAGCCGGCTCGAGAGTGAATTTTACGAGTTTAGTCATATCAATCAATAGAACAAAAAAAAAAAGCTGTGGTCCACATATTGAGTTTTTTTAGCAAGCTGCTTTTCTGGACCTGCACCATGAGTAGTAGTTTTTCTGAATCTGCATGTTGGGGAAAACTCTCTGAATGTTATCACAGGGTGAAGAGGGGAGTCACTTGTCATATGGAACTGCTTGTTGCTCATCCCATCTTCGATTTACGTTTTCCTTTATACCATATACCACTCAATCATTGGTTTACTTGTCTATTTCCACTTCTTACAACCCTTAATGATTATTCAATGTGCAAATTACTCTGTCAATGGTTGCGGATATAGTCTTCCTTTACAATGTTGAATTGGTACATAACTTTGTGACTATTAGAACTAATTATGGTAGTATACTACTTGCTTCTCATGTTGAAATTGCAACCTTGGTTTGCTTGATTCAAATGGTAGTATACTTTATGATGTTCTTTATTACATTAATTAGCTATGACCTTGTTACTTGGGGCTATGGGATTGGGAAGTTCTAGTCGTGATCTTAAGTTTTTTGTGGGATGAATTTAGACCTTCAATCATTGATGGCCCACGGAGAAATACAATTAGATGATGACGGAGTGTTATGGTTTGTTGGATCATGGATATGTAAAACGTGTGCTGGTAAGGTGATATAGAAAGAATGAGGAAGAAAGACAATAAGAACAAGAGAAAGAAATAGGCATTGAGAGAATATACTCTCTCACCGAGTCTGTGGGGGAGTCCACCTTATGGGTTGAGATTTATTGCCCTCTCTCTATGCTTGCAATGCAATTAATCCCAAGAAAATGTTTTTGCGAGAACCAAAAACTCAATTCAACTTCTCTGTATTTCCAAAACGCATTACATATATTTAAAACAACAAACCTGATAGCCGAGTTGATTCTTTAAGAATCTTAAAATCTTTAAATTTGAGCTCTCATCTTGCCATCACAAAAATACCCCTAAAATCTTTACAAACAAAAGATACAAATACCCCAAAATCTACAAAGAAAAAGACCAGATTGACCCTAATTTGAAAATTCTAGAAACCGAACAATAAATCCTACCACGTCGTAAGGTTTTGCTGCCTTCCGAAGATTTAGGCTGAGGCTTTGTTGGTTGGGATTTAGGGTGATGACATTGTAACTACTAGTTCAAATCCTACCACTAAACTATGCAAAAATAAAGAGGCTTTGTTGCTTCCTAGATTTTTTGATCTACATTATGGAGGAGATTTCAGAAGTGTTCTATATTGATGTTCCCAATCACCATGTTCAAATGAATGGCAATACGAAGGATAACTTCTTGGTGAAAATTCAGGTGTCTAGGTTTAGATTCTGGGACTCCGTCTCTGTAATCCTTGGTAAATTGCTTAAGTAAGTTGTCTTAATTAGTAAGATGTTATGTTCCATTGTTATGTTTCAAGTAAATTACCTTATTTGTATTTAAAAAGTTGTTGTATTCATGTTATTCTTTGTACATGAATAGAGGTTGTATAGTAGGTCGTTTATATAGATAAGTAATGTTAAATTGATTTGCGTCTATTATCTACTTCAATATTACTGGTTATGGTACCAAAGACCGTAATACATTAGTAGTGGCAAACTCAAAAAGAAGTTTAGGAAGTGTGATGGTGACAGCAAAGAGACAATTAGTTTTTTCCTTCCTTTGATTGTAATGGTATGTGAGTCTAGGCATATGTGAGATTTATATTGATTTCTCTTTAATCAATCAGCAAACACAGTCTATTTATTTAGGTATTTGATTAATTTTTATGGAAAATTATGGAATTATGACCACCTTATAGTTTTTCTTGCCAATCTTTGTGGTAAGCTATGTAATTTTTACCTTGGTTGATATGGGTAGCCTTTTTACATTGTATGGAGTTCCTCTCCGTGATACCCATCTATCAGACATTCTTCGTTAGGAGGAGGCAAGCTCAAGAAATCAAATTCCACTAATTTAATTGTAAACTTGCAGAAAAATTTCATGATTAGGATTTGATTTTTACCAAACAGGTTGGAAAGTTTGGATTGATCTACCGTGATGACTTATATTTTGGTTTCTGTGTATTGATTAATTGATGAAAACTTTATCTTTCGGCACCATTTAGCTCGGGTGCTCTTATATGAATGATTATTGTTCATGGAATGTGAGTTATATTCTAATTTATAATCGCCCCCTCCCCCCACCCCCCTGGTTTTTTTTTTCTTATTGAACTGGAAATTGTTCTTGTTTGGTGTTTACTGCAAGTGATATGGGGCTCTATAAGCATTGCACCATGCTGTCTTGATTGAGGAAATCTGTAACTTCTGTTTTTTGCGTGACTTTTCTCCTTTTCTGAATTTGTTGGGGTTGTAATCTGCTTTTGTGGCTTTTTTTTTTCTTCCAATTTTATAAATGTTGTATGATGCAAACGTGTATAACCATATTCTAACATTTTCTAGTGAAAGCCCTTTTCATGAGTTACACTCTTTTTGTGCTGGTGACTCCTGTGTCCCCTTTGTTGCAATAGTGGGATTGGTGTGATTCAATTTATTTTAAATAGTACAGTGAATCATATAATATGAGCATCATTTTGTCTTTGACCTATATTTTGGAATTTCGTTCAGCCTTGGATTACTCTTGAGTATCATGGCATGGAAAGCCCTACTAGAGATTATTTCTGGCAGAAAATGGTGACAGAAGAAAATTCTCAACAACAATTGTTTATGAGTGTGTAAGGCCTGGCTTCATTTACATAGTAAATTTCAATATTTAGTTTTGTATTATACATTATTTTTAGATCTTCTGATATACTTCATTATCGTGTGTAGGAATCATTATATAACCTCTTGGATTCCAGGAAGAGATAGTGCTCCCCTTGAAAGAGCTTGTATTAACCATGGCAGAGGGGGCAGTGATTCAAGGTTCTATCTGTCAAATGCATCTTAATATTTTTCAAATATTTCATGAAAACGAATTTGCAGTTTAAGTTTTTATTGCAGATGGTGATGGAAAATTTTGTCTAGTACTGGTATGTTGTGTATTGTACTCCAAACTGCTAATTTTGCTCTTTATGCCTGAGGCATTCACCTCTAGTCACAGCTTGGATAAAGTTACTATAGGAGAAGTCTAAGGACCAGACTTGAGATCCTTCCTGCGGCTTGACTCTCCTAAAACATAAAATCCTTGCTTTAGGTTTTAAGGTTCTTTCTAAGTGCCGTTTTTTTGTTTATTATTATTTTTCAATTCTTCTGTTTCCTTTACTTTTTTGCTTTTCCCTGATGATGTCATAATTTGTTTGTGTTTAGTACTTTAAATATTCCCTTCATATTTACATGATCTATGTATAGATGTACCAATTCTGCTTGTTTGCATACATATTAGAGATTTTGTTAGTTTGTAAGTGAGAGTGACCATGGTATCTGTCTCTGTAAACTCTGCTACCGTTTATGAAGCTTCTGTGTTTCACATTAATACCATTCTTGATTTTCTTAAAAAAGAGGTCGCTGTGCCATGTCTTCAATGAAATTCCTGGATTGGATGAAATTTTCTGGATCATTATGTTTTTTTCCAAACTTGAAAGAAACCATTAGAAAGGTCTTTGGAGTTTTCTACATTCTTGCAAAGGGATTTTGCCTTTTACATTACAGACACAGAATATAATTATGTTGGTGGAAAGTGGATCGCGGAATGGTTGAGATTTTAAAGGGAAAAGTTTAACATGAAGCTACAGTTAACAGTATCCAAAAAAAAAACTTTAACATGAAGCTTTTCTCTAAAAAAAACGAAGAGAGAGAGGAAAGAGAAAACTATGAGACATATATTATTTATGAAGTTCTTCATACTGTTCTCTTTACTTTTTGAGTCTACCTGATTATCATGTAATCTGACAAATTTTGCATTAGTTTGATACTGTTTAACATAGGTTTCCCTTGTATGCTGCTACAGTCTCTCTGATGCATTGTCCCTCGAAGAACATATCAAACTGTTGCTTTCTAAGGTCAGTATGCATATTTGGATCGAAGAACAATGGTTTCTATAATGTTGTAGATTTGGTTATGAACAGTTTAAATCTAGGTAACTGATAATTGTTCTATACCCAAATGTCACCAGTGGTTCATTGTTAGTATTATTAATTGTCTTTGCTGTCGAGAATCATTAGTATGTCACTGTAAAATTGCTCATCTTCCAAACATCCCGACCTGCTTCTTTCTCTGCTTCTGTTTTCTTGGTTCTAACCAGGAATTTTTTTTTTTAATTTTCTTCTGTAATTTAATTCATTAAGGCAACCAACGGGATATCAAGGTAAATAGCAGACAAAAATAGCTGAAGGCAACAGATGAATTTTAAAGTATCCAGGAAACTAGTCTGATAATTTAGTTTGATGCTCATCTATATTCTCGTGCAAGGCAGCTAGAGAGCAGCATGAATCAGCTGTTTTCTATCACTGTGACGACTTATGGTGCTTAGATTCTTTTAGAGCATTGATTGTTCTGCCCTCTTCCATTTGGAAAATATAACCTTTGTTATTAAAAAGAAAGAAAATATTAATACCCTTTGTTTCCTTCTGTCAGGGACAAAACGAAATCCTTCCGTTTGAAATTCTCATGCGGCATGCTCCTGTGGGTTTAACTGAGCAAGAAGTCCTTAAGGTGCTCCAAAAGCATGCCCACTTAGTGCAGGGGTATTGGGTCCCCAAAAGCCCATTGAGATATGAAGCTGAATATTGTAAGGTTCGGGACTACATTCTCCTCTTGTTCCACAAAGAACGAGTGATACAACATGATGAAGTGAAGGGGTTACTAAGCTGGAAGACTGAGATTTTTGAAAAGGTTATGAATCCATTGGGATCTCGGAATCGTGAGCTTAAGCGTTGGGAATTCAAACTTCCCACCCAGAAATCCTTTTTACAAAGCCATGAGAATGTGGTGGAAGATCAATCTCGGCTTTGGTCGAGTCTGGAAAAGCATCTAATGGATTCATTACCGTGGCTTAAAAATAAGGCTTCAAATTCCCGGGTTTCATCTAAAATAAATACAAAGGGTTCTTCTAGTGTGGCCCCACTCTCTGGTCGTGGTGATCAGCCTGCAAAAAGTGTCGCAGATGGGGCTCAAATCTCTGAGAGATCAATAATGTCAGAAGAAGTTAGAGAGGCAATTTCAGATGCGCTTCGAGATGTGTTCAAGAAGTACCATGTTTGCAGGTACTTAATGCTTTTTGTCATTGTTCTCATATTGAATTTGGGAAAGTATACTATATCCAATTGGATTATGAAACAGTAAGATCCCTTGGGTTTATTGCCGTCTGTTGAAATGGGTGGTGATGGAGAGATTTGGACCCACCATTCGTGACATGGCTGTTTTGGCTGGTCCTACCTTCTGTTTTCATTAGTGTTTGAAAAATTGAACCGGAACGATTAACAGACATGGGGCTGGAAGCAGTTCAACTGACCTTAATCGGGCAAGTCCCGGGTGGTCAAAAAAGTGTTAAAAAAATAAAAAGATACAAAAAAATATATATGAAACGTATATTTAAAGCATGATTGAATAAAGAGCATCCACGTAAAGTTGAAAATTAATAAAAAAAAAAAGGATTTTAAAGAAGTCAATTTGTGCCTAAGGGTATTTTTGAATTTTTTAAAAAAAAGTTTAGAAATTGTAAAAATAAGTATTAATGACCAAAAGAATTTCCAATCTTTTTCAAAATGATTAAAAACATTAAAAAAATGCATTACAAATAAAATCCCTTTTTTTTTAGGATTTTATATAATGTTTTTGAATTTCTTTTAAAATACCCAGCCAGTTTTGGATCCGATCTAACTGGATGGTTAGAATTTGAACTGCCCGACTTTTCATACACTGGTTTCCATCACTATCCATATCAATGGAAGGTGATGATCCCCCAGGCACTATGGTTTACTGGATTATCCTCTGAAAATTTGCGTGAAGGCGTGGTTCTTAGAATCTATATAATCGTATAATGGTCTTCATCAAAGTGTACTATTATCCAAGGAACTACGGAAAATGATACTCCATTGGGTTCATCTTATCCTCATCCAATGAAATGATTGGTAGTGCAGAAAGAGACTTTAATTCACCAGAACAGGATGTTACCCCAACTGTGGGTTCCGCATCCTCTTCGATAAAGCCGATTGTTTAATCGAGGGGTGTCGATCCCAATTGATTATGGTTTTCCTGAGTCCACAGGACTATGCTATGCTTTCATGTTATTCGAGTTCCATCTTTGATTTGATATAAATTCATCTCTCTTCTGCATAGCTTTAGACTGCATAAATGCTGTGAGCTGTTCATCTTCATATATTTTCTCCTTGATTTGGTTGATATTTATCTCATTCTAAGTGTTTATTGATTTCTTTAAAATATTTATCTCATTCTAAGTGTTTATTGATTTCTTTAAAATTTTGTACCTGTAATGGCTTCATCTGATCAATTTTTTTGGTTCCTTTCCTACTGAATGCACATAGCTTTTTACTTCCACTCCCTTTTTTCTCTTAATTTCTGTAAAGAAGAAATCAATGTGAAAGTTTCTCTCTCTCTCTCTCTCGCTCTCTCTCTCTCTCTCTCTCTCTCTCTCTCTCTCTAACAGACATACAAATGCACCTGTTATGTGTCTTCCAACCTTAAGAGTTTGGATCTAGATGTGCGACTTTGACTTGGAAGTTAGAACCATAGTTGTTAGGATTGGGACCGGGCTCTGGAACAGGATCGGGACCATGGAATCTTGATAGGCTAGAAGCTGCCTATGATTTGGATTGCTGTTGGTACACCCTGAATTTTAGGGGTCTCAAAGCCAGCATGTCGGGGAGCTTGATCCCAATTTTTTGGGGATCACATGACATATTCTAAAGGTCCTGGACCCATCTAGTAAAAGTATCATTTTTCTCTTTGAAAGATATACAAAACATGATTTTGCAATGTAATCGCTTTCTTTTTCTAATATATATACATTTGGAACTTTGTTTTTTTAAAAGATCAATCCCACATGAGTATGATTTATATCGACCGATCTCTAAGAGATGTGTTACCCCCATATTGAAGCAAGATTCACCCAAGGTCCAGTTCTGGGAGCGTGGGATTGCTCGGATCACTACCAAGTTGGGAGATCTCGGTAAGGCGGTAACTATGGTTCGAACTGCTGCAATTTAGATATGATGAGGATAAGCTACTTCCTCCATCACCCAATTTAAAACTTATTAAAGTCCTATGAACTTTTTGGTTGAGTAATATTGGGGTTACCTGAGATCGTGGTTTTTGGGTTACTCATCTCTGGAACTCATAATATTTTACTGATTTGATGTTTAGATTCCGGAAGCAAAATGGATGACGTTCTTTCACTTCTTAAACTATCTCCCATTCTCTCTCTTTCGTACTTGCAGCCTGCCGATGTTACGCTCAGGATTACGTGATTTGGGTATCTCCAAATCTGTTACACCGAAAGCTGCTACAAGAGTTGCCGCAGCTGCAGCGCATGGGGCTGCTGCATCTGATGCTGAACTTCTCTCTCATGTCAATAAAGTCGCTGTAAATATACATGGAGTTTATGCGCTGAAGTCACTTAGCAATCCACTATTAGACCCTTTGAGGTGACAAATTATGCATATTTGTTGTTTCTTCTTTACATATTAATTTTTCTCTTTTTGGGTTTCTTTATATATAATATCTTCTTATTTTGTTTCATGCATTGGATAGGGAGGTTGTTATTAGTCTTCTTTGTGCAAGTAAACCAAAGGCAAAGCTAAAGAAAGTAGAAGTAATGCAAGCTTTTAAGATCAAGTTTAACAAGGAGGATGTCCCCCCCAATGTATATAAACAGGTCTGCATCAAATCTCTCTTTCTGATACACACATGAAGTGCATCTCATCCATGTGCGTATCTAAGTCGTTCTCGCCTTTGACAGGTTTTAACTGAACTATGCGTCTCACAGGCTGGTGGGTGGGTGCTGAAAAGTGGGGATGGAAGGCCCCTATGAATCTCTGACCTCTTTCCAAATCCCACAATGATAACAGGCTGGGTCTCATTGACACCATATCAATTACGAACGGCAACTTCATTCCTCTCCCTCTCTCTCTTTTGACATGGCATACAACAGTCAAGAAAGTGCAGATCATTGACACACTGACACAGTAAACTAAAATTGTGATCAGTGTTCAAATAGGTATAGAGAGAAGGGAATCAGTCATATTTCGTACAAATTTTGATTGCAACGATTTGTATATG
Organism: Amborella trichopoda; assembly: GCF_054954075.1. Lineage (NCBI taxonomy): Eukaryota > Viridiplantae > Streptophyta > Magnoliopsida > Amborellales > Amborellaceae > Amborella > Amborella trichopoda. Next base: position 2,028,087 of record NC_142345.1, read on the forward strand.
GGAGGTACTTGACTGTTGTAAGGGAGGTCTTGCTCCTTAAACAGAGAAAGAATAGAGAAGGCTTTCGGGTTGTGGTAATTATTGCCTTTAGGGCTTCACTCAATGCTCATTCAGTCAAGTGTTGATAACATTAGAAAAGAAAAATATATCTTCATAGTAGACCTGAATCTTGGTGATGTAGCCTACTCGATGTAGCAATCGAGAGAAAAAGAAAATAAATAAATAAAGAAAAGATAGGTTTTATGTATCCATGAAAAAATATTATCTTAAAATTGAGTGGATTTCCTTTGACTTTTAGATGATCAGATCCAAGTATTTGGAAAGATGTAGTTTTTTCTTTTTAAAATTTTGATATAATTATTTTAAAGTGGATATGAAAATTTAGATTAGGGAAATACTTCTAAGTAGGCCTCCTAAAACAAATAAATTTACAATATGCTTCCATGGGAGTATGATATAAGTGCTCCAAATCATAATTGAGGATAAAAGAGATACTGTCAAACTATGGAAGAAAATGTAAAAAAAAGAAAAAAATCTCTATGGTAAATGACACAATGGCAACTGGAAAAAGCATATTTGGTAAATATCATGCTTATTCATGCCAAAAAATCAGTGGATGTAACCTAGTGATCAACCTATTTATTGCTTGAAATGAAATACAGATCTGAGGTCCATAAGAGAATGTTTGGACTACCAGATTTAAGAGTTGGAGAGCACGCTTTTTTCTTCTTGTTTTTTTTTTTTCTATTTTTTTTATCGAACAACACGCTTTTTTTTATTTTATTTAATTTTTTCCTTTTTTTCTTTTTCTGTTTTTATTCATCATGGTTATTCTAAAGCATCTGCCACAATTTTAAAGTAATAAAATATATGTGGAGCGTACAACATGCTCCTGTGGATTAAGCGTGCAACGGAGTATTGTAAAGGCACCAAGTTTGAACCCTTAAAGAATCACCGGCAACTAAGAATTCTATTTCGCTAACGATCACCGTCCAATGAAGAAGATCTACGTACCGAAGTTTATAGAGGACCCAAATCCACGTTCACATCATTTCTCTCTCCCAAAATTAGGGGTGGCTAGGGGCGGACGTGGACCCTAATAATATTACGAGACCTGGAGACGACCAAGAAAACAAAATATATGTATTTAATTATATTTCATAAATTTGTTAAATATATACATATATTATTTAAGTATTATAACTAAAAATATATAGATGTATTTATTTAAATATCATATATTAGATATTTAAATATATTTTTATAAATTCGAGAAAGGTAAATATGCATTATCTAAAGGACTCGATTTGCATGCAGCCTAGCCTGCACATGTACAAATGCAGGCTTGACAATAAATATATAATTTAAATATAATTTGATCCTAATTTTTAGAGAATATATAATTTTTAACATAGAGATCATGAATATGAAAAAATAAATAAAATTTGAAAACTAGAAATAATAATTATATTAAGAAACTATTTAGACCGTTAGTTACCATAGTTTTTAGATGGACCACCAATTGCATCCATCTTTAAGATGAATGCTTTAAACCTCTGGACCGTATATTGTACAAATGCGGTCCAGCTAGCATGAAACAATTGTTCTTATCTAAATACTATATATTTTTAGAGTAATGATATTATGAGACCCTCCCACACCTATGTGAGTAGGACTTCAAATGGTCACTATTAAATTTGACACAGATCTCTGAAAAAGTTATCAATAGACCCATTCACCCATGTCCCACACCCATGTGATAAGTATTATAGAGTTTTGTGTCAAAATTTAATGGTGATCTTTTGTGGTCCTACTCACATGGATGTGAGAGGGTCTCATAGTGTCATTACTCATATTTTTATTATAACTAAAAATATATAGTTATATTTATTTAAAAAAAAAAGTTTATATAAGGTTGCAACCTTAAAATGTAGAATTACATATGCACTTCACAAATCCATCGGAAATGGTTGTTTTAATGTTGAAAAACCATCTAATTGATCATCCCGACATCGAGATATATGAATATGACAACAAACAAAAATTTTGAGTCCCGGAATAGTGCATCTTGCAACACATTATCTAGACCGTTTATTTTCAAGATTTTCTCATGTTTATCAATCTAGTTGATTTTAACATTTTTAGAGTTTCAAATTTTATAATTAGAGATGAAAATATATATAAGATAATCCTAGGATATTTTTGTACCAAAATTATATGTTATGATAAAATTTAGAGGCACACCTTAATTGGATTATTTAAGGTTGCAACCTCACCCTTATTTAACGGTCATATATTAATTTTATTCAAATATCAACACTATTCGGGTCGGGTCCGGGTTGGATATATGTAGACATGGACCCGGACCCATATAGTATTCGGATTCATGATTTGGAGCCAGACCCAACCTGCCATATACAATGTTTGGACCCATACTAGGACCTGGTCGGGGCTACCCCTTAGGTCCTGCATCAAGGGCATAGGTCCATTGCCACCCCTACCCCAAAATAATTATGTAAGAACTCTCTCTCTAAAACTTCCAATCTCTCTCTAGAACTCCCTCTCAATAAAATATCGCATAAAGAAGTGTCTCCCGCCCTCTCTCTCATAAAATTCTCTCATTTGAATTAAAACAGTACGCAGACTTTCTCTCTCATGATTTGAAATAAAACAGCACGCAGATTCTGTCTCTTGTAAAAGAATGCCTAGGATCAAGGAAGCATTAAGTGAGATAGGTTACATCATACAAATATAAATATGAGAGAGAGAGGATTATACGTTGGGTTTGGCTCCCTTTTTTATTTTTGTTTCTTTATTTTTATCCTTACAAGGTTATATAGAAGAATCATCCATCGCTTATTATTTCAAAACTTGTTTAGAGAGAGAGAAAGAGAAGAGAAGAGAGAAGATGAGAAAACTTCATTGCTCTTGTGGTTTTACAGGTACATATATCTTTTTTTCTTAAATCTCTACAAAAACCCTAATTTCAAAATAATTAGGCTCAAACCCTAACTTTCTTAACTTTTAGATTATATTTGGGTCATGAGAGAGAGAGAAAGAGTCTTTAGAGTTGGGGCATGCCCCCTTTGAGTTTTTAGGAGAGAGAGTTAGAGAGAGAAAGTCAGAGAGGAGAGAGAGGGGCGTGACCCCTAGGGAGGAGAGAGAGAGTTTATGGGAGAGAGATTTGTATCTAGATGTGGGGATAGCTCCCCTATTTATAGTAAAATTTAGGCCTAGGGTTTCTTAAGGGTTTCCCATAGTTTGTCTCTTTCTTGAGATTGAATATGGACCGTTGATCAAGCTGACTTGTGGGGTGAGAGATCTGAGCCATTTATTCCATAGATGGGCCATCAACATTATAAAAGGTGCATGAACCATTATCACCCTTTCCTTAAACCTTTTTTCCATCAAAATATTATAAATAAATTAAATCTAATAAAATATTATTCATTCTATAAAGTAGCATGTTCCAACTCTTAGCATATCATAAAAATATGACAATTCAAGATATACTTTCAATAAACAAAATAAGATATGGTTAATATTTTCCTTCTAAGATTTGACCACATGCTACAAAATAAAGTTACCAAAATCAATTAACTTGTTTTCAAAGAAATCAAGAAGAGGCATCCAAGGGTGGGGCGTACCACCCATATGAGGCACGTGGGCCCCAACCAATACCCACATGGTGGGCCCATGTGCACTATGGGCCCCCATGTATTTTTTATAAATATTTTAAAATTGAACAAAACTAATTTTAAAACATTATAACTTTGTAAATTAATAACTTCATTTTTATAAGTAAAAAAATCATAAATAAAATATCAAATGACTTATAAAAATTCAAATAATAAATCTAAAATAATTTAATAATAAAATGAACACAATTAAATTAATATGATGGGAAGTGGATCTATATGGTTCAGGAATTCTATCAACAATCACGAGGTACTCCACTTTCAACTGTGGACTACAAACCACACTTGCTTAATCAAACCGATCCAGTGTTTTCCATGACCCATAGTCCAAGTAGGAGCTCATTAGCGGGTCACCAAAGTCTGACTGATGAACCAAGGGGTCGCAATCTTAGTCTGTGGATTATAGGTCCTCCCCTAGAGACGAGTCAAGGTCACACGACCTGATGTGACCACAGCTCTATGGTACGTAGGAGTGTCTCTCTCGCACATGCATACGCTTCACCCTAAGGTGGATAACTGGTTTTCCAAACGATCTATCGATATGCATGTCGTGTGATGGAACATGGATGAGGATTAGGCCCCTGTTTCTGTAGGCCTACTACCATCACACAAAAGAGTCACACAGTCCCTCAGCTCACTCAACCAAGCATAAGCTCCAACCTCATCAAGGGCTAACCCAAAACCCTTATCGGTTTATTCTTTATGCCCAGGTACGGTGGGTTTTCCAACCAACTGGCCTAGATCGTCAAGCACAGTCCGGTATCAGCAAACATCATTTGCTTAGTATGGTCCTCGACGGACCACACTCCCACTGAGTTTATGTTCCATTGTAATAAATATTTTTCATTACACACTCATAAGGCCTTTAAAGGCCATATAAACCCAACAGTTCCGGGTCCATGTGGGCTCGATACTGGGACCCGACCAGATAGCGTTATTATTTAAATAATATTTAATGCACAATATTATAATAGTTAAATAAATATAATTATATGTTTTTTGTTAGATAATTAAATAATTCATGTATATTTTAACATAATATTTAAATATATATTTTTTAATTTTCAAGTCTGCTCCAATCGAGTTCAAGTCCAATCTGGATCCACTAACTTCGGGACGGTCAGATCCGGATCCCACATTTCGTAATAAATGAGAAGTCCGTTGAAGCCAAAGATCAGGTGCTAAATTGCAAGTGCCATTAATTTAAATTTGTTGTGGTTTGTATAAGGTTTTCATGAAACACTTCATGTAAGGCCCATCTCCAAGCGTTGTCGAAAGACATAATTTGTATGTTAGGAGTTTAAGTAACCAGAAAATTTATTTTACAACTAATTATGAAATTTAAAATCCAAAAATGGTATGAATTGAACAGATCAACAAATAATTAAAAATCATGAAAATGGACGGTCTAGATGATGTGTCGGAAGATACACCACTTTTATAACTTGAAATTCTTTTCTTTCCATATCGGTATACCTCGAGGTCAATATATATCAAAACAACTTTTTTGGATAAATTTTTGAGGTGTACCGCACCTCTAAACTACTACCTTATACAAACTTTTCTCTTTGAATTTTTCTATACCTATGGCATACGGATGATACATGCTTTTGGCAAGGAGAGAACTTTAAAAATAATAGAAATTTCAATACTAAATTAATAATAAATAATAATTAAGAAAAGGAAATAACACAAAATAAATAAATATTTTAGTGAAGGGGAGAATAGTTGAGTTTATGGGACCCACTTGCTCGTGCACTTATGTGTATGTGGGTGGGTGAGAATTTACGGTTGAAATTTGAGGTTTCTCTCCTTTCGTGAAAAATATGCATTTATTTTTGGTAAATTTATCAAGTTACAACAAAATTTGAACTATTTATTTATATTCTTTTATCTAATTTCAAATGTTCCACCATTTGTTGAATAAATTTTAAATTGGCCGGAGGGAGATGTAGGAAAATATTGAAAGTTGAACTATGTGATCAAGTACGGTGTATATAAATTAAAATTTTTCTTACTATTCTTATTCTTAGAGAGCAAGGGGGAGGTTTGGGATAGAACCTCTTTGGCCTGGTCTAAGAATGGGTCGGCCTGTCGCCTCTGGGTTGTTCTAGGCCTGGCCCCACCGTGTCCGAGGAATGAGAGTGCATTGAGGCCTTAGAGTTGAGAGAGTGAGTTGTTGGTTTTCTTCTTTTATTTTTGTTTGTTTTTTGGTGTGTGTGTGTGGGGAAGACGGAAGGGAGGGTGAAAGGGAAAAGGTGATAGGTAGTTTTCGGACAGAAACTTTATCTAGGCAGTGTGGAATGAGACATTTTCACAAAAAATGAGGAGACAACTGAAACCATGTCGAGAGCTAAATTGAATCACTCATTAGAAATGTTTGAAAACCCACATCAGCAAGGCTGGTTGACCGCTCGGAAAATCAGTTTGGCTTGGTGGATAGGTGATCCGGATTATTGAATTGGCTAGATCCACAGGTAATTTTTTTTGAAAAATAATTAAAAATCATCATAATATTATTTTGAAAAAACATACAAAGAGACCATTTACGTTTAGTACAAGGAATTCACAGCTATTTTTGTCCATCAAATTTCAAATCAAATGGTTGTAAGTATACTTATAACTAAACCTAAATCCCAAGAAAAAAATTCTTAAAGTTCATGACATTTTGCAGGTCATCCAATTGGATATCTAATAGTTAAGATTAATTGTGACCTCCTTGGACGAAAGATAAATGATCTCATAAAATACAATCCCATTTTTTGGGTTTAAAATGGGGTAATAGTATACTTTAGACTTTAATTATTTTATCAAAATAGAACAATGTAACACCGTTTCATGTATGTGTGTCTGTTGATATTATGTTTTACTATAATTTTGATACGATACTTTTATATAATTTTTAAATCTAATTTTATGATTTTTAGTGAAGAATGAGGGGGAAAGACTGATAATGGATGGGTTTTCATTATTTTTTATATATTCAAATTGAGTGATTTCAGTGAACTCGGATCCGTCCCCTGATGGTCTAGAGCCCACTTTGGGTGGATCAGAATTAGCCTTGTGATTCTTTTCTTTTGTAGTTTTTTAAAACGTGGTCCATCAAAGAAACTAGATCATTAAAAAATAAAAAATAACTACTTTAATAGACCTTTAATCTAGAGAATAAGCAAGCACATTTTATTATGCTCCCATTTGAACCTATTATAGAGATTTTAGGGAAATTTATCAAAATGCCCACGAGAGATGCACTTTTTAATATTTTATGCTTTCGACACTATTAGAACTCATTATCATATACCTTTTTATCGGTACTTTGAAATTAAATAAGACAATATAGGTATAATTCTATACAGTTCATCTTACATGGGTATTTTGATAATTTCCCAAGATATTATAAAAACTTGTCTGGATATTTCCCTTTCAACGACTACGAACCTAATATTTGAACATGTAATAAATTTTTTTTTTGAAATTTATGAATGATGCACATCGAAGATGGTAGTAAATTTGGGTAATGGGAATGGAGCTATAGTCATGGTGGTAGCATCCCACACACTAGTCACCAAATTTGTGGTTTTCATTCCCATCAATAGCACCACCCCACTAACACGTTAAAAAAAAAAGCTAACTCCTAACTCAAAAAGAAAATAAAAAAAAATAAATTTGGGTACATAGTTTTTTGTTTCTTTTTTTCATTTATCCACAATGATGAAATAAGCAATGTTAATGGTCACCTATAAAGGATATATTTCATCCGGTCATAGCTTCCATTTTTTGTGAGGGTCATAGCTTCTAACGGGCATTTGAAGGTTTGCTTTCTTTCAGTAGGGAGAAACTTTAATTGCAGGCTAAAACAATTTTTTTTTTGCTCTTGCAGGGGTTATCCAAACTTGTATTGACAATAAATTAGGTTAGGGGTTTGGTCTAGTTAAAACCGATCTAATAGCCAATAGAGTCAATCAAATATAATTCAGTAATAGTTTTTGCTCTCTAGTTTATTTTTGCCTCTAAGGATACAACTGCTTTCATTTTTTTTATTATATATCTGGTTTCTTTCTCTAAACAAAAATGGAAATAAAATATCTCTCTCTGGATTTTGCTTTCCGTTGAGAAAAAGGTTTTGGGTGTGGTTTGCATAGAGCCGAGGCTCTAAACAATCAAAGTAAAGGGCACCTTCAAATAATGTCGAGAAGTGTGATTTCAATACTGGAAATATTTGTGATAACCTTAAAATATATTTTCATATTTAATTATAAAATTTAAAGCTTCAAAAATAGTGTAGATCGAACAAATCTATGAAAATCTTGAAAATTGACTGTCCAAAAATGCATTACAAAATGCATTATTTCCAAAAATTGAAATCCATTGTTTTTTTTCATGTTCATGCATCTTGATGTCGAGATGATCAATTTGAGGATATTTGGGCATCAAAACAACATTTTCTAATGAAATTTTTGATGTGAGTTCTAATTTGATTGTTTAGAGCCTTGGCTCTATATAAACTTTTTCCAAAGGTTTTTAGGTAGGGTAGCACTGGACCCAACCCGACCCTGGACCTGACCGGTAGACTGGACCCTGGTCTAGGTATATGTTAAAAAAGTTAGATCCAATGGATCAGGTTCGGTAACACTATTTGGTTTTGGATCCGTGTCCATGTAGATCCTACTCGAATAATATTAATGTTTAAATAATATTAATATTTAAATAATATTTAATACATGATATTTAAATAAATATATATGATATTTATATAAGATTTAAATAGATATAATTATATATCCTAGGTATAATATTTAAATAATATATATATATATATATATATTTCAAATTTTGGTTAGGGTTTGAATCTGGGTTCCACATTATATTTTCGGATCTGATATGGCTAAACCTCGAATCAAGCCCGACCCATCGCTTCCCCTAATCGTAGGACCTTCAACCTAATAACTCTCTCTGTCGTATCGTATCGTATCGCATGGCGTTAACCCATATCTCCAAATATTAGAACTCAAGAAACCACCCTATCGTTATGTAGTAAGAGATAGAGTTGTTATGTAGTAATAGATAGAGATCGTTATGCAGTAAGGGAGAGAGAATTGGCCGTTAGAGGGACTTTCCTTTCTTGATATTGGTTTTTTATTTATTGTTTAAAATATGTGACCAGAAATAAATAAGCATGATGTCTTGACATTCAGCAGTCTCTCTCTTTCACGGCGACGCGGGGACGTATGTTCATTTACTGCTTTCTTTCTCGTCCTTCTTATTATCTTCATATTTGTATTTTGTTGGTTACAGATGGAGAAAAAGAAAGATGCAGGTATTCGAATGTTGTTGAACTCATCTTTATTCTTCTGCGCTGTGTTTATTTTTTGTTTTCTTGCTTAAAGAGATTCTTCGCTGTATTTATTTTTTGGTTTTTTGCTTAAAGAGAGAGGGACTCAGTTTCTTGATCAGAGAGAGAGGAGATGGAGATGGAGATGGAGAGGTGGGTGTGGAGAGAGAATGGTAGCTGTAGCGTATGGAGAGAGAAAGAGAGTTCTAGGTAAGAGAGGGAGAGAGAGGAGATGGATGACTGGAGTTAGAGGAGAGGAGAGGAGGGAGAGAGGAGGCTAGGAGACGCCATAAATTGGAGGGGTCAGAGAGAGCGGGGATTGTTGCAGCAGGGTGATAGAGGGATATGGGTAGCAATCGGGTTGACCATATGACCCGCCCCAAAGGTTGTCTGGATTACCCAATCTGGGCTAGGTCCGAATCCAAAAGTTGTACTCTAGTTGGATAAACATAAACCCATTATAACCCATTTTAGCTCACCATCGTAGGTGATACCGAGTGTTTTTGGGAACATTGGCGTGGGTTGACCCTACATACTATTTTGATGAATTTGCTTGTATGTGTATGATATTTGTGTATATTTAAAATATATTTTTTTAAACTTTTTTGGTATGTTCTATACGCAGAACCATCCCAAAACTGAATGCGGTCTAGACTCTAGAGAGTCAGTTTCTTGGTCCAATTCCAATAGTGCATGGACAGTCACTTTTACATCATACTCTTACTTTTCTTTTTTACATGACACGCTTACTTTCTTTTTCTTCTTAATTAGTTAAGGAAACTTTAAAATGTAAAACTAAAGGCACACCTCAAAAAATCCATCAAAAAAGGCAGTTTTAATGCTGAAAAACTCCCTAATTTTACATCAAAATTACATGTTAATAAAATTCAGAGAGCTCCACCTTAAATGGATTGTTTAAAGTTATAACCTTATAGAAACCATACCCTTTATTTAATTTGGTATTTACATGCACGCAAGGAGTCCATGAGTTTTCCAAAAACAACAGTGTATGGTTGGTGTATATTATGCATGATTGATTCAATACTTGGGCTTCGTACATCATACTCTATCCGGATCTTTTTTTGTTTTTTTTCTTTTTTTTTTTTGACTAATTACTCTCTCTGGATCTTTACTCGCCTGTTTTTTTTGCACGTGCATTGTACAATTGCATGGCTTGAGATTGTATACAACTGATTATTTTCTTTGATTTTTGTAATGAAAAAAGTTGTTTCCATATTTATACTTCCGAATTTTATTTTTTATTTCGGATGATGACGATAATAAAACAGGACAATATTGGAAAAAAATGTCGGGGCTCGATATACATGAAATATCCAAAATTTTAAATATAATAAGTAAAACTTTTAAGTAAAATTGTAATAACTCTTAAATTATGGATATATGTGTAAGTTTTCCGTTATCTTTTGGCTCCACTTAAACCAATCGCATATCCTTATCACATCATATAATTTTTTAAGATATATATTTGTGGTAGACCAAATATTATTTGCTTATTTGAAATAAATATTGAAGGGCTGAGATTTTCTCTGGCGACACTAGTGGCATGATGGCACACATTCGTTGTATAAGAGCTCCTATTTTCACTCAAGTTGGTTTGAAGCCTATTTAATGCATACTACAACAAATCTAAATCAGATTTTCTTTAATATATAAATTGGAGAAAAAATAGAGAAGCCACATCACTTCATCTTCTTCTTCCTCTCTAAAAGAAATTAAGAAAGAAAGGCTCGTCCGCTGTGTGTTAAATATCTTAGAAACATAACCATCATTTTCTCCCTACTTAAATAAACCAAGAAACTCCATCAATACTTTGGTTCTTGTAGCAAGAGAGGAAAACAAAAATAGAGAGGTCAAACATTTCCGAAAGGTATGTACTGATTTCTATATTATTTGATACATGAGTTTCATCTTTTCAAAAGATTGACTAGTTACAATTAAATACCTCGTTTACCACCCAAAGATTTTAGTAATTTGCTCAGACATTTTTGATAAATTAAGATAAACCCTCAAATTATTACATGGCAAGATAATTTTTAAGAAATAATGAAATAAATATTTAAAAAACTGAGATCATTAATAAAAGTTACAAAGCATTCTTCCAATTTTGGGATGAAAGCAAGGGAAGCTCCTGATACCCATATAAATCATATAAAACGAATCGAAAAAATTATCAACATGAAAAAACTAGAAGAAGGAATAAAAAATAATAAGAAAAAACAATCTATGCACCTTTTTTTTTTTAAAAAAAAAAAAAAAAGAAAAAGAAAAAATCAATGCATTAGTAGGAATTCTTTTCTAAATATTTCACAAAAGACTATCCGATGAATCCAATGCCTAAAGGAGGCATGCCGTAATCCTAGTTCACCAAGAAAACAAACTCAATATTCAAAGAATTACGTATTTCTAGGAAGAACTAATTTTTCAGAATTGAGCCTCTAAGAATTTGATTAAAAAGAGCATCGTTGGATTCACATTGAAAAGTGCAGTTATTTCACATCTGGAATAGTGGGACATGAACGTTGATTGTAAAATATTTAGTTAACTGCAATATGTAAATGTGGAGAAATTAATTTTTCTTTTTCCATCTCCTTTGTTCAGGTTCACTTGCAGGTCCTGCTACTATGGAGTCTTTCCGCTCCTGCATTGTTAAAGTGAGAAGGAGACGAGTAATATTGCTTTCCCCGGTTGTTGGTGCTGAAGAACGAAACATGTTCATCCAAATTAACGTGTCTCACTACAAATTGTTCACTAGTTTGCTCCCTACACAGCAAGATAACAAGAATACCATCATCGCAACTTTTACACATTTCCTAGACTCTAGATCAATCATTTATCAGTTCTTGATTGATGAGTTGCATCGTATGGACGTGGCCGAGCAAATCATTAATGGCAATATCGACTTTATCACTGATAAAGTCTGGCATAAATTAGAGGTCATTAACAGAGTCGGAATGGCACCGCAAGAAGCATTTGTGGTAAATTTGTCGATTGAGATTGTGACGGAGATAGATGATGCGGACGCAGTAGTTGATGAAACATCTCTCGGTATTACTTCTAGGCCAGCGGCTCGGCATGCAGTGGATTCTTTAGAAAGGGTAGATATTAGAGGGGATGAAAAAGTTGTTTGCACTATTTGTTTGTCTGAAATGGGTTCTGATACGGTTGATGTGAGGGCGATGCCGTGCTCACACAGATATCATAGGGACTGCATTGTTTCTTGGCTACAGAACCGGAGTAGCTGTCCGCTGTGCCGTTATCAATTGCCCACTGCCCACTGAATGATCCTTATCTCTCTTGACATTTTTTTGTTTTATAGTTGTAAGAGTAATGCTTATTGGAATTTGCCTTTGTTATTAATCTATCTTTGCTTCAATTGATTATTTATCTCGTATTGTTCTCTTTCATATATGTCATTCTTATTTTCAAATTATTGTTTTAATATATTTCTATCATAATTGGAATTGCCTACAAACTTGAGCAATAAATTAAATTATGACGGAGAATCATGGTTTCCTACTTGGGGTTTGGTTTCCTATTTTTCATGGGGAGTGGATTTTTTTTTTTTTTTTGTGAGCCAAATCACCTTGAGTGTTTCTGCAATCTAAAATTAAGATTTTTAGAGAGAGAACAAGTGAGAGGCTATGTTGTAATCCTCTAAGAACCCTTCTTTTCTTTTCTGTCGATTTTTAGAGAGAATAGAGAAGGTAGTGGTGTGGCCTTCTCTGTTATTGTTCTTGTTTATAATAATCCTCCTAGACTTTCTAATTGTACAAGAGTTTAATTCTTTTTGCTATTGGAATGAATTGCATATGAATCCTAATTTTCTTATTAAAAATTATATTAAATTGTGAAATTAATGTATACATATTTAAATATAATTTGGATGCTTTTTACTGCGACGTGAGTTTTTAATGTCACATATGCTCTATTTATATTTGAAAAAAGTTTATACAACGTTGACACTTTAAATTGTGTTAGTAAGGTGCACATCAAAACTCGATTGGAAAAGGCTATTTTGACATTGGAAAATCATCTAATTGATCATCTCTTCATCAATATATATATATAACTATGAAGAAGGAAAAAAAAAATAGTATTTCAAGTCCTAAAACTAAAAAAACTCTGAAGATAGGTCTTCTTTCTTCTTTTCCTTTTAGTCTGTTATAAGAGCCTATCACGCGTAGCTTTAGCAAATAACAAAATTTGCAACATCAATGCAAAACCTTGTTTTTTATTTTGTATCTATAATAGCTTATTAAGCGTAATTTTAGATCGAAATAAAAGTTAAATTTACATAACTACCTGTTGAATCAAGTTGAGGAAAAGGTGGAGGTTGAAGAGGTATATTAATTTAAGTAATTTGTTATCAATTATTTTAAAACAGTTTGATTTATATTACTTTTGCTAGTATTAAGTATGTATGCTTTAGCTTCTAAAATCAGGTGCGATAAAGTTTGTTTTTATGACCTTAAAAAGTGAGATCTCATAATTGCATTACCTAAATCTATAATTTTTGAGGTTTTTTGTATTTTCAGTTTAAACAATTTTTTATTTTCTTTTCATCATTAATGCATTTAATCCACATCCAAAGCACGTGCGTTTAGATTAGTTTATTTATAAATACATAATAATTTACTATTATGGTATATGTGGCAATACAAAGAGTAAATTATTAATAATATCCTTCATAATTTGCTTGTTCGTCTTTTCGGTTAAATGGACCTTGAATTAATGTGAAACACTAGAAAGAATATTTAAAAAGGAAAATTGTTTCATGCAGCGGGGACCGGCATTTCTACATTTGCGGTCCCCGAGGTATAAAAGCATCCATCTTAAAGATGGATGCAAATAAGTGGTCCAACGAAAAACAATTGAAACTAACAGTCCATATGTTTTATTAATAGAATTATTATTTTTAATTTTCAAATTTTATTTATTTACTATATATTCATGATCTCCATGTTAGAGATTACATGTCCTTAAAAATTAAGTCCAAAAATTAGTCTAAAAAATAGATGTTTAAGAGGCGACCTATTTATACATGGACTCATAGAATCCATATCCTTTAAAAAAACAACCTAGTAATAATGTGAATATCAGTTTTGCTCTTTTCTCGCTCTCTCGAGAATATATTTGGTTTGTCTCTCTCTAAAATGGCATAAAAATCTCCCTCTTTGATTTGTTCTTACTTTTTTAGAATATATTTGTTGTTTCTCTCTGGAAAGTGGCACTAAAATCTCAACTCTCTTTCTTGTCAAAAAAAACAAAAAAAATCTCAACTCTCTTTTACCTATTTTTCTTGTTTCTTGAATCACATACAATTGGGTTTTGGCGTATTTCTTCCAAAATCTCTCTCTTTCTCTCTTAGTTTAATTTCTTACACGACATTCACTTAGATGTTGCTCGTATTTCTTTGTAAGAGAGAAAAGCCAGGTAATATAAACTACCCTCTATATTTGTAGGGCCTTCATCCCTATCTTTAAGAATTGGGCCTCTACAAACTACCCTATCATTATTTAGTAAGAGAGAGGATAGTTATGTAGTATGAGAGGATTGGCTATTAGAAATGCATCTCTTATTTGAGTTTTTTAATTTTCATTATTTTGCTTTTAGATTTAGATTGATTTATATATGGACTCTATTTTTCTTTTTCTAAAATTCTAAATGCTCCATTTATTGGCATAAATTACGAAGACCATGACAATTAAATTTCAAAGTCAGCTATCAAGATTCAAAAGAGGGACCGCCATGACCAAAAATCTAGATTAGTGAGAAAAAAATTTACCTCATTGCAAGCCATATTAAATGATACAGTTTAAACTCTAAATTAAACAATATTCAAATATCATCTACAGTTGAAAAATAAGACTAAAAAAATAGCCAATATCCATTAAATTTAGGAGATATCCACCATTCAATTAACTGATTATCATGAGAAGCCACCTTTTTATCAAAATAAACTAGCAAACACAAATTTTTTATGAAAAAGTTCATGCATCTCCCAAAAACCAAAATACAAGAAATATTCTTCTAAATCAAAACTACCTAATTTTCAAAAAAAAAAACTTAATCAGCTAACAAACCAAAAACCAAAATACAAGAAATATTCTTCTATCAAAGAATAAAAACTACCTAATTTCCAAAAAAAAAAAAACTTAATCAGTTACTAAGAACCCCAAAACCCTAACAAGTCCCACCAAGATGGAACCCAAAACCCCAAAGCGCCCAATACAAAATTTCAAGCACAAACTGACTCATAGATATATAATCCCTTTTATATAAGCTACAATGAAATAAAAAGTTGAATATATAGAAATGAAATTTAGTATTCAATAAATAAATACTTGAGGGAAATCTATGTAAAATCCTGTTTTTTGATATCTTTAGGATATTAGTAGCTTTATAAAACATCTTAGTCCCCATCAATCAACATTGTGGAAAAAATTCTTTGAAATATTTGATCAAACACCCATACATAAAAAATGGCGCAGGATTAGGATTTTTTGAAAAATGTGCTCAGATTTTTTATAAAAAAAAACACGTTTGTTATTAATAAGATGTCAAGTTATTTAGGATTTTGTTTAATATAGATAGTCATAGTGTTACGAAGGAACTACTTAAATCATTTGTTTTTTTAAGTTTTATTTATAATGATCTTATTTTTTATTTTTTGATTTTGATTTTTCCAAAAAAAAAAACTCGACTATTTTCAAAATAATAAGGATGATGATCGTGTATATAGGGGTGGCAATGGGTCGGGTACAACTAGACCGGACACATACCCGAATAGTATTTTCGGGTCTAGATTTTAGACCCATACCTGACCCGTCGAGTCCAAAAGTTGGACCCATACCCATCGGGTCCCAAGTCTATCCCTTCCGGTCTTGAGTCTATCCCGTCGGGTCCCGGGTCTCATCCAGTCCATTCCCACTCTCACTGTGAGCCTTTTTTTATTTGCCTTTATTAGCTTTTTTTTTGGACTTGGACATGACCCACCAAGTCCAAATATTAGACCCATACCTGGATCCATGTCGGGTCTGGGTCCATTGCCACACATACATGTGCACCCAACAAAAAGGAAAAAAAAATAGAGCAAAAAATATAAAAAGAAATTTGTTTACTTTAGCGCAAAATTAATCAGTCAATGTCGACAGTCAGAACATATTGGGCTTCATCAAAAAAAAAAATTTTGAACTTGTTGTTGCAAAAGGGTATGTCTCACTAAGTGCATAAAATAAAATAATACCAAACACATTTTCTGTCCCATAGAACAACGCATTCTCTTTCTCTAGAAATCTTTTTGCAACTAAATGAATCAAATCCTTGTCAATTCAAAAAAAATGAAGAGAGAGGTGGTCATAGCTCTTCCAACTCTCCTATGTGTATAGGACCCCAAATAATCACCATTAAATTTGACATAGATCTCTAGAAAAGTCAAGTTCCACGTCTATGTGATAACTTTTTTAGAGATCTATACCAAATTTAATGATGTTCATTTGGGGTCTTACACACCCATGTGATAACTTTTTTAGAGATATGTACCAAATTTAATGGTGATCATTTTGGGTCCTACACACATATGTACCAAATTTAATGGTGATCATTTTGGGTCCTACACACATAGATGAGAGGGTCTCATAGAATCATTACTATACTATATATATATATATATATATATATATATATATATATATATATATATATATATATATATATATATATATATATATATATATATATATATATATATATATATATATATATATATATATATATATATATATTGGGTCCACCTATACTTAAATCCAATCCAAATTACTATTTCCAACTAAATTTTAGATCCGGATCCAAATCTTGGAACCATACCCTTATCTGGAATCATACCCATATATGAAATTCGGGTTTTGAATGCCCTAAATGCAATGAGCTAACTGCTATTGAGTTTCCCATCGCATTTGTTTTCCATGCTGAACTTTTGTTCTCTTATCGGGTTTAGGTATATCTCTTTTCTACCCTTTCAATTATCACTTTTTTCTTCTATATTTCCATATACGTATTTTATATTTCTATCTCACCTATTTGTACTCCACAATACTAATTTATTCTGACTTTAGGAAGGAAAAAGCACACGGAGGAGGAATATTAAGACTGCAACCCATACACACATAACGATTACCTTTAGGTTCCTGAGTGTAAAATAGAATGGGAAAGCATATAGTTCTCGACGTCTTTATGGAGTACATAAGTAGTTGATCGGAACTATCTATTGACTGGTTTTGGTTTCGACTAGTTTTGATGAACCAACTGGGTATTTTAAAAAAATTCAAAAATATTATATATAAAAAAATTGTTTTATACAGGCTTGACTGTATTTCTACATATGTAGTCCGAAACTATAAGGCATCCCTCTTAACGATGGATGCGAATATGTGGTCTATCTAAAACTAACGGTCCAAATGCTTTCTTAATAGAGTTATTATTTTTAGTAGTTAAAAATTATTTATTTTTCATATTCATGATCTCCATGTTAGAGATTACGTATACTTAAAAATTAAGTCCAAAAATCCATCTAAAAAAAAGATTTATTAAGAGGCCTGCATTGCTACATGTGTGGGCTTGGCCCGCATGCTAACTTCATCTTTATATAAAATCCTTATTTATAAAATCCTAAAAAATAAGGGACTTTGTTTGTAATGTAATTTTTAATGTTTTATCAGTTTAGCAATTATTGGAAATTGTTTTGGCTATTTATAATTTTTTATATTTTTTTTTTTTTTTTATAAAATTTAAAAATACCTCTGGACACAAATCGATTGTCTAAGTCCATTTTTTTCATTAATTTTCAACTTCATTTGGATATGCTTTGTTTAATCATGCTTTAAATATATTTTTTATATTTTATTAGATCTTTTTTTAAACTTTATAACACTTTTTTGACCACCTGGGACTTATCTAGCTAGGCCGGTTGAACCACTTTCGACCCTATGTTTGGTTAACCGTTTCGATTTGCTTTTTTCTACACTTGTTTTTATGTTGATAGACATTCATAGAATTGTAAAATACAACCTAACCAGGCTTTCAAGATTGGAGAGAAGAGTAATAAAATACTTTCAAAATAAGTAGAAGAGCAAATTTTATATCCAATTCTAAAATAAACCCTACATTTCAATTTAGAAGCTTGAGAGAGAGTATTATATAGCTACCCATTTAATGAAATTAAAAAGCCCATAACTATGCTCTATGAGCAGGAGAAAAGGTAATACAATTACCCAAGTATGGTTCCCCTACAATATAAAACTTCTATACTTCCCTTATCCAACTATTCATTTTAAATGGAAGACTTAGATGGCCACAATCACAATGTCACCTACTATACAATTTTGTTTTTAATTCTTCTTTATACAAAACATTTTGACACCAAAATTTGGGCGTGCAATCCTCCATTGAACTCACACCTATAAAAAATATGAGTAATGATCCTATGAGACCCTCCCACACCCATGTGTGTAGGACCCCAAAGAATCATCATTAAATTTGGCACAGATCTCAAGGAAAGTTATCACATAGGTGTGAGACTTGACTTTTTTTTAGATTCGTACCAAATTTAATAATGATCCTTGGGGGTCCTACACACATCGGTGTGGGAGGGTCTTATAGGATCATCACTCAAAAAATAAATATAAAAAAATATTCCTAATAAAATAAAATGACTAAAATACCGTTGAAAGTTTCATAGACATTTTGGTCATTGTATTTTATCAAAAATATTTTTAAATATTTTATTTACATGCGTCCCATTGAGGTGATGATACGTACCCAATTCCATATTCATATAGTTAGCAAAAAAATTAAAAATAAAATACTATGAAGCGTCAGAGCTAGATTAAGTAGTTAGTCGCTGACCTGATCTAAAATAGACAGTTGGATGGAGAGAAAGTATAAAAGTTTTATGCAATAAAGAAAGCATAGAAACCTTTCTCAATAATGTATACAAACTTCCATCGGCACAAAGTGAAATCCCTCGCATTATTCTCCCCGTATTTAAGAAATAAATTGACAAATCATTAGCCAAAGAGTTAAACAAAGAAACATGATGTACAATTCTTATTTTAGTTCTACATTTTCTTCAAGTAATCATTGTATTTATTTAGACAATCTTATTTCCTCTAATTTATATATTCTCGAAAAATCTCATTAAAGAGTTTTAGTTTATAAATTTTTAATTATTAATATTATAAAGTTTAGTCAGTGAGCTATCAAAAAGCACCATTATCAGGCACTCTCAAATGCAATATTTCTTATAAGAGGAAAACTCAAAAGTCCAATCTTGAATCCACGAAACGCAAAATGAAGTTGAGCAAGCACCGACTTTCTTCATTGCGAAAATCAAAGAATTACGTGAAGACAATAGCGTGTGGTTTCCATAAAGTTGCAACCTTAAACAATCCAATTAAGACGCACCTTCAAATTTGATTATAACATATAATTTTGATGTAAATTATTTTTAGGAATATATCAAAATCTATTTTTATATTTAATTATAATAGTTTAAACTCCAAAAATGGTTAAAATCAAGTAGATATATAAACATATGAAATTTTTTAAAATGGACGGTCTAGATAATGTGTTATAAGATGTACTATTTTTGGGACTCAAAATCCTTTTTTATTTCATAATCATGCAATGTCGAGATGCTCAATTAGAGGGTTTTTGAGACTCAAAACAGCCTTTTTCGATGATTTTTTGATATGCATCCACATTGCAACCTTATATAAACTTTTCCAAAACGATATGATGCCATGCCATGATAAAATGCACGTGTAGGAAAATAGAGAGAACATCCATATAGTAGTAACATGTGAAAGGTATTCCCATGCACTGGTCTAATATTTTAAGGACAAGCTTTTTAAGCTTTCTCTACCATATAAAATTTATATAATTCTCCTTATCCAACTGCCAATTCTGAATGGACTGCTGAGAAGGCACCAATCACAATGTAACATCTCTACACTATTTTATTTTTTATTTTTTCACAAAATATTTTAGAACTAAATTTTGAGTATCCACTCCTCTCTTAAACTCACACAAATAAGAAATACAAAACAATACTCAATAAAATAAAATAATCAAAATACCCTTATAAAGTTTAAGGGGTATTTTGATGATTATATTTTATTGAAAAACTCCTTTAATGTTTTTTTTAAGTGTGCCCCATTGAGAAAATGATACACACCAAATTTTATATTCATCAAATTTGTAAAAAAATAAAAAAATAAAAATAAAATACTATAAAGCGTCGAATCTACCTGATCTAAATTAGACAACTGGATGGGGGAAGTATAGAAACATTTCCCATTTTTTAAACCTTAAATCTAAGACTGATTTTACACACGTACCCTAAAATTTTTCCTAAAATACGAAATGCTCCATTTATAGGTGAAAATTATAAAGAAAGTCGATCAACCCACCTTTTTTAAAAAAATAAAAATAAAATTTGGATCGTGGATTCTGTCTTCAGAGTGAAGCGCAATTTTAAAAAAATAACTAAAAAGGCAAGATGACCGACCTTCCGCCTATAAATAAAACATTTAGAATTTTAGAAAAAAAAATAGAGTCTCTATATAAAATCAATCTAAATCTAAAAACAAAAAAATTAAAGTTAAAAAATTGAATTAAAAGATCCATCTCTAAAAGCCAATCATGTCTTATTACATAACTATCCTCTCTCTTATTAAATAATGATAGGATGATTTGTTGAGGCCCAATTCTTAAAGATATGGGTCAAGGCACTACAAATATAGGGAGAGGGAGACTTATTATGATGATTGGGGTACTCTATATTGCGTGGCTTTTCTCTCTCTAGTACTTATTTCTAACAAATAAATAAAAGCAACATAAAAAATGGATTGCCCACTTTTTGGATTTGGGTGTAGTCTCTATAAGGTTGCAACCTCAAACAATCCAATTAAGATGCACTTCCGAATTCTTGGGATTATCTAAAAATATTTTTTTATATCAAATTATAAAATTTTAAACTTAAATAATGGTTAAAATCAAGTAGAACTACACATATGAAAATATTGAAAATGGACGGTCTAGATAATGTGTCACAAGATGCACAATTTATGGGACTCATAAATTTTTTCTTATTTTTTTTTTATTTTCATATTTCTCGATGTCGAGATGATCAATTAGAAGGTTTTTCAACATTAAAACAACATTCTCCGATGGATTTTTGATGTGCATATGTAATTCTACATTTTAAGGTTGCAACCTTATATACTATTTCCTTTGGATTTTTTTTTGTCACTTTGAAAATGTGCACAAAGCTTCAAATATTTTTAACTTTTTTAACTAATATCAAGATGAAATTTGAAGGGTATATACGCCTAATTATGCGCTTTCTACAACTAATATCAAAAAGTAATTCATATAATCTAAAATAACCAACATACCCCTCAATGTCTTAGGGGCAAATTAATCATTTTATTTTTAAAATAGTAACTTTAAAATATTTTTTTTATAAGAGTAGGTCATTTAGATGTGTAGAAACCAAGATTTTTTATCCACCCACAAAAAAAAGAAAAAAATTAAAATTAAATTACTCTGACATGCACTAGATTGTCCAATCAAATCAAACCAAGATTTTTAGACCCACCTACACAAAAACAAAAAAAATTAAATTGAAATACTTTGACATGCTCATGACTGTCCAATCAAATCAAACCAAGATTTTTAGACCCACCCATACAAAAGCAAAAAAAAATTACAATTGAAATACTATGACATGCTCTAGACTGCCCAATCAAGATTTGATGGTTGAGATCCAAAATAATTTAGGTGATTGTAGAGTTTCAAAGGTGTTACAACATTTTTTTTTTTAGACTTTTTATGTTTTTTATAAGTGCTTGAGGGGGAAAAGCATAGATGACCAAAATTTAGCTCAATCCAATGTGTGTATATATATAAGGATAGATAACCAAAATTTAGCTCAATCCAATATATATATATATATATATAGAAAAGATATGCTATCAACTGTATCTTGATAAGAACAATTGTTTCATGCCCGCATTTCAACAATATGCGGGCTGGTCGCATGCTAACTGTGTCCTTTTATAATAATACTTTTCCAATCCTTTTATAATAATACTTTTCCAATTTATTTTTTATAGGTTATTGAGGGTGAAAAGTATGAAAGCCCAAAATTTTGCTCTATTTGATATATAGAAAAAATAAAAAAGAATCGAAATACTTAGACATGCTCTCACCCAGTGTTGAAAAAAACGCCGAGTCGAACCGGACTCGCCCTGTTCGACTCGGGAATCGCTATGGATGGCTCGAATCGGCGAAAAAAATGGGAATCGTCCGGTTCTAGAGAGAACCGGACGATTCTGTACAGTGACTCGCCAATTCACTGTACAGAATCGGCGAGTCCCGTACGGAATTATTATTATTATTTTTATTTTTATTTTTATTTTTTTTATTTTTTATTTTTTATTTTTTATAATCCATGATATATTTTTTTGTAATACTTGATCGATTTTTTGGTAATCCATGATCGAATTGTTTTTTTTTGTAATCCATGATCGAATTTTTTGTTTTTTTTTTTTTTTTGTAACCCATGATATAATTTTTGTAATCCATGATCGAATGTTTTGTAACACATGATCGAAATGTTTGTTTTTTTTTTGTAATCTATGATCGAAATGTTTGTTTTTTTTTTTGTAATCCATGATCGAATTTTTTATTTTTTGCTTTTTTTGTAACCCATGATAGAGTTTTTTGTAATCCATGATTGAATTTTTTGTAATCCATGATCGAATTGTTTTTTTCTTTTTTTGTAATCCACGATTGAATTTTTTGTTTTTTTTTTGTTGTCTTTTTTTTGTAATCCATGATCGAATTTTATGTAATCCATGATCGAATTTTATGTAATCCATGATCGAATTTTTTGTAATCCATGATTGAATTTTTTGAAAATTTGTGATTTTTTTTTTTTAATCCATGATCGAATTTTTTTTGTAATTCATGATAGAATTTTTTGAAAATTTGTGATTTTTTTTTTTAATCCATGATTGAATTTTTTTTTGTAATCCATGATAGAATTTTTTGAAAATTTGTGATTTTTTTTTTTTAATCCATGATCGAATTTTTTGGAAATTTGTTTTTTTTTTTTTAATCCATATTATTCAAAGAGAAAATGAGAGAGATGATGATTCTGAGGCCACCCTATCCCAGCCATATTTTTCACATATCGAGTCCCAACAGCAACAGTGTAGGGATGAGCACGACAGTGCAGGTGAGCATGAAGGATGGACAATCTTCGGGAATTTTAGATTGGGAACACAACAAAACACTAACACTCAGGGATTTGGGAATAGTCAGACGCCTGCTAATATCGATGATTCGTTTTTAGATCGAATCAATGAATTGTTAAACGAATTCAATCAATGGCACCAGCGTGACCAAGAAGAACAATAACGTCGTCTATCATTTTATTTTTAGATCATATGTTACTAATTTTATGCTTTATTATAGTCCATTTATGTTGATATACTTATTCCATGATAATTATATGTTTATCCTTTTGTGTGATGTAAATTAAATGCTGAATGGCGGTTCCATGCAAGGAAAGAACATATCAATATTCGCATATTCATTCAAAAACATGAAAAATTCTTAATGGAGTACCCTCATTTCTTATTGAATTCCGAAAAAATAATATTTATAATGAATTTTAATAATTTTTTCGGATTTTTTTTAAGCTTTATTCTGACCGATTCACCCGATTCCCGATCCAAATCGCCGATTTGCCTATCCGGATCTGTTTTTTGGAAGTCCGATCCGGATCACCGATCCGTTTTGTAAACCATTGCTCTCACCTTATCCAAATCTTCTCCTTCTAATGTGATACACGTCTATTTCACTTGACCGGCTGTGATGGGTTACGATTTTAAAATCTCATTCATTTAACAAAGGATGGGGTTTCTATGAGTTAGCTGACTCATATGTACTCGTGTGGCCCCACTAAAATTCACCTGAAAGATAGATTTTACTTCCGAAATTTTAGAGATTCACCATCAAAGCCGAGCTGATCATAAATATGAATAAAATATTATTTTTTGATCTTTAAAATGTGTTTTCTTTGTGGGTATGTTTTAGCACCATAGTTGATTGACACTGTGCGTTTTACACAACGTCCATCTTAAAGATGGACGTTGGAGAGTTAGTGGCCTGTTGCTCCCACAGCCTCATGGAACAATTTTCCTTTAACAAATATTTCTATCTCATTAATGGAAACTTTAATAAATGGGTTGAAAGTGGCTAATTTTCAGATCTCCTAATTTTCAATATCTCAACTTAAATCAAAGATAGTTTTCCAAAAGTTCACCATAATTCCAAAGTGGTTAACCAAACATAGTATTTTCCTTTACCCAAAATGCAATCTTTTGGACCCTGAATGTGCACCATTTATGCTGCTGCTTTAAAATCTGATCTTAAACGTCCATTTCAACAAATGGAACGGTTATGGAGCATATCACGAGCTCCAAATCAAATTTTCCTGAAGGACTATTTATTTGAATGTTTTAGAGCTTTTTAGAGTCTCAATCTCGGGGAAAAAACGGGTTTGTGGTGTAGTTATACCAGATACATTTAAATTATATTGAGAAATTTAATTTTTAATTAGTCATTTTTTATTTTTATTTTATATTCAAGTCTTACTTTTGAAAAACAATTGCATTTTTCTTTTACTTTTTATCTATTGGATTAGACTTAAATTGGGTCAACCCTAGTCCCCAAAGGGTAGGGCCAGGCGTGGACCTAGCTCAACCCTAGTTCCCAAAAGGTCGACTCAGGCTCAACTCGGCCTTGACAGGGCCAAAAAGGTCTTGGCCCAAGCTCGGCTCTAGCCACATCAAGGGCATGATTAATAAAATAAAAAAATATAAACAAAATAAAAAAAAAGATGGCCAAACTGGGCTAGCCATGGCCTAGGCTTGCCCAAGCCTTACCCTTGGGCCATGGTTGCTTGGCCCTCATGCCACGCTCAGACCCTAGATTTTAGGGTTGGGCAGGACCACCCCACCTATTACCACCCCTTATTTCAAGTTTTTAGGTCTTGCGGCTCTCTTTTGATCTCCCAAAAAATGTTAATTCCGCCTATTTTGGTAGAATTGATATTTCCACAAAAGAAAAAAAACATTTTAAAACGTAAAAATCGGTCTCCAATTAAAAATGTGAATTCTACCCTAACAGGCCATACAAACAGCCGTTTGTATGGAAATAGGTCTCCCAAAAACTTATTTCCCGGGAACCAAACGAGCTCTTATTATATGAATTCGATGCCTTTAAAGACGCTGTCCTAATTTTCAGTAAATCGGATGGTTATGAATAAATCGGATGGCTCAAATTCATGAGTTTTTTTCACATAATTTAAACTAAATATTTGCCCCCCAAAAAAACTGCTCCCTACCCGGGGTCTTTAAGACAATCGGATAAATGATAAGGGTACAATAGTAATTTTCCCACCACTATATCTCAGCACCCGCGAACGCGTTCCGCATTTGCCTGTAAAGGCCAGTAAAGGTATTGACCTAAATTTTATCTCTCCTCTTTTACCCACCATTTCTCTGCAACTTAGAATTCTTGGATTTTTACAAGCCTTCATCAGGCTATTTAATAGGCTTTAGTCCTATTTTTTCCCGTAATTGCATTTTCTTTGCCCTAAATCATCCATTACAGTTTGTGTCACTGTTCTTCACGAGTTTTCAGTGACTTCATTCTAGCTCCATTGATCACTGTGTGATTTTCCGGTTCTGATCTTAATTATAGTCCTTCATGTATTTTTCGAGCCTATGAGCATTGATTCCGGCCATTTACCTGAGAAATTCAGGTGAAAACCTCTATGTCTATCCATTAATGGTGTAGTTCTGAAGAGATGAGCCCTAATGTGGGCATTGACAGTGTAATTTTCTGGTGATTAGTTTTTGTTTTTCATGATGAGCTCAAGTCATGAAAAACGCAATGATTTCATCCACGAAAAGGCCTATAGATTATCCAGCACTCCATATACAGAGATTGCTCCTTGCTTGCCCTTGCCCAGCCTTCCAGTTTTTTGCGGAGCTCTCAGCTCAGATCTCTCACTCTTCGACAATCAAAACTTTCAATTCATTGATCGTCCTGAGATACTTGCACAAGCTAGTAGGATTGCAGCTCTCCTCAAAGACACTGATGTTAGTTACCTGTAAGTGCTCCATAGCATTTGTTTAAATACGAAAGATTCGATACTCGTAATAGTAACAAAAATTTCGCTGTAATTTCTACTATTAGTATCAGGAACGGTATCATTTTCACCATTGTCAATATCCACTTTTTGGCAGGTCTGTCATCATCGGTAGTAGCAGTAATAGTGCTTAGTATGCCCTTTTTATCTGTTGTAGCATTATTTGTACTTATTATATTCATTTTAAAAAGGCTAAGTCTGCTCGTTGGGGATTTTGGGTACATACTTCAAAGGTTTGAACTCTTGACCTCCCTTGTCCAAGTCTACGAGCAAGTTGAAGCCTAAGGGGTGCTGTTATGATCTTCATTAGTCTTTAAGAAATTTATTATCACAATATATTTTGACGGTATGGATGGAAGCATGAGTATATCTGATGGAACTTAGGGGTGGCTCCAGTAGGCGATCAGATGATGGAAAATTTGTTTTAAAAAGGAAGAAAGGAAAACTGATGAAAAATCATTATCTTCTTAGAAAAATTAGAAAAACAAAAAACATCATAAAACTGTAAAAGTACATAGAAAACTAATTTTGAGTCAATTATAATTGATTTAGTCAAAGATTAAATTAATTACAAATCCTTTATAATTAATTATAAATGACTTATATATAACCCAAGTTTTGGGGGGACATACGCTGTATCCTGCCAAGTCTGAGTTACCCAGGCGAGTCCGGGTTGACGTGCCTGAGTCTGAAACACTGATCTAATCTATTCTGGTCCTATCGTGGAATACTGATTAGAAATAACTTGAAACACACGAGTACTATGACAATAAAGTGTCCACGGAGAATCGAATTGAATAGCTGGATGAGGTACGATTTCAAGCTGAAGAGATTTTTTGAAACTTCAAGAAAAAGAAGAAGAAAAAAAACGACACTTCTGTAATCATTGCTCTATATTTTTTTACTTTGACTAGATCTGGGTACTGTTGTTTTTTCTTTTTTCCTTTTTTTTCTTTCTTTTTTTCGAATGAAAGTAAGGGAATTTTGAGAGGTACATGAAACATGGTTATCAAATTTCCTATTATTGGAGCTATTTGTTGATTCAAGGCCTTACTGTAGTGTAAACTCCATTTTTGCTGACTAAAAACAACACGAGTATTGACGTTGTACTGGTTAAAATCTGTTAAAACATGCGAGGAACAACTGTTAAATGTGCCTTTCGAGCTGTGCGCTGATGACAGATTGATGGAGTACATAGTATCTGGGCCTGGCTATTTTCTTGGCCGCGTTTTTCTAAATTGAAAGGATAATGTATGTCATGTTACTACAATTGAAAAAATAAGTGTGCCATGTTTCTAACTTGCTACACAAGCTTGTGCCTTAAATTGATCTATGCTTGCAGATCTCTCTGAGATGATGCCAATTCTATTTCTAGTCTCACTGGGGAACCTGGGACCCTAATTTCTGAAATTCTTCACTATGACCCTGAAGCTTTCAGTTGCTCCTGTCCAGGTAATTTTATTTGGAAAAACAACTCTTTCTTGGGTAACTTATAAACAAATAAATATTTGATCTTTGGTAATTATATGGTGGTTTTCTTCGTTCTTTACTCCTTTGCTCTTTCTTTTCTCCTTGTCGTCTGTTAGTCCCTGTTAGGCATCGAGGTTCATTTTATCTCCATTTAATGATTCATGAAAGATAACCACTAGTATACTTACTTGGGAACACTTTGATATTCATGGGTATATAGTCTTTTGGCTTGTTTATGGGTAACTCTAATTAGTCGGAGGCATGCATAGGCAAATGAAAGTATAAAGGTACGTGGTTTTTCCAGAACAAGAAACAATTTGACATCACTCCCCTTTGGCTATTGATTCTGCTTAATTGAAAGGCATTTCCATCGAGCAGCTCATCTGTGTTCTATAATTACTTTTGGGGTAAATTAGCAAAAGGCTATTTCTCAAATGGCTTAAAAGCTCCATCCTTTCATGTAAATCACCTTTCAGCTTCGAATATGACTATCTTGCCCTTGTGTTTGACTTATTTTCAAAAGTTTGGCCTTATATATTGCTATAAAGGCATGTAAAGTAAATAAAAGTATAAAGATGCCACTTCGTATTTTGGAAAAGGTATTCTTGGTTGTCCAAAATTAGAGATAGGTACCGAGGATCCATGACTATTATGTTATATGTCCTTGTTTATTCATTGTATGTGTCATAAAAGTTCTATTGAAACTAATATTTACTCTCTGACTGAGATAGTTTGCATGATGTATTTGATTCAGGTAACCTGTTTCTAGTTAGTAGAAATGTACTAGTATGCTAGCTAGGAATTCCATCGACATTTCCTTTCTTTTTTTTTTGTTTCCTCAGATCTCTCTAATTAAGTGTTTATTTCTGATTAAGAATGGTGCTGTTTAAGTTCCTCAGGTTTCATTAAGAAGCAGAGTCATCATAACTTGCCATCTGAAGGGAAAACCTTGGAGGAAAAGGTTAAAACTGCTGTCCTGGAAGAAAGATTTTCAAAAGGGCCTCAGCACCAATCAGATGGGCTTATTAATGTATGCAATTCCTGTTTGACGATACTTTATGCTTGATGTTTTGTTCTCAGTTGCCCTGTTTCTCTGCATAATTGGAGTCAAAGCTTGATTTAGGCAAAATTTTCAGTCATGTAATTCATGGATGTTATATCTTCATGTTTTACTTTTCTTAAAAACCTAATTAGATAAAGGAAAAAAATTACTCTTGTTGAAGGGTATTTGGTTTCCGTTCCATGCATTTCTGCAGGAAGTTCATGAGAGCATCGTAATTTCATTAACTATAATTTATGCGACGTGTTCTCTACATAAATGTTGCTACACTATAAACAGTCGATTGCCAATTTTTAGCATGTGTACTAATAAATTTCAGACCAATGTCAATGACCTCAATGATTGGGTTTTGCCTTCATTCTTGATGTGCATCTTTTTCTATTTTGATGAATAACACTCTTGGCATCTTCATGATTTCACAATGGCACAATAGATCACTAGGAAAGGAAGAGATAAATCCCACATGAAATCCCTTTGGATTTTTGGTGAGCATTCCCTCTATTAGACCCACCATGTCATTTGCTACTCTTATGAGCATTTAGAATGAGATCGCCTTTGAGCAGCAGGAAAGTTCTCTTAGCATTTTCTGTCTTTTATGGCTTAGGAAATGCATACTAAACCAGCTTATCATGTTTAGAGGGTCCAGTCTACCACCAGTAGGCTGGAAATGGATCTAAACAAGTCCCTTGTTGTTGAAGAGAGGCCTAGCCTATGCTTCTATGGAAGCCACCATGCAAAATAATTTAATAAAGGTCTTATTAAATCTTTCAAATCCTAATCAGTCCTGTTTTGGTCAGATCTAATGGAAAGTCAGCATATGATGTAGCATGATTCTTGAGGCTCAGAAATGATTCCAGTCTTACGCAAATTTAGATTTTTCTTATTATATTTTTTATCAAACTCAAAACATATTTGTATGTCGTGAAAAATTTCATTCATTACACAAAAAAAAATAAAAGAATAATAGATTGTTATGATGATGGTGGAAGGGGCATAATTGGAAAGTCCCTCTCATTCGCTCGCCTGTATAACAGGGTTGAGGCTTCCAACCATCCAGGATGGACCACATATCTACCGGTAGACATAGCCCAGTTAACCTTATCAGTACCAAGAGAAATAGCCACAACATGAGTGACCTCATCATCAATCTGGTTGGTGCAAATTGCACCAAATTTCTCAGCTGTTTTCCAAAGTGGGTGAAGGTGAGGGTTTGTGAACCCAACATGAAAGATCCTACTAAAAACCACTTTGCACCCTTTTAATATCTTTGCCTGCTCACATGCACGAATCTCTTTGACATCTACCTCATCCAGGGACCGATTAGAGAAGAAGCTTTGGTGTATCGTTTCAATAACTTCCAAAGATGAAGCCAATGTGCCATCCTTAGGTCTTTCATCATGGTTGATCTCGAGAAGAGATGGTCCATGAAGTCCAAACTGACGTCTGCTACAGGGAAAATATGTATACCTCTCGACAACAATCAAATTGTGCTTGTGATGGGGCCAGACCTTGGCAGAATCATCTATGATAACAACTGCAGACTCCATCCCTAAAACCCCATCTAAATCCTTGCTTTTTTGCAATCTCTTATCCGTGTCAAATGGGTCACCATCGTCACCCTTTGAGATAACACGCCCTGCAAATAATGACCCAGTGGGATCCAACAGCTTTGCCATCTCAGTAGCATATACCTTGTTTCCCATTGTGCAAATGTGCAGCTCATAAAGCTTACTAGCCCTCTCAAGAAAATTCCAAATCCCCGGTCGCAACTTGGTCCACATTCCCATATTTGGAAAGCGGAAGAGGTGACGGCGAGGCTTGAGCCGGTCTTGCTCCTCCTTCTTTTTTAAGATTTCATTGTGTACTCGATCGACTTCTATGAACTTGGCAGAATTAAGAAGAGTGTGGTCAAGATCCAAGACAAGGGAAAGCTTCTGGGCAGAAAACATTTTGTTCTGCTCCTCGATCCTTCTTGCTCTTGCCTTATCAGGTAAATTAGTGGACAAGGGAAGTGAAGAAGTTGGGTTCACTGACATGTTCAATTCTTGGCTGCTTGAAGTAATTGTACTGAAATGAGTGGTTGATTGGTCGGTTTCATTAGATTTAGGTTGTGGTATAGAGCTCACATCTGTTGGAATCAAATTGGTGTGAAGGATTTGTCGAGGGTCACGAGGTTTCATTCGGGGTTTCCCCACATCTTCTTTCATAGAGCTCATGGATAAAGGAGCCCCAGTATTCAATGGCATCATTGTACATGTAGAGCTTGAAGAGGAAATATTTTGTGGCAATGGATTAATATGCCTTTGAAGAGCCTCTAATCCCTGTTGCTGCGTCTGGATTAATTGTAGAATCATATTCGGGTTTGTAACAATATCCTTAATCAAATCTGGCAATGAGGCTATGTTTCCCAAATTGGGTAACATGTCCCCTCCCATATTGCTTGAGCCTGGCCCCATACCTGGCCTAAGAGCAGTTGAGATATTTATATTGATATTACCATCAAGTTTCATATCTGAACCCAAAACTGTACCATTTTCTGGTTTTACTGGTCTCTCCTTCATAGAATCACTGATTTCCACCCTCTGTTCCTTCGAACTAGGCAAATTACCAAGAATCTTTTCTTCGAAGCAGCCACCTCTACCGGGCATCACCTGTCCACCATATGACAGGCCTCTCTGCCGTTTCAATCTATGACCATCAACCACAGCCTCCTCAACGACCTTGGTCTTTCGACTATCTAAGATGCCAACATTAAGTATAGGTTGTATGGGTTTCACATTAACAGGATCAATAGAACTGCTGACTTCATAATTGGTGTTCGCAAGCCTCGGATCCCTACTTCTCCTTGGCTGACTGTTTATTAAAGGATTTGACCCAAAAGTCGAGCTCCCAGCTTCCCTGACTTGTATTGAGTGGGAGGAAATTGAAGGATTCAAACCATGAAGGTTGTTACTCACAATAGGTCCTGATTTCTGGATAAGAGCCATACTGCTTTGTCTGGGTTGTATTAAAAAAAATTAGTTCAGGGAAGGGTGTTGCAACCATTTGATTATTAGAAACAATTTAAAAAAGAACATCCCTCTTTTTTAATTATTTTATCAAACATACAATGAGAAATCCATAGAGTGGATTTTTTCAAATATTTCAATTTAAAAATGGAAGTTCATTAGCTTTTAGTTTTTCCTTGGTTTTTTTTTATTCAGTAATCTGGTAATGATTTTGGGCTTTTCTCCATAAACCTTTTTTTGGTTCCTTTTTTTTATATATATATTTTTTATTTTTATTCAAGGTCGAAATGAATCTGTATGGTTGTAGAAAACAACTTCTCTCAGGCATCTGGTTCGGTTCTCTTTTTGTTGTAATTTGTTTATTTTGTCCCAATTGTTTGATGAAAATATAGAATGTATCAGATTCAGAGATCAGTTGTGGGTTGTGATATTTAAGTCGTGTTTATGACATTTCTAAACGAAAAGTATTTCCTCTGCTTTCTAATATCATCTCTTTCTATATTTACATCTATCTTCACTCTCTCTAGATGTTCAATTCACTCAAACTTTCACTACCAAAAAAAAGGCAGGAAAGAAATAAAAAAAAATTTAATCGCCAAAGAAAAAACAAAGAAACTAGGGCAAAAATTTACTCACCAAAGAAAAAAAAAAATCAAGAAACTAAGACTCCAAGCATGAGAAGTTTCACTTGATCCATAAAAACCAAGGTGGAAGCAAGCGAAAGAAATTGAGAGTCTCTCTCTACAGAGAGAACAAATGTAAATAAGTTGAAAAAAAAGACTTCCAAACTCTATTCTCTCTCTCTCTCTCTCTCTCTCTCTCTAGGAAAGCAAACAAAGACTACGAAGATAATAGCCTTAAAAAGTACCTTGGGACACTGATATTCTCTCTCTCTCTCTATCTCTCTCTCTCTCTCTCTCTGTTTTCTCTCTCTAAGTTGAGGACATTGCACAAAAATCTGCACAATTGGTCACCCAAAAAAAACGAAATAGGAGAAGACCTATTGTGTGCGCTAATCTTTTAAGGATAAAAATCAGCAAATAAGAATCAAAGAAATCCAAATCCAATGGCCAATCTCCTCTACCCCTAGTATCCGTATGAAATAGATTCTCTCGTCACAAGCTTTCTTGAATCCACGTGTTACATATGATTTTCAATTAATATCAAGATTTTCTTAGAAAATCAAAATCAAGATAAAGGAAGTTTCAAGAAAATCAAGAAGATAAATCAGTTCCATTGCAAAATTAGTGTTGTTTACATATGATTTTCAATTAATAGCAAGCATTTCTTAGAAAATCAAAATTAAGAAGATAAGGAAGTTTCAAGAAAATCAAGAAGACAAATGAGTTCCAATGCAAATTAATTTTGTATTGGCGCTATTTTTTAAGAAAATCATGAAATTAAAGCTAGGTCTCATGTTAATAAATAAATGAATAAAAATTAATTACCAAAAAAAAGAAAAAGATCAATAAATTATTACTAAAACACAACCCAAAAAAATAAAAAAATTTGTAAAACTAATAAATTCAATAAATTATTCACCAAAACACAACCCAAGAAAATCACTAAATTATTCACCAAATTAAAAACCAAGAAAATCAAAAACTTATTCACCAAAACACGAACCCAAAGCACAAACCAAAAAAATCAAGAAATTATTTATCAAATAAAAAAAAATCAAAAAGTTATTCACCAAAACAAAAACCAATAAATTAATATTCCTATTATGTGAATGTGAACGCACAAAAACCAATATGGAGGCAGTTAAAAGAAATCAGTTATTCGTCATGAGAACGATAACTCACAAAAAAAGAGCTCGTTTTTTTTTTTTTTTTTTGATGGAGTACTGATGAGAGTGGAGGGTAGGACTTTATGTCGATGCATAAGAGAAAAGAAACCCAAAAAAGAAAAGAACACAAAGAAAATCAAAAAAGAAAGAAAAAACATAGAGAAGAGAAATAATGAAAATTATAAAACAATAGAAAAAGAAAATTTCGTATAGAACTTTAATTTTTTGTATTATTTCATGGTAGATCTTCATTCCGTATCTCTTTCAAGCAGCAAAAAAAAACCCAAGAAAAAAAGAGTTAAAAAAGTTTTTGAGATAAAATGGTATAAAAAGATTTGTTGGGGTTAGTTTTTATGGTCAAAAGTCAGAGGAGATAAAAGATGAGGGGAACGGTGAAATCTTAAAGATTTCTTTATGCCACTTGAAACAAAAACAGAAAGAATGTCTATCATGAAATAATATGAGGAATTAAGGTTCTATATACGAAATATTTCCCAAAAAAGAATGAACGTACCTGAAAAAATGCCTTACTCCTATTCTTCTTCGCTCTCTAACCAAGCCCGGATTATGTCACACAACTATTGATTTAATCTTTACATAAAAGCAGTGGTTTAAGAAATGGATCGGTGACCCGAATTGGGCACCTCAAAAATCCATTCGGATTGGTGAATCGGTGATCTGGATCGGGAATCGGCTGAATCGGTCGGATTAAATCTTAAAAAAAATCTGAAAAAATTATTAAAATTCATGATAAATGTTGTTTTTTAGGAATCCAATAAGAAATGAGGGTACTATATTATTATTTCATTTTTTCATCAATTTACGAATATTGAGATGTTCTTTCCCTGTTTAAGCTTATGTTAACTATTAAATTTGTATTACATAAAAGAAAAATCATAGAATTGTCATAGATAAAATATATAATCATATATGGACTATAATAAAGAATGGATTAAATCGATGAAAAATTGTCACTAAATCTCGAATTATTGTATTATCTTTTATTTTATTCATTTTTTTATTTTTTAATGACATTATTTTCTTCCTTTTATTTGGTTTTTAGAGGATAAATTGTTTTTTGACAAGAAATGCTTGTTGCATTGTCTTTTATTTTACTCTTTCTTTTATTTATTTGATGATATTATTTTTTCTTTTTATTTTTTTTAACGAGAAAAATAAAACTCATTTTTTTCCTTTTCTTATGACACTATTTTCTTCCTCTTTATTTTTTTTTTATGCCATTATTTTTTTCCTTTATATTATTAATTTTCTTTTTACTTTTATGATGATATTATGCCCAAACTTAATTGAATTACAATATTACTTTAAAAAACCCTCTAAAATAATTCATAAGATTACTTTATTTCGTCTCATATTTGTAGTTTGGCCGGAAAAAAAAAACCATAATAGTTCTTCACAAAACCGTGACTCAAAATCGAAAATCTTTATCAATCATATGCATACATTTTATGCATTAAAATTTAAAAATACAGTTTTGCATTAAAAGTTTAACGTGTATTTTTTTGCATCAATAATTTATCAATATGCAATTTTTTACATTAAAAATTTTACAATAAGAATTAAAAATAGAGTTTAATTCGTCATGATAATTAAAACGTGGTCACGATTTTCACAATTTTTAGAAAATCATGATTTCTCAAATAAATCAATCATCGATTTTTTTATAAAAAAAAATACAGTTATTCACAGACCCACCTGACATCAGTCATTTCAACTTGAAAAGCCGCCTCAAATCGAATAAATTACATCAAATTGAATACTTGTTATGATAACCAACGCTATAAGAAATCAAAGCCATATAATATTAACACATTATTATCAAAAAATTGAATAAAATTGATTGAATGGGGAAAAAAAAGACGTAGTTCTTCACAGACCCACATGACATCAGTTATTCCATCTCAAAAATCAAGCTCAAATTAAATAAATCAGAGCAAAGTGAATACATGTAATGATAAACAACACTATAAGGAATCAAAACCCTATAAAATTAACATTTTATTTGTAAATAATTGAGTAAAATTGATGGAATGGTGGAAAAAAAAAATGCAGTTCTTCACAGACGTCAATCATTTTTTCTCAAAAATTAAGCTCAAATTGAATAAATCAGATCAAATTGAATACATGTGATGATAAAAAAATACTATAAGGAATCAAAATCCTATAAATTTAACACATTATTTGTAAATAATTGAGTAATATCGATTGAATGGAGGAAAAAAAAAAAAAAAAACACAGTTCTTCACAGACATCAGTCATTTTTTCTCTAGAATCAACCTTAAATTGAATAAATCAGATCAAATTAAATACATGTGATGATGAAAAATGCTATAAGGAATCAAAACCCTATAATATTAACGCATTATTTGTAAAATATTGAAAAAAATTAATAGAATGGCACAAAAAAAAAAAAAAAACCGCAGTTATTACTTTTTTTTCTTGCACCTATGGCTTCAAATTCAAATCTGATATGTAATCGTCCAAAATACTCACAAATTATGAACAATAACTTCTAAACAATACTCTTAAGATCAATAACCCTCAGATTTTACAAAAAATGATGTCCTATTTTGCTTGAAATCAATGAAATTACGGATCCCTAAAACTCAGGCTATGTTCTTCACAGATCCAAATATTTATGATCAAAATCGATGATTTCTACTACAATTTAGTGACTAAAATGACTGAAAAGATTAAAGTAAAGGCTGAAAAATTCGATTATAAAGCTGAAAAAGATGCAAAATGATAAAAAACTGAAAAAAAACCATGAATCTCGTGAAGAACATTGTGCAACCCATGTTTTACTATTGGGAATCGGCTTGACTCGACGATTCACTATTGAGAATCACCTGGTTCTCTCTAGACATGAGCGATTCCCAGTATTTCAGTAGAACCAGTATGGATGTGTCAGTTCCCAAGTCGAAACGGACGAGTCGAGTTGGATTGGAGTCGCCCACTTTTGAAACATCAAATAAAACTATTAACCAACAAAATAACGTAACATAAGTTTGATTTATGTTCTTTTAGATTTATGATCCCTCACCACAAAGTTGTTTT
The DNA here is from genome assembly GCF_054954075.1 of Amborella trichopoda. Taxonomy (NCBI): domain Eukaryota; kingdom Viridiplantae; phylum Streptophyta; class Magnoliopsida; order Amborellales; family Amborellaceae; genus Amborella; species Amborella trichopoda. The sequence continues at coordinate 2,064,830 of NC_142345.1, forward strand.
GAAAACTTAGATTTGATTACTTTTCTTTAAAAATGCTCATTCAAATGTAGATCCCTAAATTATAGATGCATAAAGCAATATTAACTAGGTTTTTCTTGATGGATCAAATGTACAAAGTGTTCATAAAGGAGCACATTAAAATATTTTTACTTACGTGGTTGACGTTGCAAGGGACCACCTGTGCTTAATAAATGCTAATAAATGCATTTAGTACAAAAATGTACTTTTTATTTTTTTTAAATGGCTAATGTCTAACGTTAAAGATATATATCTTTAAGTAAATCTTTTATTATTAATAATGGTCGTAATGGTAACAATGGAAACATACCTTTGATATTGTATAGCAGTTTTTCAATTTTTTAGGTATACGATTTTTTGTTGTTCATGTAAAGGTTGATCGAAAACAGTGAATTTTCAATCAAAGAGAGAAAGAATAGGAGAGAAAAGAAAATGGGGCAAGAGAGAGAGGCAATTTTAGAGAGAGAAGGCAATTTTAGAGAGAGAAAGATTAAGGAAAAGTGAAAATGAAATACATAGGTGTGTCAGTTAGCGTTAAACTCTTTTCAATACATTTGACTGGTCAACCTTCATCTCAATTTTAAGATTGAAAATTGGATCTAATGGCAATCCATAGGAGTCCTATGCCATTGGCACGTGGTGAGATCCTGTAGGATCATTACTCTTTTCAAAATTATTAAGAAATAATCTTGACTATTGGATGTAAATTATTTCTCTTGCCCCAAACTTTACGGACACGATGGTTGCCATGGTGGGAGTTATCTAAACTTCCCTTTAATTAAAGCAAACAATAAAATACGATTTGCCCTCAATTTTCGGTCCATCCCTCCTCGATATAAGTGAATAAATGTTGGATATGGAGCTCATCCTTTTTCTGAGCAAAGGTGGTTGTCGCCGATGGTTTAACAAGATACTTGTGTGTCTCTTGTAACTAGGGGAAATGTTTAAATTGAGTCGAGGCTCTAAACAATGAAATTAGAGCCTACTTCAAAATTTTTACTAGAAGATATTATTTTAATATTCAAATATCTTCAAATTGATCATCTCGACATCAAGATGCATATACAAGAGGGAAATCTGGATTTCAAGTTTTGGAAATAGTGCATCTTGTAATACATTTTTGGACTAATTTTTAAGTTTTCATAAATGTATTCAATCTACATTATTTTTGAAGCTTTAAATTTTATAGTTAGAGATGAAAATATATTTTAAGGCTATCACAAAGATTTTCAGTATTGAAACCACATTTCTCGACACTATTTAAAGGTGTGCTCTACTTTGATTGCTTACAGCTTCACCTCTACTTTGGGGCATGTGTACATATGCCCAAGTTGCACCAAAATAAAATATTAAAAAAATAATAGTCAGAAAATAAACAGATGTAATTACCCCTGAAACTTTATAGGTGTATTTTATGTAATTTTTATCATTCAAATTATTTGTTTTATATTTTATTCATGTGCATCTCACTAAGGCTCATACACCTGCAAAATATTAGATCATTATGATTTGTAAAAAGAATATTAAAATTCAAACACTATCTGACATCTGTGACCATGTGAAAAACTTTGAACGGTGATAAAGCTATATGTGAAGTACTGTAGAATTTCACCTATAGGTGTTTTGTAGTGTTTTCTTATATATATATATATTAAACATTCTAAGCACTTGGAAGCTATAATGAATAATAGTATAGGTGGAATCCCAGCCGTCAAATCTTCATCTTGTAACTCAGAATGCATAACACAATATGAATTTTAGTATTTTTTCTAAAAATCAGATCATAATGAAATTTTAGATGTATGTACTAAAAAATAAGGCGCACAATTAAAAATATATAAACAATATTTCCAAAATCGGATCATAATTAAATAATGAAAATGATGTTTTTATATTTTTATATTGTACGAAATACTGTTATGTATATACATCCCAAATTTCATCTTAATCCGATTTATAGAAAAAAATTAAAAATAAAATTAAAATAATGATATGTATTTTGAACCACTCGTTGAAGATTTGAGGGATAGGATTCCACTTACATTGCCATTCACATATGTATATAGCTCATATGAACATATGAGTCCAACGACCCAGATTGAATATGGGCCGATCTTGGTCACGACCTCATTTTGTATTTGAATTTGAATTTTTTTTTTACAAATCAAAATAACTTGAAATTTTAGGTGTCCATTATTCTCATCAAGGCGAACCTGTTTGAAGGGATTTTTCCGTACCTTGAGTCCCCGATGTGGAATAAAAGAGAAGCCGATCAATAAAGCCCTGACAAACATCTATAATTTTCGACTGTCTCAGAATTTCTCAAGAACAGGTTAGAACCTTTTTTAGGACTCCCAAAGGCCACCTGCCAGTTTTATCGTTATCCAACATGTCTAAGGTAGCGCAGACAAAGAAACAATTTCGGAAAAATCAGCTTCTTGCACATTGAAACGGACCCTGTAACTGGAACCCTATTTTTGAAGCGATAAATGGCTATGGGACAACCGCCATTAGATCAAACATTGTTGAAAACCCCCAGGGGTCAATTTTCAGCTTAAATGAACGATCCAAGACAAAGTTATAGGAGAAACATTGAAAAGCGATAGGTCGCATGCTATTCCTGTGCGGCCTCCATCCACCAATCTTCATTAAAGGACATTGGTTTGCACAGTCACAAGCAGCAACTTTGGAGATTTGTATCTCACTCGTTTTGAGTCGTATCACGCTCAAATTTTATGAGCGTGTTCATCTCGTCAAGACGAGCGTTTTGATACGTGGCACACCCATTGACAATGCCCGAGCAGGGAGAAAAGCTAGAGAGAAGATGGCGATTCGTGGCAAAAGTTGTAGGAAATTCATCAGCGACGTGTCTTGCTCGAGAAGCTATATCACGATGCTCACACATCGGATCGACACGAAACCAGTTGCATCGCGTGTGTAAGGTCCAAGGCTATGTCTGGTCTAAACCCAGCACGTGATGAATGGTTGGATTCGGAACATGAAGGCATCGAAGTTGCTGCAGATTCTGCTTATTGGAATTCAAATTTCAGCAAAAAACCCAAGATGGAAAAGTCTCTTTCGGGCACGAAATCGAGCTGCATTTGTTGTAACGCGATCGTGATGGCATGCTCAGTGCAATCAAGAGAAGAAATCACAAAAAAAAACAAGAAACGAACGCACTATTGATCAGAAGTTTGCAAGATTCATGTAAATTTCAAGTTGCGTGATTGTGGCCTAAAAAGGCGATTCGTGGCTCGAAGTTGGTATCAAATCGATCGTCATGCCGAACCCAACAAAAAAGTAATCTTTTTTTTGCTAAACGGGTGCCGGAGCAACCCTGAATTATCCATAGAGGATCACGTACACTCTAGAGCAGCAAGAGATACTGTTTTTGAATTTTGTGTATTGTTGGGTAGGGATAAAACAGTCATTTTGCAACCATTTGTAAATTTTTCTTTAATTCAAAGAAATTGTAATCATCATCAATTAGGCTAGATTTTAGGCATCTGCCCATATTTGGGCCCAATTCTATAAATACATGCTAAACCTAATTGTAAAGGGTTTCCCTCAAGTTTCAATTTCATGAATAAAATTTGAGAATTTTATATTGAGATTGTGGGTATGTCTTAGAGAGAGAGAGAGGAGAGAGAAAAAAACGTCGGGTATCCTTCAGTGAAGGTAAATTTCTCTTTCCTCGTCTCATCTCTATCTTTCTCTTCGCTTTTCATATCTCTCTTTCTCTCTCCTCCTCTCTTCTCTCTCTTCCTTTTCTTTCTCTCTCTCTCTTCCTCTCTTCTTCTTTTTGTTTCTCTCTCCTCTTCTTCTTCTCTATCTTTCTCTCTCTTCCTTCTTCTGTCTCTTGCTCTTCTTTCAACACACACTGCAGTGGGTCATCTTTGTGCGTGTCTTTCATCCCCTTCTTTCTTCTTTTATCTGTTTCTTTTCTTACTCATCCTTCATTCTTTCCTAATCCGTCCTCTCTCTTTCTTGATAGTCTTTCTTTACTTTCTTTCTCTCTCATCTTCCTTTCCTTTCTCTTTCCTCTCTTTCCTAATCTCTCTTCTTTCTTTATCCATGTTCTCTCTTTTCTCTCTCTTCTCCATTCATGCATGGCGGAGTCTATCATCAGGTATGGTGTTCTCTTTCTCCTGAAGTATGCACAATGAGCCAAGTCTTAACCCAAGTGGCGGGTTGTGCCACTGTCCAAGTTCCTCTTGCCTCATGTTGCACACGGTGATGCACATCGTCACGCATGACATTCCTTTTCCTAAATTCTGACAAGGATATTGGATCGAGCCCTTAACCCGAGTGGCAGGCCGGGTCGTGTTTGAGTCCTTTTAAACCTGCACGACAGTGCTTATCGCCGTGTGTGTCCTTTTTATTTTATCTTCTTTCTCTTGTCTCTCGCCTATCATGGACGTCAGAACCCATCATTGTCCATGTTCTCCTTCTCTATCCTCTGTCATGGACAGCAGAACCCCATCGCCGTCCATGTTTTCTTCTTCTTTCTCTTTCTTCTATCATGGACGACGGAACCCATCGCCGTTCATGTTCTCTTTCTCTCTCCATTTCCTGTCATGGACAGCGGGACCCATCGCCGTCCATGTTCTCTTTCTCTCTGCCTTTCCTGTCATGGACGACGGACACCCATCGTCGTCCATGTTTTCTTCTTCCTTCTCTCTCCTCTGTCATGGACGGCAGAACCCCATCGCCATCCATATTTTCTTCTTCTTTCTCTCTCCTCTGTCATAGATGGCAGAACCTCATCGTCGTCCATGTTTTCTTTTCCTTTCTCTCTCCTCTGTTATGGATGGCGGAACCCTATCATCATCCATGTTCCCTCTTCTCTCTCCTCTGTCTTGGATGGCGGAATCCCATAGCCGTCCATTAGAGAGAAACTATAAAAGTTTTATGCAATAAAGAAAGCATAGAAACCTTTCTCAATAATGTATACAAACTTCCATCGGCACAAAGTGAAATCCCTCGCATCATTCTCCCCGTATTCAAGAAATAAATTGACATATCATTAGCCAAAGAGTTAAACAAAGAAACATGATGTACAATTCTTATTTTAGTTCTACATTTTCTTCAAGTTATCATTGTATTTATTTAGACAATCTTATTTCTTCTAATTTATATATTCTCAAAGAATCTCATTAAAAAGTTTTAGTTTATAATTTTTTAATTATTAAGGTTATTAAGTTTAGTCAGTGAGCTATCAAAAAGCACCATTATCAGGCACTCTCAAATGGGACTCAAAATCCTATTTTCTTTCATAATCATGCAATGTCGAGATGCTCAATTAGAGGGTTTTTGAGACTCAAAACAACCTTTTTCGATGATCTTTTGATATGCATCCACATTGCAACCTTATATAAACTTTTTCCAAAACAATATGATGCCATGCCATGATAAAACGCACATGTAAGAAAATAGAGAGTAAACATCCAGATAGTAGTAACATGCAAAAGGTATTCCCATGCACTGGTATAATATTTTAAGGTCAAGCTTTTTAAGCTTTCTCTACCGTATAAAATTTTTATACTTCTCCTTATCCAACAGTCCATTCTTAATGGACTGCTGAGAAGGCACCAATCACAATGTAACATCTCTGCACTATTTATTTTTCACTTTTTCACAAAATATTTTAACACTAAATTTTGAGTGTCCACTCCTCTCTTAAACTCATACCAGTAAGAAATACAAAAAACACTTAATAAAATAAAATAATCAAAATATTCCTAAAAAGTTTAAAGGGTATTTTGATCATTATATTTTATTGAAAAACTCTTTTTAATATTTTTTTTAAGTATGCCCCATTAAGAAAATGGCACATACCAAATTTCATATTCATAAAATTTGTAAAAAAATAAAAAAAATAAAAATAAAATACTATAAAGCGTCGAATCTACTTGATCTAAATTGGACAGCTGGATGGGGGAAGTATAGAACATTTCCCATCTTTTAAACCTTAAATCTAAGATTGATTTACACACGGACCCTAAAATTTTTCCTAAAATACGAAATGCTCCATTTATAGGTAAAAATTACAAAGAAAGTTGGTCAACCCACTTTTTTAAAAAAAACAAAACTAAAATTTGGACTGAGGACTCTGTCTTCAGAGTGAGGGGCAATTTTAAAAAAAAAATTAAAAAAAGGAAAGACTGACCTTCAGCCTATAAATAAAACATTTAGAATTTTGGAAAAAAAAAAAATTAGAGTCTCTATATGAATCAATCTAAATCTAAAAATAAAAAAATTAAAATTAAAAAATTGAATTAAAAGATCCATCTCTAAAAAGCAATCATGTCTTATTACATAACTATCCTCTCTCTTACTAAATAATGATAGGGTGATTTGTTGAGGCCTAATTCTTAAAGATATGGTTCAAGGCCCTACAAATATAGGGAGAGGGAGAGTTATTATGATGATTGGGGTACTCTATTTTACCTGGCTTTTCTCTCTCTAGTACTTTTTTCTAACAAATAAATAAAAGCAACATAAAAATTGGATTGCCCACTTTTTGGATTTGGGTTTAGTCTCTATAAGGTTGCAACCTTAAACAATCCAATTAAGACGCGCCTCCAAATTCTTGAGATTATCTAAAAATCTATTTTTATATCTAATTATAAAATTTTAAACTTAAAAAATGGTTAAAATCAAGTAGATCTACACATATGAAAATATTGAAAATGGACGGTCTAGATAATGTGTCACAAGATGCACAATTTATGGGACGCATAAATTTTTATTTATTTTTTCATTTTAATGCATCTCGATGTCGAGATGATCAATTAGAAGGTTTTTCAACATTAAAAGAACATTCTCCGATGGATTCTTGATGTGCATATGTAAATCTACATTTTAAGGTTGCAACCTTATATAATATTCCTTTGGATTCTTTTATCTGAATTCAAATGTTACACCATTTGTTGAATAAATTTCAAATTGCATCTCAAATGACAAATCAAAATGAGTGTTAAACTTTATTAAATTATACACAATGTTAAATAGTTGATTGTATTTTAATACTTTTTCTACAACTTTTTCTTTTCTTTTGTTTTACATTAAGAATCGCCTTATGCGATTAGACTCTCAGTAAAACCCCTCTCTCTCTCTCTCTAGCAAATGAGTTGGGATGAAGTTTTGATAGGACGACTTTATAATATTCGATAAAGTCACATTTCAAATTTTGATGTCAAGTAATTTTAAGGTGGACTTTCTATACCTTATTTGAATTTGAAGTTTCAAAAAATTGGTAGAAATCAAGGAAAAGATTTGAAATAGGTGATCCAAGAAAAGCACAGCAAGTGGACCAATTTTAGGATTTCAATTCTTTTTTTCTTTTTTATAAGTTTTCGAGATCTATAATTGTCGAGTGGGACATCATCATCATCCAAGCTTTGTCCCAATTACATGAAGTCAACTACATGATACAAGTTTCTCCATTCTTGTCTATCAATGGTCATACCCTCATAAAGACAAAAAATTACCATATCTTTTCTTACTACTTCTGTTCATATCCTTTTGGACCTTCCCAATGCCCATTTAGATTTTTCCACTTAAACCAAACATCGCTTCCTAACTAATGTTGTATTAAGTCTATGCTGCAATAGCCAGCCACTGAAGCCTAGTTTCCCCTTATCTTATCGCCTATTGAAGCCACAACTAAATTTCCTTGTATGGATTCATTCCGCATTCCATCAGGCTTATCTCATCACTCATCTATCTCAACATCATCATCTTAGTTATGCACATCCTGTGGATATATTGTTTCTTGACCGCCCAATATTCCGCCCAAAAAAGCATGGCTAATCTTATAATTGTCTTATATAACTTTCTCTTCAGTCTCAAACCTGAAATGCAACATTAGTAATGTCAACTGCTAAGTACTCAAGTTCAAGCCGGAATCCTAACACTGTTAAAGGAAAGAGTTTATTTTTTGTTACACTGTTGAGTAAAGTCCAATTGTCTATTTGGTCTTGACTCTTAGTTACTAAGGACGGTTGGGGGATTTCACAGCCAGATGTTATGTTGAATTTGCCAACTTTGTTTTTGATAGGTACAGTAAAGATGAGACCAATGAGTATTTGGGTGACACCAGAGAGTGGGGAATTTAAGTTAAATTTTGATGGGAGCTCTCTGGGCAATCCAGGTTTGGTAAGGCATTCGAGATGTGGTGCGATATTGAGGGAGATTCAATTAATCTAATTAGTTGGTGCAAGAAGGAGCAGCGTATTCCATAGGAACTAAGGTCTAGCTGGCTGCAGATTATGAATCTGGTGGCGCCACTTTCATTTTTTTTTGGTCATATCTTTCGCAAGGCAAATTCATTGGGTAACGTTCTGGCTAAAGGGGGGGCCCTTTTGTCCTCTCTAGATATCTCCTTTGATGTAATTTCTTTTGAGTAGATTTTATAAATAAAGTAAAGAATATTTGACAAAAAAAAAAAGTTTTTGTTGTATTCCATATTAATAACAAGTTTTCTACGTTCATTTTTAAAAAATATTTTTATAATAATTTTCTTTGTTATTTGGCCTTTTTTTGGATCAAAACTTTTGATTAAGCAAAAAGAGTTCATGCTCTCGCAAGAGCATAGTGTCCATTTATTCCCTCGACCTAGGAGTAATTATAGAACCTCATATTTTGGGGATGTAACCTCTTCAACTCATAGACTAACCTCGACAAGAAATTCTAAATCATACTTTCTATGCACTTGAAAAAGTAATGCCCCTATATTGAACAAAGACCGTCCAATTCTTTTGAAGGTAAAAGATAGAAATCCTAAAATTAAAAGAAAAGAAATATTTGGATGAATCAAAAGGATTGAGGGTACCTTGTTTTTATTAAAATATAAAACAGTTCAATACATATCATTTTACAACCCTTTCATTTGGAACACATGTAGAAGCAAAGTAGTTAAAAAAATTGTTGGCTTAACTTGCCATATTGTAGCTTCACCTAGGCTAGCTGCTTTCTTAGCAAGACAATTAGCAACCTCATTGGCCTCTCTGAAAGTGTACACATATCTGTAAATTGCTAGGAGAGTGGGAAAGGGGCTAGGGTCGTGTGGTAGCACACCCGCACCCTAGTGACCACATTGTGGTTTCTATTCCTACCATTAACACCACCCGATTTACACCTTGAAAAAGCTAACTCCTAATCTACTTGAAATAACGGGTAGGGTCTGTCGTCCCCATTGAATAAAAAAAAAAATGTTACGAGAGTCAAGTTTTGAAACACAATTGACAGCGAGGATTGCATTTCTTCTGAACCAGCATCTTTGAGTAGCTCTTGATTTAAGAGTTGGAAACGATTTAAATTTTTAGTTAGGGAGGAACCAAGGTTAAAGGTGTTGAATTTAGCATTATTGTGTATGGCAGAGCCTAGAGGGGTGAACGCCACCCATATCGTTTCTCAATATCCACCACTAAAATTCAAATTTTCTCTTTTGGAAATAATCATCTAGCGATATTTTTGGGTGGATCCGATACTGAAAAAAAAAAAACATTGAAAATAAGTCATCAGCCTGATGGAGTAGGTATATAGTATACACCTACGAGAGTATGGAATATGCACTCCTTAGTTAAACAAGCAAATTTTCAACAGTTTTTACATTACTATAATTTTCCAATAATATAAACCTCCGACTAAGAATCTCATGCTTTTAACATGATAGGGCTTTGAATAACACTATTTTATTCTGAATAGTCTTCTTTCTTCTTTTCCTTTAGTCCGTTATAAGAGCCTATCAAGCCTAACTTTAGCCAATAACCAAAAAAAAAAAACTAAATTTTTTAGATCAATACAAAACTTTGTTTTTTTATTTTGTATCTATAAGAGCCCATTAAGCATAAATAAAAGTTAAAAGTTGAGATAAGTTTCATTTACATAACTACCTATTGAACCAAGTTCAAACAAAAGAGGAGATTGAAGAGGTACATTAATTCTTGGATTTATATTGCTTTGGCTAGTATTAAGTAAGTAATCATATGTTCTAGCTTTTTAAATCATAGCTGATCAATTTTGTTTTGATGACCTTAAAAAGTGATATCTTAGAGAGAATAGATATCGAAGATGATGAAGAAGTTGTCTACACCATTTGCTTGTATGACATGGGCTTTGACACGGTTGATGTGAGGGCGATGTCGTGCTCACATATATATCATGGGGAGTGAATTATTGCTTGGCTAGAGAACGGGGAGTGCATTGTTGCTTGCCTAGAGAATGGGAGTAGCTGTCTGGTATGCAGTTACCAATTGCTCTCTGCCGACTTAATAATCCTTATAGAAGTTTTCTCCTTGGACGTTATTTTGTGAGTTGATATAATAAAAAATAAAAAATAAAAAATTATAATTTGGAATTGTTTTTATATTATATTCTGTTTTTATAGAGGTAAGAGTGACACTGGTTGGAATTGGCCTTTGTTATTGATCTATCTTTGTTTGAATTGATTATTTATCTATATTATTCTCTTCCATATATAGTCATTGTTATTTTCAAATTGTTGTTTTAATATATTTCTATCATAATTGGATCTACCTAAAAACTTAAGCAATAAATTACGGTGATATCATATGGGGAATCATGCTTTGGCTTCCTATTTTTCATGTGGAGAGGATTTTCTATTTTTTGTGAACCAAATCACCTTGAGTGCTTCCACAATCTAAAATTAAGATTTGTAGAGAGAGGAGGCTATGTTGTAATCCTCTAAGAACCCTTCTTTTCTTTTCTGTTAATTTTAGAGAGAATCGAGAAGGCAGTGGTGTGGCCCTCTCTATTATTGTTCTTGTTTATAATAATCCTCCTAGGCTTTCTAATTGCACTAGAGTTTAATTATTTTTGCTATTGGAATGAATTGCATATGTATCCTGATTTTCTCATTAAAAATCAATATTAAATTATGAAATTAATCTATACATATTTTATATATAATTTGGATGCTTTTTATGGTGACATGAGTTTTTAATATCACATATCCTCTATTTATATTCGAATAAGTATATATAACGTTGACACTTTAAATTGTGTTAGTAAGGTGCACATCAAAACTCGATTGGAAAAGGTTATTTTGACATTGGAAAACCATCTAAGTGATCATCTTTTGATCAATATATATAAATATGAAAAAAGAAAAAACAGATTTCAAGTCCTAAAACTAGTACATCTTGCAGCACATTATTTGGACAGTCCATTTTTTACGATTTTCATGTGTTTATAGATCTGAGTGGTTTAAACTTTTTTTGGAATTCAAAATTTTATAACGACCCAGTAATTGGGATCAGGGAATTCCATAACTACATGTTTATATTTTCTCCATTCTTGTATGTCAATGGTCATACCCTCAGTAAGACCAAAATTACCATATGTTTTCTTACTACTTCTATCCATATCCTTTTGGACCTTCTCATTACCCTTTTAGATCTTTCCACTTAAACCAAATAACGCTTCCTATCCAATGTTGTATTAAGTCTACGCTGCAATAGCCAGCCACCTATGCATAGTTTCCCCTCATCTTATCGCCTATTGAAGCCACAACTAAGTTTCTTTGTATGGATTCATTCCGCATTCCATCCGCGCTTATCTCATCACTCATTTATCTCAACATCGTCATCTTAGCTATGCTCATCCTATGGACATATTGTTTCTTGACCGCCCAACATTCCACCTAAAAAAACATGGCTGGTTCTATATAACTTTCCATTCAGTCTCAATGGTATGCGACAATCACATAGAACTCTAGAAGCACATCTCCACTGAATTTTATGTGATCGCCTCATACTATGAACATGATCAATCTGTAAAATTTTCAAATACTAATAATTTTATGACTAAATTCAACTTTATAAAGCCATACTTCTACCAAATAATGACCTAGTACTTTCTAGCACTGATTTTATGTTCTCCCAAAATATGGCCAAATTCACCTTTTAGGTCCAATGTGCATGGAAAAGACTTGAGGGCTTTTTGGAGATTTCTCTAATATCTTTTTTCTTTTTTCTTTTCTTTTTTTTTTAAGATAGTTAATGGAATCAATCTTGAAATGCAACATTAGTAATGTCAACTACTAAGTACTCAAGTTCAAGCCGGATTCCTAACAAGTCTTTTTTTAGAATTCCATACCCCACAATATTAGATTGGCTTTATTGCTATTAGTTTCTTGCAACATTTTACTCAAGAATTAGATCCATACACTGATATAAACTCACTTACCAAGGATTTCCTCATAAATCGATTTGATCTTCTTAATATTCTTGTATAAACTTTAGGTTACTATAAACTTTTTTTTATAGAGAAAAAAGAAAATGTGCATATACATCCCCGACAATAATTGTTATTTAAAGAATTCCCTCTAATTTTTCTAATTTTTGAGCGCCTTTTATTTATCTTCTTTTATTTGTTTTCTCTATATCAAAATTGCCACCACTTTGGATGTTCCATATCCAAAATGACTAAAGCATTTTATGACATCAGATCTCGAAGATCCGAAATGTCTCATATCCATGTCCATGAATTCGAATCTTCAATATTCTTCGACAATGGTTTTGGCCCCTACTCACAAAGCGAACTTTCCACAAAATCTCTGATGGATTCAATTCTTATGGGAGTAAATGCACAATATACTCCTATGGGAGGACGATAAATGTGCAACTTTTGATAAACATCTCTCTCGTACACACATGCAAATAAAACAAACAATAAAAACAAGTGCTTCGTCTTCGTTTCTTAACAATTATAAGAATGCCCATGACATTTTTATTAACAACAAACATGTTACTATGAAAAACATGGGTGGGTGTTTGATCAAATATTTTGAACAAATAATGCTGATCAATGGAGACTAACATGCTTTATAAAGCTACTAATGTCTTCAATGTTAATCTCAAAAAGATTTTATATAGATTTTCCTCAATTATTTATTTATTGAATAATATATGAATCTTCCATTTCTATATATCCACATCTTTTACTTCATTGCAACTTATATAAAGTTCATTTGTACTTACTATCGATTCCTATTTTCTAAGATACTTAACAGTTTTTAATTCTTGTTGATAATTACGATGGGTGCTTGATCAAATACACACTTTTTTTGGTTTGTAAAGTTTTTGTTGTATTCCATATTAATAACAAGTTTTTTGTTTTCATTTTAAAAAAATATTTTTATAATAATTTTCGTTGTTATTTGGCCTTTTTTGGGATCAAAAGACGTTTGATTAAGCAAAATGATTTCATGCTCTCACAAGAGCATAGCGTCCATTTATTCCCTCGACCTAGGAGTAATTATGGGACCTCATATTTTGGGAATGTAACCCCTTGAACTCATAGACTAACCTGAACAAGAAATTCTAAATCACACTTTCTATGCTATTGAAAAAATTAATGCCCCAGTATTGAACAAAGACCGACCAATTCTTTTGAAGGTAAGACCTAAGTGATAGAAAACCTAAAATTGAAAGAAAAACAATATTTGGATGAATCAGGGGGATTGAGGGTTCCTACCTTGTTTTTATTGAAATATAAAACATTTCAATACATATCATTTTACAACCCTTTCATTTGGAACGTTGGTAATATCATGTAGAAGCAAAGGAGTTAATAAATTAGGTGGCCTCGTTCGCCATATTGTAGCTTCAGCTAGGCTAGCTGCCTTCTTAGCAAGACAGACATCAACTGCATTAACCACTTTGAAAGTGTACACAGATCTCCATTGTTTACCACTTTGAAAGTGTACACGGATCTCCATTGTAAATTACTAGGAGAGTTTGAAAGGGGCTGGGGTCGTGGTGGTAGTACACCTACACCCTAATCACCACGTTGTGGTTTCTATTCCCACCACTAATACCACTCCACTATACCTTCTTAAAGCTAACTCCGAAGGATTGCATTTCTTTTGAACTAACATCTTTGAGTCGCTTTCAAGAGTGGAAAACAATTTGAATTTTTAGTTGGGGAGGAACCAAGGTTAAAGGCGTTGAATTCAACATTATTATGGGTGGCAGAGCCCAGAGGGGTGAACGCCACCGATATCGTTTCTCAAGATCCACCACTAAAATTTGAATTTTCTCTTTTGAAAATAATCATCTAGTGATATTCTTAGGTGGATCCCATATTGGAAAAAAAAAAACCTGTGAAGATAGGTCATCAGCTTGATAGAGTAGGTGTATAGTATACACCAACGAGAGAATGGACTATGCACTCCTTAGTTAAATAAGCAAATTTTCAACATTTTTTACATTGATATAATTTTCTTATAATAGCAACCTCCGACTAACTAGCCATGTCTTTTGCATACATTTCATTATTAGCACCTTGAACATTACAAGACTTAAATAAGAAGCTTAGAATCTCGTGCTTTTAACATGATAGGGCTTTCGATAACACTATTTTATTGTGAATAGTCTTCTTTCTTCTTTTCCTTTTAATCTGTTATTAGAGCCTATCAAGCGTAGCTTTAGCAAATAACAAAATTTGTAAGATCAAAACAAAACCTTGTTTTTTTATTTTGTATCTATAGGAGCTTATTAAGCGTAATTTTAGATCGAAATAAAAGTTAAATTTACATAACTACCTGTTGAATAAGTTGAGAAAAAAGAGGAGGTTGAAGAGGTATATTAATTCAAGTAATTTGTTATCAATTATTTTAAAACAATTTGATTTATATTACTTTTGCTAGTATTAAGTATGTAATCATATGCTTTAGCTTCTAAAATCATGTGCGGTCAATTTTGTTTTTATGACCTTAGAAAGTGAGATCTCGTAATTGCAATACCTAAATCTATAATTTTTGAGGTTTTTTGTATTTTCAATTTAAACAATTTTTTATTTTCTTTTCATCATTAATTCATTTAATCCACATCCAAAGCACGTGCGTTTAGACTAGTTTATTTATAAATACATAATAATTTACTATTATGGTATATGTGGCAATACAAAGAGTAAATTATTAATAATATCCTTCATAATTTGCTTGTTCGTCTTTTGGGTTAAATGAACCTTGAATTAATGTGAAACACTAGAAAGAATATTTAAAAAGGAAAATTGTTTCATGTAGCGGGGACCGGCATTTCTACATTTGCGGTCCCCGAGGTATAAAGCATCCATCTTACAGATGGATGCAAATAAGTGGTCCAACGAAAAACAATTGAAACTAATAGTCCAAATGTTTTATTAATAGAATTATTATTTTTAAATTTTAAATTTTATTTATTTACTATATATTCATGATCTCCATGTTAGAGATTACATGTCCTTAAAAATTAAGTCAAAAAATCAGTCTCAAAAATAGATGTTTAAGAGGCGACCTATTTCTACATGAACTCATAGAATCCATGTCCTTTAAAAAAACAACCTAGTAATAATGTGAATATCAGTTTTGCTCTTTTCTCGCTCTCTCGAGAATATATTTGGTTTGTCTCTCTCTAAAGTGGCATAAAAATCTCCCTTTTTGATTGCTCTTATTTTTTTAGAATATATTTGTTGTTTCTCTCTGGAAAGTGGCACTAAAATCTCAACTCTCTTTCTTGTAAACAAAAAACAAAAAAAATCTCAACTCTCTTCCACCTATTTTTCTTGTTTCTTGAATCACATACATTTGGGTTTTGGCGTATTTCTCCCAAAATCTCTCTTTCTCAGTTTAGTTTCTTGCACGACATTCACTTAGATGTTGCTCGTATTTCTTTGTTAGAGAGAAAAGCTAGGTAATATAAACTACCCTCTATATTTGTAGGGCCTTCATCCATATCTTTAAGAATTGGGCCTCAACAAACTACCCTATCATTATTTAGTAAGAGAAGGATAGTTATGTAGTAAGAGAGGATTGGCTGTTAGAGATGGATCTCTTAATTGAGTTTTCTAATTTTTATTATTTTGTTTTTAGATTTAGATTGATTTATAATATGGACTCTATTTTTTTTTTCTAAAATTCTAAATGCTCCATTTATTGGCATAAATTACCAAGACCATGACAATTAAATTTCAAAGTCAACTATCAAGATTCAAAAGAGGGACCACCATGACAAGAAATCTAGATTAGTGAGCAAAAAAATTACCTCATTGCAAGCCATCTTAAATGATACAGTTGAAACTCTAAATTAAACAATATTCAAATATCATCCACATTTGAAAAATAAGACTAAAAAAATAGCCAATATCCATTAAATTTAGGAGATATCCACCATTCAATTAACTGATTATCATGAGAAGCCACCTTTCTATCAAAATAAACTAGCAAACACAAACTTTTTATGAAAAAGTTCATGCATCTCCCGAAAATCAAACTACAAGAAATATTCTTCTACGTCAAACTACCTAATTTCCAAATAAAAAACTTAATCAGTTAAATACAATAAATATTCTTCTATCAAAGAATAAAAACTAACTAATTTCCAAAAAAAAAAAACTTAATTAGTTACTAAGAACCCCAAAATCCTAACAAGTCCCACCAAGATGGAACCCAAAACCCCCCAAAGTGCCCAATACAAAATTTCAAGCACAAACTGACTCACAGATATATAATCCCTTTTATATAAGCTGCAATGAAATAAAAAGTTGAATATATAGAAATGAAATTTGATATTCAACAAATAAATACTTGAGGGAAATCTAGTTAAACTCTTGTTTTTTGATATCTTTAGGATATCAATAGCTTAATTAAACATCTTAGTCCCCATCAATCAACATTGTGGAAAACATTCTTTGAAATATTTGATCAAACACCCATACATACAAAATGGCGTAGGATTAGGATTTTTTGAAAAAGGTGCTCAGATTATTTATAAAAAAAAACATGTTTGTTGTTAATAAGATGTCAAGTTTTTTAGGATTTTGTTTAATATAGAAAGTTAGAGTGTTATGAAGGAACTGCTTAA
This sequence comes from Amborella trichopoda, assembly GCF_054954075.1. Classification (NCBI taxonomy): domain Eukaryota; kingdom Viridiplantae; phylum Streptophyta; class Magnoliopsida; order Amborellales; family Amborellaceae; genus Amborella; species Amborella trichopoda. Next base: position 2,081,719 of record NC_142345.1, read on the forward strand.
ATTATTTGATTTTTAAAATTTTTATTTATAATGATCTTATTTTTTATTGTTTGATTTTGATTTTTCCAAAAAAAAACGTCGACCATTTTCAAAATAATAAGGATGATGATCGTGTGTATAGGGGTGGCAATGGGCCGGGTATAGCTAGACCGGACACATACCCAAATAGTATTTTCGGGTCTAGATTTTAGACCCAGACCTGACCCGTCGGGTCCAAAAGTTGGACCCATACCCATCAGGTCCCGAGTCTATCCCGTCCGGTCTTGAGTCTATCCCGCCGGGTCCCGGGTCTCGTCCAGTCCATTCCCACTCTTGCTGTGAACTTTTTTTTTCTTTGCCTTTTTTAGCCTTTTTTTTGGACTTGGACACGACCCACCGAGTCCAAATATTAGACCCATACCTGGATCCATGTCGGGTCTAGGCCCATTGTCACCTCTACATGTGTACCCAAAAAAAAAGAAAATGAAAAATAGAGTAAAAAATATAAAAAGAAATTTGTTTACTTTAGCGCAAAATTAATCTGCGAACGTCGACAGTCAGAACATATAGGGCTTCATCAAAAAAAAATTTCTCGAACTTGCTGTCGTAGATGGGGTACGTCTCACTAAATGCATATAATAAAATAATACCAAATTTATTTTCTCTCCATAGAACAATGCACTCTCTCTCCCTAGAAATCTTTTTGCAACTGAATGAATCAAATCCTTGTCAATTCAAAACAAACGAAGAGGGAGGTGGCCATAGCTCTTCCAACTCTCCCATGTATATAGGATCTCAAAAGATTACCATTAAATTTGACACAGATCTCTAGAAAAGTCAAGTCCCACATTCATGTATTAACTTTTCTAGAGATCTGTACCAAATTTAATGGTGTTCATCTGGGGTTTTACACACCCATGTAATAACTTTTTTAGAGATATGTACCAATTTTAATGGTGATCATTTTGGGTCCTACACACATAGGTGGGAGGGTCTCATAGAATCATATATATATATATACATATATATATATAATTTTAAACATAAGGTCGGATCTAGATTGGGTCCACCTATACTTAAATCCAATCCAAATTACTATTTTCATCTAAATTTTAGATTCGAATTCAAATCTTGGAACCATACCCATATCTGAAATCATACCCATATATGAAATTCGGGTTTCGAATGCCCTAAATGCAATGAGCTAACTGCTATTGAGTTTCACATCGCATTTGTTTTCCATGTTGAACTTCTGTTCTCTTATCTGGTTTAGGTATATCTCTTTTCTACCCTTTCAATTATCACATTTTTCTTCTATATCTCTCTATACGTGTTTTATATTTCTATCTCATCTATTTGTACTCCACAATACTAATTTATTCTGACTTTAGGAAGGAAAACGCACACGGAGGAGGAATATTAAGACTGCAACCCATACACACGTAACAATTACCTTTAGGTTCCTGAGTGTAAAATAGAATGGGAAAGCATATAGTTCTCGACGTCTTTATGGAGTACATAAGTAGTTGATCGGAACTATCTACTGACTGGTTTCGGTTTCGACTAGTTTTGATGAATCGATTGGGTATTTTAAAAAAATTCAAAAATATTATATATAAAAAAATTGTTTCATACAAGCTAGACCGTATTTCTACATATGCAGTCCGGAACTATAAGGCATCTCTCTTAACGATGGATGTGAATATGTGGTCTATCTAAAACTAACGGTCTAAATGTTTTCTTAATACAATTATTATTTTTAGTATTTAAAAATTATTTAGTTTTCATATACATGATCTCCATGATAGAGATTACGTATACTTAAAAATTAAGTCCAAAAATCCATCTCAAAAATAGATTTTTTAAGGGGCCCGCATTTCTACATGTGTGGGCTTGCCCCGCATGCTAACCTCATCTTCATATAAAATCCTTATTTATAAAATCCTAAAAAATAATGGACTTTGTTTGTAATGTAATTTTTAATGTTTTATCATTTTGGAAAATATTGGAAATTGTTTTGGCTATTTATAATTTATTCCATTTTTTTTAGAAAATTTAAAAATACCTCTGGACACAAATCGATGGTCTAAGTCCATTTTTTTCATTAATTTTCAACTTCATTTGGATATGCTTTGTTTAATCATGCTTTAAATATATTTTTTATATTTTATTAGATCTTTTTTTGAACTTTATAACACTTTTTTGACCACCTGGGACTTATCCAGTTAGGCCGGTTGAACCACTTCCGGCCCTATGTTTGGTTAACCGTTTCGATTTACTCTTTTCTACACTTGTTTTTATGTTGATAAACATTCATAGAATTGTAAAATACAACGTAACGAGGCTTTCAAGATTGGAGAGAAGAGTAATAAAATACTTTCAAAATAAGTAGAAGAGCAAATTTTATATCCAATTCTAGAATAAACCTTACATTTCAATTTAGAAGCTTGAGAGAGAGTATTATATAGCTACCCATTTAATGAAATTAAAAAGCCCATAACTATGCTTTATGAGTAGGAGAAAAGGTAATACAATTACCCAACTATGGTTCCCCTACAATATAAAACTTCTATACTTCCCTTATCCAACTATTCATTTTAAATGGAAGACTTAGATGGCCACAATCACAATGCCACCCACTATACTATTTTGTTTTTAATTCTTCTTTATACAAAACATTTTGACACCAAAATTTGGGCGTGCAATCCTCCATTGAACTCGCACCTATAAAAAATATGAGTAATGATCCTATGACACCCTCCCACACTCATGTGTGTAGGACCCCAAAGAATTACCATTAAATTTGGCACAGGTCTGAAGAAAAGTTATCACATGGGTGTGGGACTTGATTTTTTTTTAGATTTGTGCCAAATTTAATAGTGATCCTTAGAGGTCCTGCACACATGGGTGTGGGAGGGTCTTATAGGATCATTACTCAAAAAATAAATATAAAAAAATATTCCTAATAAAATAAAATGACTAAAATACCATTGAAAGTTTCATAGGCATTTTGGTCATTGTATTTTATCAAAAATATTTTTTTAATATTTTATTTACATGAGCCCCATTGAGGTGATGATATGTACCAAATTCCATATTCATATAGTTAGTAAAAAAATTAAAAATAAAATACACTGAAGCGTCAGAGCTAGATTAAGTAGTTAGTCGCTGACCTGATCTAAAATAGACAGTTGGACGGAGAGAAAGTATAAAAGTTTTATACAATAAAAAAAGCATAGAAACCTTTCTCAACAATGTATACAAACTTCCACAGGGACAAAGTGAAATCCCTCGCATTATTCTCCCCGTATTTAAGAAATAAATTGACAAATCATTAGCCAAAGAGTTAAACAAATAAACATGATGTACAATTCTTATTTTAGTTCTACATTTTCTTCAAGTTATCATTGTATTTATTTAGACAATCTTATTTTCTCTAATTTATATATTCTCAAAAAATCTCATTAAAGAGTTTTAGTTTATAATTTTTAAATTATTAAGTTTAGTCAGTGAGCTATCAAAAAGCACCATTATCAGGCACTCTCAAATGCAATATTTCTTATAAAAGGAAAACTCAAAAGTCCAATCTAGAATCCACAAAACTCAAAATGAAGTTGAGCAGGCACCGACTTTCTTCATTGCAAAAGTCAAAGAATTACGTGAAAACAATAGGGTGTGGTTTCCATAAAGTTGCAACCTTAAACAATCCAATTAAGACGCACCTTCAATTTTGATTATAACATATAATTTTGATGTAAATTATTCTTAGGATTATCTCAAAATTTATTTTTATATTTAATTATAATATTTTAAACTCCAAAAATGGTTAAAATCAAGTAGATATATAAACATATGAAATTTTTGAAAATGGACAGTCTAGATAATGTATTGTAAGATGCACTATTTTTGGGACTCAAAATCCTATTTTCTTTCATAATCATGCAATGTCGAGATGCTCAATTAGATGGTTTTTGAGACTCAAAACAACCTTTTTCGATGATTTTTTGATATGCATCCACATTGCAACCTTATATAAACTTTTTCCAAAACAATATGATGCCATGTGATGATAAAACGTACATGTAAGAAAATAGAGAGTAAACATCCATATAGAAGTAACATGTGCAAGGTATTCCCATGCACTGGTCTAATATTTTAAGGACAAGCTTTTTAAGCTTTCTCTTCCGTATAAAATTTATATACTTCTCCTTATCCAATTGTCCATTCTGAATAGACTGCTAAGAAGGTACCAATCACAATGTAACATCTCTACACTATTTTATTTTTCATTTTTTCACAAAATATTTTAACACTAAATTTTGAGTGTCCACATCTCTCTTAAACTAATAGTAGTAAGAAATACAAAAAATACTCAATAAAATAAAATAATCATAATACCCCTAAAAAGTTTAAAGTGTATTTTGATCATCACATTTTATTGAAAAACTCTTTTTAATATTTTTTTTATGTGTGCCCCCATTGAGAAAATGGCACATACCAAATTTCATATTCATAAAATTCGTAAAAAAACAAAAAAAATAAAAATAAAATACTATAAAGCGTCGAATCTAGTTTATCTAAATTGGACAGCTGAATGGGGGAAGTATAGAAACATTTCCCATCTTTTAAACCTTAAATCTAAGAGTGATTTACACACGAACCCTAAAATGTTTCCTAAAATACGAAATGCTCCATTTAAAGATGAAAATTACAAAGAAAGTTGGTCAACCCACCTTTTTTAGAAAAATAAAAATAAAATTTGGACCGAGGATTCTGTCTTCAGAGTGAAGGGCAATTTTTAAAACAATAACAAAAAAGGCAAGATGACCGACCTTCTGCCTATAAATAAAAAATTTAGAATTTTAGAAAAAAAAAAATTAGAGTCTCTATATAAATCAATCTAAATCTAAAAACAAAAAAATTAAAATTAAAAAATTGAACTAAAAGATCCATCCCTAAAAGCCACTCATGTCTTATTACATAACTATCCTCTCTCTTACTAAATAATGTTAGGGTGATTTGTTGAGGCCCAATTCTTAAAGATATGGGTCAAGGTCCTACAAATATAGTGAGAGGGAGAGTTATTATGATGATTGGGGTACTCTATATTACCTGGCTTTTCTCTCTCTTGTTTTTTTTTCTAACAAATAAATAAAAGCAACATCAAACATGGATTGCCCACTTTTTGGATTTGGGTGTAGTCTCTATAAGGTTGCAACCTTAAACAATCCAATTAAGACGTACCTCCAAATTTTTGGGATCATCTAAATATCTATTTTTATATCGAATTATAAAATTTTAAACTTAAAAAATGGTTAAAATCAAGTAGATCTACACATATGAAAATATTGAAAATGGTCGGTCTAGATAATGTGTCACAAGATGCACAATTTATACTATTTCTTTTGGATTTTTTTTTGTCACTTTGAAAATGTGCACAAAGCTTCAAATATTTTTAACTTTTTTAACTCATATCAAGATGAAATTTGGAGGGTATGTGCGCCTAATTATGTGCTTTCAACAAATAATATCAAAAAGTAATTCATATAATCTAAAATAACCAAAATACCCCTCAAAGTCTTAGGGGCAAATTAATCATTTTATTTTTAAAATGGTAACTTTAAAATATTTTTTTGGTAAGTGTAGGTCATTTAGATGTGTAGAAACCAAGATTTTTGACCCACCGCCAAAAAAAAGAATAAAATTAAAATTAAAATACTCTGACATGCTCTAGATCATCCAATCAAATCAAACCAAGATTTTTAGACCCACCCACACAAAAAAAAATAAAATTAAATTGAAATACTTTGACATGCTCTAGACTGTCCAATCAAATCAAACCAAGATTTTTTGACCCCACCCATACAAAAGCAAAAAAAAATTAAAATTGAAATACTATGACATGCTCTAGACTGCCCAATCAAGATTTGATGGTTGAGATCCAAAGTAATTTAGGTGATTGTAGAGTTTCAAAGGTGTTTCAACATTTTTTTTTCTTAGAATTTTTATGTTTTTTATAAGTGCTTGAGGGGGAGAAGCATAGATGACCAAAATTTAGCTCAATCCAATGTGTGTGTGTATATATATAAGCATAGATAGCCAAAATTTAGCTCAATACAATATATATATAAGATATGCTATCAACTGTATTTTGATAAGAACAATTGTTTCATGCCCGCATTTCTACAATATGCGGGCTGGTTGCATGCTAACCGTGTCCTTTTATAATAATACTTTTTCCAATTTATTTTTTATAGGTTATTGAGGGTGAAAAGTATGAAAGCCCAAAATTTTGCTCTATTTGATATATAGAGAAAATAAAAAAGAATCGAAATACTTAGACATGCTCTCACCTTATCCAAATCTTCTCCTTCTAATGTGGTACACGTCTATTTCACTTGACCGGCTGTAGATGAGTTATGATTTCAAAATCTCATTCATTTAACAAAGGATGGGGTTTCTATGAGTTAGCTGACTCATATGTACTCGTGTGGCCCCACTAAAATTCACCTGAAAGATAGATTTTACTTCCGAAATTTTAGAGATTCACCATCTAAGCTGAGTTGATCATAAATATGAAAAAAAAATTATTTTTTGATCTTTAAAATGTGTGTTCTTTGTGGGTATGTTTTAGCACCATAGTTGAATTGACACTGTGCGTTTTACACAACGTCCATCTTAAAGATGGACGTTGAAGAGTTAGTGGCCTGTTGCTCCCACAGCCTCATGGAACAATTTTCCTTTAACAAATATTTCTATCTCATTAATGGAAACTTTAGTAAATGGGTTGAAAGTGGCTAATTTTCAGATCTCCTAATTTTCAATATCTCAACTTAAATCAAAGATAGTTTTCCAAAAGTTCACCATAATTCCAAAGTGGTTAACCAAACATAGTATTTTCCTTTACCCAAAATGCAATCTTTTGGACCCTAAATGTGCACCATTTATGCTGCTGCTTTAAAATCTGATCTTAAACGTCCATTTCAATAAATGGAACAGTTATGGAGCATATCACGAGCTCCAAATCAAATTTTCCTGAAGGACTATTTATTTGAATGTTTTAGAGCTTTTTAGAGTCTCAATCTCGGAGAAAAAACGGGTTTGTGGTGTAGTTATACCAGATACATTTAAATTATATTGAGAAATTTAATTTTTAATTAGTCATTTTTATTTTTATTTTATATTCAAGTCCTATTTTTGAAAAACAATTGTATTTTTCTTTTACTTTTTATCTATTGGATTAGACTTAAATTGGGTCAACCGTAGTCCCCAAAGGGTAGGGCCAGGCGTGGACCTAGCTCAACCGTAGTTCCCAAAAAGTCGACTCAGGCTCAGCTCGGCCCTGACTGGGCCAAAAAGGTCCTGGCCCAAGCTCGACTCTAGGCACATCAAGGGCATGATTAATAAAATGAAAAACTATGAACAAAATAAAAAAAAAGATGGCCAAATTGGGTTAGCCATGGCCTTGGCTCGCCCAAGCCTTACCCTAGGGCCATGGTTGCTTGACCCTCATGCCACACCCAGACCCTAGTTTTTAGGGTTGGGCCGGACCACCCCCCTATTACCACCCCTTATTTCAAGTTTTTAGGTCTTGCGGCTCTCTTTCGATCTCCCAAAAATGTTAATTCCACCTACTTCGGTAGAATTGATATTTCCACCAAAAAAAAAAGAAAAAACATTTTAAAACGTAAAAATCGGTCTCCAATTAAAAATGTGAATTCTACCCTAAGAGGGCATCCAAACAACATTTACCAGCCGTTTGTATGGAAATAGGTCTCCCAAAAACTTATTTCCCGGGAACCAAACGAGCTCTTAGTATATGAATTCGATGCCTTTAAAGACGTTGTCCTAATTTTCAGTTAATCGGATGGTTATGAATAAATCGGATGGCTCAAATTCATGAGTTTTTTTCACATAATTTAAACTAAATATTTTCCCCCCAAAAAAACTGCTCCCTACTGGGGGTCTTTAAGACAATCGGATAAATAATAAGGGTACAATAGTAATTTTCCCACCACTATATCCCAGCGCCCGCGAACGCATTCCGCATTTGCCTGAAATGCAAGTAAAGGTATTGACCTAAATTTTCTCTCTCCTCTTTTACCCGCCATTTCTCTGCAACTTAGAATTCTTGGATTTTTACAAGCCTTCATCAGGCTATTCAATAGGCTTTAGTCCTATTTTTTCCCTTAATTGCGTTTTCTTTGGCCTAATTCATCCATTACAGTTTGTGTCACTGTTCTTCTCGAGTTTTCAGTGACTTCATTCTAGCTCCATTGATTACTGTGTGATTTACCGGTTCTGATCTTAATTATAGTCCTTCATGTATTTTTCGAGCCTATGAGCATTGATTCGGGCCATTTATCTGAGAAATTCAGGTGAAAACCACTATGTCTATCCATTAATGGTGTAGTTCAGAAGAGATGAGTCCTAATGTGGGCATTGACAGTGTAATTTTCTGGTGATTAGTTTTTGTTTTTCATGATGAGCTCAAGTCATGAAAAACGCAATGATTGCAGCCACGAAAAGGCCTATAGATTATCCAGCACTCCATATACAGAGATTGCTCCTTGCTTGCCCTTGCCCAGACTTCCAGTTTTTTGCGGAGCTCTCAGCTCAGATCTCTCACTCTTCGACAATCAAAACTTTCAATTCATTGATCGTCCTGAGATACTTGCACAAGCTAGTAGGATTGCAGCTCTCCTCAAAGACACTGATGTTAGTTACCTGTAAGTGCTCCATAGCATTTTTTTAGATACGAAAGATTTGATAATAGTAATAGTAACAAAAATTTAACTGTAATTTCTACTACTAGTATCAGGAACGGTATCATTTTCACCATTGTCAATATCCACTTTTTGGCTGGTCCGTCATCATCAGTAGTAGCAGTAATAGTGCTTACTATACCCTTTTTATCTGTTGTAGCATTATTTGTACTATTATTTTATTCATTTTAAAAAGGCTAAGTCTGCTTGTTGGGGATTTTGGGTACATACTTCAAAGGTTTGAACTCTTGACCTCCCTTGTCCAAGCCAATATGTCTACGAGCAAGTTGAAGCCTAAGGGGTGCTGTTATTATCTTCATTAGTCTTTAATAAATTTATTATCACAATATATTTTGACGGTATGGATGGAAGCATGAGTATATCTGATGGAACTTAGGGGAGGCTCCAGTAGGCCATCAGATGATGGAAAGATGACTTAGGTGGTTTGACCTGACAACAAAGATGACTTAGGTGGTTTGGCCATATGCAATGTTGACAACAACAACAGTTAGGAGGGAGGATTTGGTTCATGTCAAAGGTTTTAAAAGGGCAAAGAAAAGGCCCAAAAGAACATGGATGGAAGTAATAGAAGAGATATGGTGACTTATGGTCTGAATGAGGTTATAGCCCTTGACAGAGTGGCATGATGGAACATGATTCCTGTAGGTGACCCCAAATAGTTGAGATAATACTTAGATGATGATGATGATAATGATGATGATCTATTTTGAAAATTTAACTGAGTGATTTTGAATGTTAGTGGTTTTATTCATGATCTGTAGAAAACCTAGAATTGTGCTCAATGGTAATGAAAAAAGCCCAAGTTTGCCATGAAATTGGTGAAAAATTTAGCTTTAAGAATGCATTTGGGATATGAAGTTTAGTTTTGGCTTTGATTAGAGAATATTTTATCTTTTGAGAACATTTATTACAGTTATATCATTGATGTTTTATTTAAAGTTTTGAATTCTTGCCTTCGGGCTTTTGCATTGAGAACTTGTTATGTTTGTTTTGATTTTGTCTGGAACCGTCTTCATCTGCACTAGGTCAGTAGAGAACATTAAAATACATAAGAACTTCTGATCACATTATTGGAAAAGGTTGCCTTCTACCTGTTACACTCATGATTATTTTGTACATACTTGAACATTATGGGAAACATTTTTTTTTTTTTTTATGGTTAATGAAATTTCATTTCTTCTTGTAAAATGTATAAGTAGATGTCTTAAACAATACATTTGGGAATGATGGAAACTTAAACAACGCAGAGCCAAAGAAGTCTTGAGTAATGTACGGAAAAGTACTGAGGTTAACATGTTGTAAAAACATGTGTTATTCTCATTTTGTAATGTTTGTTGATCAAGTTATATTGTAATTATGGATTGATTCCCTCCAGGTACATATATACCCTACTGAAATGGCATTTCTATATATAATATTAATATACAGGCAGGATGATCCAATCCAATATATTTTAAATACACATTGTTACAGTGTATTAGAGTACCTTTTTATCCTTTCACGCTCTCCTACTCCCTTCCTTTGTGATTCTTCATCCTTCCTCTTTATCTCCCACACTTTTTTTTAGGATGTGCACTCAAGACACTACACTCATTTCATCCTCAAGGTTTCCACTAAAGAGTCTCTTTCATCCCCCAAAATTGCGTTCCATCTATCTTTCATGCAAAACTAACTTACAAATCGAACAAATCCAATCTCTCACTATTTTTATTTCCTGAAATTTAGGAAATTCTTACTAGTGAGCAATTTCTCCTCAACCCTCTCATAATCTGACTCAAAGCTCCTTCTATGTCACCCTTCTTCCGCACAAAGGAGAGTGACATTAGTTTTCTCTGTTTGTATAGTTGAAGACTCTAGAATTGCAAGTGAGGGTCACCAAGAAAGTTTATTATAATTAACTATTGGGAAGCCAATGGGGAAAATCATGGTGGGTTTGTATGACGATGAGGCATTTGGTATTTGGTCAGGTTTTTGGAGGGCTTGTATATTGTCAAATTGATTGAGTCTCAGGAGTTAGACGAAGGCAATCACCTTGGAAACAAAGTTTTGATAAGTGGGTGTGGAGAGCTCCGCTAGCCTATAAATACAATTTAAGGATAAATAAGAGACATTTTCGTGAGATTGAACATTAACTACTTATATGAGTTCATGTAGAAATTTTGATTTTCTTTTTCTTAACCCTGTACTTTACCCAACATTGTTGTAACAAGGAGAACCATGATCCCTCTCTAAAAAAAGAAAAGTCCAATCTCGTGGTTTTGGGCTAGGTGTTATAGTGATGTTGTTTTTATGACTACATGCGGTGACGATGCTCTATTTGGGATCAAGAATATTGGCCTCTTATCGTTAGCCTCTATGCTTTTCTCTTTGTTGCACTGGTTTTGCTGGCAAAGGCCAAGAAAGACAACGGGGCATGGTTTAACAGGGGAGGGAGAGAAAGGGCAAAATAGTAAAAGTACTTCCACTTAAAAACCTTAGACAGGCTCCCTGACTTAAGGACTTAAGGTTCTAAGATCTTGGCAGAATGGTTGGTCCAAAATTAGAATACACCCATACATATACATACATGCATACACACACACACATGGTGTTCAAATTAACAAGTCCAAACTCCCTAAATTCTCTATTTATAACTCTTGTAGATAAGCCTTTTTAGGATAGGCTCTTTGATAGGCTGCTCTCTCTAATCATAATTGACCAAGGAGAATTTAATTCATGCCTCTCTCCCCCTAAAACTTGTCCCACCTTTTTTTAAAGATGAACTAGAGTAGAAATAGGAACAAGGGAAGTAATATAAGAAAATAAAAATTTAAAAATTTAAGAAAGAAATTCCATTTCAGTTGTTAAAAAGGAATTTCTAAGAAAATAGATATTTGAATCATAATAACTAGATAACTTTGTTCAAAAAAATAGGTATCAATGTTAGAAAGAAATTAGAAAACGGTGGAATCTAATAAATAAAAGTAAGCATAAAAGTTCAAGTAAAGATTAATTATGTGAGTTTCAATAAACATGGAAATATAAATGAACTTTGAAATTAAATAAGAAACATAAATATTTATTAAGGTTTTATTTAGATTAGTATTAAAAATTTGTTTTTATCTAATCTCTCTTGGTTAGCTGGTTAGGTTATATGCACAAAGGCCCAAGTTATTGTTATCAGACAACTACATATTTAGAACTGCAGCTGATGAAAAACGATAGCTATGTTCCGAGAACTTGTAATTTGTCAGTGCTCCAAACTCACCCTCATCGTCTAACCAATGAGGGAAAAATATTATGCCTGAGTTCTCAAAAAAAACAAAAATATTTTGCCCGCTATTTTAATTATGATGAGAATTTGTTAGAGCCTTACTGAACAAAATATACAACTATTACTTTGTGGTTAATCGGGAGAGAGAAATAGTATGCTTTCTTCAAAAAACTTGACTACCTATTTCAACCAATGTTTTAAACTTGGCTCGTTTTTTAGAATTCAGGCCTTGGTCTGCTCGAGTTACTCGGGGGAGTCCGAGTCAACTTAACCAAGTTCGCATTGAGTTGGCCAAAAAGCCAAAAATCCAAAAATCCAAAAAAATATTAAAAAATCATAGAAAAGGGAAAAACAAAGAGTATATAAATGACAAGATAATTTGTTTAAAAAGGAAAAAAGGAAAACTGATTAAAAATCGTTATCTTCTTAGAAAAATTAGAAAAACAAAAAACATCATAAAACTGTAAAAGGACATAGAAATCTAATTTTGAGTCAATTATAATTGATTTAGTCAAAGATTAAATTAATTACAAATCCTTTATAATTAATTGTAAATGACTTATATATAACCCAAGTTTTGGGGGGACATAGGCTGTATCCTGCCAAGTTTGAGTTACCCAGGCGAGTCCGGGTTGACGTGCCTGAGTCTGAAACACTGATCTAATCTATTCTGGTCCTATCGTGGAATACTGATTAGAAATAACTTGAAACACATGAGTACTATGACAATATAAGTGTCCACGGAGAATCGAGTTGAATAGCTGGATGAGGTACGATTTCAAGTTGAAGAGATTTTTTGAAACTTAAAGAAAAAGAAGAAGAAAAAAAAAGACACTTCTGTAATCATTGCTCAATATTTTTTTACTTTGACTAGATCTGGGTACTGTTGTTTTTCTTTTTTCCTTTTTGTTCTTTCTTTTTTTCCAATGAAAGTAAGGGAATTTTGAGAGGTACATGAAACATGGTTATCAAATTTCCTATTATTGGAGCCATTTGTTGATTCAAGGCCTTACTGTAGTGTAATCTCCATTTTTGCTGACTAAAAACATCACAGGTAATGATGTTGTACTGGTTGAAATATGTTAAAACATGCGAGGAACAACTGTTAAATGTGCCTTTCGAGCTGTGCGCTGATGACAGATTGATGGAGTACATAGTATCTGGGCCTGGCTATTTTCTTGGCCGCGTTTTTCTAAATTGAAAGGATAATGTGTGTCATGTTACTACAATTGAAAAAATAAGTGTGCCATGTTTCTAACTTGCTACACAAGCTTGTGCCTTAAATTGATCTATGCTTGCAGATCTCTCAGAGATGATTCCAATTCTATTTCTAGTCTCACTGGGGAACCTGGGACCCTAATTTCTGAAGTTCTTCACTATGATCCTGAAGCTTTCAGTTGCTCCTGTCCAGGTAATTTTATTTTGAAAAACAACTCTTTCCTGGGTAACTTATAAAAAAATAAATATTTGATCTTTGGTAATTATATGGTGGTTTTCTTCTTTCTTTACTCCTTTGCTCTTTCTTTTCTCCTTGTCGTCTGTTAGTCCTTGTTGGGCATCGAGGTTGATTTTATCTCCATTTAATTATTCATGAAAGATAACCACTAGTATACTTACTTGGGAACACTTCGATATTCATGGGTATATAGTCTTCTGGCTTGTTTATGGGTAATTCTAATTAATCGGAGGCATGCATAGGCAAATGAAAGTATAAAGGTACGTGATTTTTCCAGAACAAGAAACTATTCGACATCACTCCCCTTTGGCTATTGATTCTGCTTAATGGAAAGGCATTTGCATTGAGCAGCTCATCTGTGTTCTATAATTACTTTTGGGGTAAATTAGCAAAAGGCTATTTCTCAAATGCCTTAAAAGCTCCATCCTTTCATGTAAATCACCTTTCAGCGCCGAATATGACTATCTTACCCTTGTGTTTGACTTATTTCAAAAGTTTGGCCTTATATATTGCTATAAAGGCATGTAAAGTAATTAAAAGTATAAAGATGCCACTTAGTATTTTGGAAAAGGTATTCTTGGTTGTCAAAAATTAGAGATAGGTACCGAGGATCCATGACTATTATGTTATATGTCCTTGTTTATTCATTGTATGTGTCATAAAAGTTCTATTGAAACTAATATTTACTCTCTGACTGAGATAGTTTGCATGATGTATTTGATTCAGGTAACCTGTTTCTATTTAGTAGAAATATACTAGTATGCTAGCTAGGAAGTCCATCGACATTTCCTTTCTTCTTTTTTTGTTTCCTCAGATCTCTCTAATTCAGTGTTTATTTCTGATTAAGAATGGTGCTGTTTAAGTTCCTCAGGTTTCATTAAGAAGCAGACTCATCATAACTTGCCATCTGAAGGGCAAACCTTGGAGGAAAAGGTTAAAACTGCTGTCCTGGAAGAAAGATTTTCAAAAGGGCCTCAGCACCACTCAGATGGGCTTATTAATGTATGCAATTCCTGTTTGACGTTACTTTATGCTTGATGTTTTGTTCTCAGTTGTCCTGTTTCTCTGAATAATTGGAGTCGTAGGTTAATTTAGGCAAAATTTTCAGTCATGTAATTCATGGATGTTATATCTTCATGTTTTACTTTTCTTAAAAACCTATTTGATAATGGAAAAAAATTACCCTTGTTGAAGGGTATTTGGTTTCCGCTCCATGCATTTGTGCAGGAAGTTCATGAGAGCATCATGATTTTATTAACTATAATTTATGCGATGTGTTCTCTACATAATTGTTGCAACACTATAAACAGTCGATTGCCAATTTTTAGCATGTGTACTAATAAATTTCAGACCAATGTCAATGACCTCAGTGATTGGGTTTTGCCTTCATTCTTGATGTGCATCTTTTTCTATTTTGATGAATAACACTCTTGGCCTCTTCATGATTTCACAATGGCACAATAGATCACTAGGAAAGGAAGAGATAAATCCCACATGAAATCCCTTTGGATTTTTGGAGAGCATTCCCTCTATTAGACCCACCATGTCATTTTCTACTCTTATGAGCATTTGGAATGAGATCGCCTTTGAGCAGCAGGAAAGTTCTCTTAGCATTTTCTGTCTTTTATGGCCTAGGAAATGCATACTAAACCATCTTATCATGTTTAGAGGGTCCAGTCTACCACCAGTAGGCTGGAAATGGATCTAAACAAGTCCCTTGCTGTTGAAGAGGCCTAGCCTATGCTTCTATGGAATCCACCATGCAAAATAATTTAATAAAGGTCTTATTAAATCTTTCAAATCCTAATCAGTCCTGTTTTGGTCAGATCTAATGGAAAGTCAGCACATGATGTGGCCTGATTCTTGAGGCTCAGAAATGATTCCAGTCTTACGCAAATTTAGATTTTTCTTATTATATTTTTTATCAAACTCAAAACATATTTGTATGTCGTGAAAAATTTCATTCATTACACAAAATTATCAAGGCAGATCTAAGAGCAAAATATGACTTCTTTACAATGATCTGATAAAATTTCCATGTAAATGGCCTGAGAATTTCCAAGACTTCAACCCAAGCTACATTTTTCACTAGATCCTACATATTAGAAGCCTTAGATTCTTGAAAAAATACTAGATTCAATGGATTTTGCAGATCAAGACTCGGGTGAGTTCTTAAAACTTGATTTTGATTATTATTGATTTATTCAAAATAGATGGTTGATAGTTGATGAAATGGAACTTGAGGCCTAAATATATCTCGATTCTATTAATTTTTCAGTTATTTATGTTTTTCCCTTTTTCTATTTTTCCTTAGTCCTTTGTGGACTCAGGCAGGACTTCGGAGAGTCCACTTAGACTCGCCCGAGTAACTCAGTAGAGGCATTGGCCGAGTTCCAAGCTTGAGCTGAGATTTCGAACACTGATACGTATACATCTCATTTTTTTTTTTTTTTTGAGAGAAAGGTTAACTGCATTAAAATAAGTAAATTACAATTATTCTAATCCTAGAGAAGGCAATCCCACAGGTTGGGTGCTCAGACAACAAGAGTTTAGAGATAGAGAGATAGAAGCAAAGAAGAAAGATAGAAAAAACCTAAAGAAGGAAAATGTGCTGAGCCCAACGAATGTAGAAGAGATGTTAGAAATAGGGGGAGAGAAGAAGAGAAGAAGAAAAAGAGAAAAGAAAGACCTAAAGAAGAAAAATGGGCAGAGCCCTACATATGTATAAAATATGCAATCTCGTATCGAGAAACAGAGTGCCATATGGTTAGAGACAAGGGCCTCCAGTAGTGGCAGCTGACCGTGATGAATGTAAGACCTCTCTGGGCTAACTGTAGTGAGGTTTGGACCTCAGCAGCCAAATGGAAGAACTGGTGAGAGCTTCAGGTCACGGCAAGATGGTATAGAACCTGTTGACTATGATTTCTGGTGAAAGAACTGATGAAAGTCCTCGATAGCATAGAGAGCAGTGCACCCCACAGTAGTAATCATTGAAAATCATAGTTCTATAGAGAAATTGATGTAGAGTAAACAAGGATAGGTATGAGAATGAGATACCCAAGGTGGTTGTATTAGGAGGTGCCATTGTAGATGATGGCAATGTCCAAGGTACGTCAACTGTCCATAATGTAATGCCCCTCACTAGATTGACTAACCCATCTATTAGAGTTGTGTGTAGATGGGTGGAGGATGAAAAGAGAGATGAGAAAGGGAGTATGTGACCCTCCCTAGATTTTCTATTCCCAAATCTTGGAGTAGAGTGTGGATGGGTGGAGGATGAAAAGAGAAAGGATGAGAGAGGGAGTATAAGGAGTGCAGCTGTAGTGGGTTAAGTGAAGTGAGAGATTGGAACCAGCTTGGAAATTGTAGAGGAGCTACAGTGAATATAGTGGAAAGAAGATTGGAACTAGAGATAGAGAGAGAAGTAGAAGAGGTGAATGGGTGTGCAGGAGCACTGCAACTGTGATAGAGTTTTGATAGGGCGATTAATGAGAATGGAAATGGTAGAAGAGAGTGGGGTTGGGGCGTATAAGTCACAGAGATGCGTACCTGAGATTATTCTCTGATCGAAGCGAATACTTCAGCCACTGGGGCAGTTGGTGATGAAGTGACAACAGGGTTTTCCAATGTATAGATTTATATGCTAAAATAGAAAAAGTCAGACATAATCTAATTAGTAAACATCATAACTCCTTTGCATGAACTTTTGTTAAAATTGAAGCTTTAATGTGTGTGTATGTACGTGTTTTTTGTGTGTGTGTGTGTGTGAGAGAGAGAGAGAGAGAGGGGCTGGTTCTTCTGGATTGGAAAGAGGAGAGGCATATATATATATATATATATATATATATATATATATAGAGAGAGAGAGAGAGAGAGAGAGAGAGAGAGAGAGAGATTCTCATGGACTGGAAAGAGGAGAGGCATAGTAACGGTAATTGGCCAGGAATGGCTATTCCTCATGGTTTCGTTTAGGGTGTGTTTGTTTGTGAAAGCATGGAGCCACCCCTTCCTGATTTAGTGCTGAAGGGGCGTTCTATAAAACGGCATCAAAAGATGTGGCTTCCACAAGCATGCAACTGATGTGGGAGTCCGTTTGGTGGAACTTGGATCTCCAACTACCCAAAAGTTCCACCAAAACACGCCCTTATCTAGAAGGTTGCAATTAGATTTCTTTGGGAATCATCTCACGAGGAATCACTGAAATCACCCTTTTTGCTCACTTCTCATCTTACAATGCCAAACTTGTGCGAACTTTTTAAGCCTTTAGAAACAATTTGAGCAACTAGAAGTGCTCTTATCTACTACATTAACTAAGATTTAGGGGTTATCTGGAAATATTCTAAGGATCAGGGAAGGCTTCTTTGGGCAAGGTTATAGTAATATTAAATTTAAATTTAAGTTTTTTTTTTCTTTTTTATAACATATATTTTTTTCCTTAAACTCTCTCCTGCTATTATGATTCTATAGAAAGATTTTTCTGATTCAAAAGTTTTGCATTTTACTGGAAATTACAGGGGCATCTATTTTTAAATATAGAATACCATTTTAAGTAGATTTGGTTTAGAAAAGAAGTTGACAATTATTTGAAGTATCAGGGATTTATTTTGTATTAGTTTTCTAACATACATATTTTTAATATCTCCATTCATTTAAATTTGAATACTTGTCCTTGTTACCTAAGAATTGCTTGCAAAATTTTAAGCACTCAGTTTTTACAAAAATATACATTAACATAGAACATGTAGTTATTGTGGAACCATCATGGACTGGGGAGTAATTGTTGAGGAATGATGAGTAATGGTGAGTAACCTAGTGGTGACTTCCAATTATTGATTGAGTATATCCCTGTTAATCTTCAATGAACTAATAAAGGTGATCTTCTATATTATTCATTGAGAATGCATGTGTGTGTGTGTGCATTTGCGTGTCTGCGTGCAATTATTGGCTGAGTATATCCAGATTAATCTTCAATGATTCATAAAGGTGATTTCCTTCATAGTTCATTGATCAAACCCACACACAGACATATAAAAAGGTGATCTCTTGAGAAGTAGCCAAGTAATTGATGGTTATTATGGAAGAAAGTGATTTGAATCAAATTTTAGCGCTTGGGCTCTTTGGCAGATCAAGGGAGGTCTTCCGGTTTATCTTTGAAAAAAAAAAAATGAAAAAATGTATAACTAGGCATTTTTTTAAATATTTCAATATATAAGGTATATTTTCCCAAAATATTGAGTATTATTGGTGTATATTTCTGAAATTATAAATATTGTAGGGCTATTTTTATGAATGTTTGAATAGATTGAGGGTATTGTTGAAAATACTGATAAGTTCAAATTGCTAGGCAGTGATTTGCTGCACTTCTCTTTAGGGGCTGAAGCCAATACTTGGTCCATTTGGCTGAAGTGCTGTGAATTTAATAACATTAATTTGAATTTTGGAAAAATGAATAGAGATAGGTGTGCCCCCGTTTATATAGAAAGTAAAAGTTTCATAAGTATAGAAAGTAATAACTCGGGTCTGACAAAATATTTTCTAGGATATAGAGTATATAGGAATAACCTTCAATGAGGGAGAGAGAGATTTCTCCCTTGTAAACCTGAAATAAGTGACCCTACCAAGTATCTGGATTGAGATGGACTCTCTAGTTCTATTGAATCTGACCCCGTGTCATCTAAAAAGCAAGTTCATAACTGAATTCTGGCTCTATTTGGTATCAGATCAAGTTTGCATGGTTTGGTCTTTTAAGACCTGCTGTGTCTACGAACTATGAGTCCTATATTGAAGAGTCTTTCTGGCAACACCTTAATAACTGCCAGAACGCTTGGCTAAATATGGCAATCTTTTCTTTTGTGCTGAATGGGTTACTGGAATAGAGAGAACCCTATCAACTAAAGATTCGGAATATTCTCTTATTCATCATGGATTGGCCAGCCAAGTATTAAAAGGGGGTCTGGCTTGATGCCTAGGTGCTGCCTTGAGGTGGGCTGAGGCCCTGGGCCTAAGCTGGGCACCAAGGGCCCCCCTAGGCGCCCACCTAGGTGCCCTGCCCTGGGGGTTTGGTCATTCCTTCTGCCTTCTAAAGTACTATGGTGAGTAGATCCAAGAAAGTTGCCAATTTGCAACCTAGTAGCCAAATATGATAGTAGCATTATTCAATTTTGAATTTTAATTGTGTTTGTTTAGGTTACTTTTATGTGGGAGGAGGGAGGGAGGGAGGGACGTATGGGAGAGAGAAGGAGGGTGTTTGGCTCGATAGGGGGGGAGGGAGGGAGGGTGTTTGAAAAGGAGTTCGGGGGGGAGGGAGGGTGTTTGATAAGGAGTTCGGGGGGCAGGGAGGGTGTTTGATAAGGAGTTCGGGGAGCAGGGAGGGTGTTTGAAAAGGAGTTGGGGTGGGGGGGCGGAGGGAGGGAGGGAGGGTGTTTGAAAAGGAGTTGGGGGGTGGGGGGAGGGAGGGTGTTTGATAAGGAGTTCGAGGGGATGGGAGGGATGGTGTTTGATAAGGAGTTCAGGGAGGGTGTTTGGTTCAATAAGGTGTTCGGGAGGAAGTTAGGGAGGGAGGGTGTTTTGTTCAATAAGGAGTCCGGGAGGAAGGGAGGGAGGAAGGGTGTTTGGTTTAATAAGGAGTTCATAGTTGTGCCTTATAATCAAACATATAGATTGTTTGGTTCTACAAGGAGTTCATAGTTGTGCCTTAGAATCAGAGGGGGTGTTTGGTTTGATAAGGAGTTTGTAGTTGTGCCTTAGAATCTAACATTTGCTGAATATCAGTAGTAGTTACAGTAGCATTTGAGGCTCCTACTCGGTTCGATAAGGGTTTCGTAGTTGTACCTTAGAAATAGGAGTGGCAACGGGGCCGGACCCGACCCAATTTTTTTTAAAAATATATATTTAAATATATTTAAATGTAATGTTAAATACAAATATATTTAAATGTTATGTTAAATATATATAAATGTTATGTTAAACATATACATGTATTATTTAAATATTATAACTAAAAATATGTAGTTATATTATTTATATATTAATTAAATGTTATTAAAATATTATATATTAAATAATATTTATATGATAACACTATTCGGGTCCAATATCTGGACCCGGACCCGACCCACTGGGTCCAATTCTTGGACCCATACCCAAACCCGTGTCGGGTCCGGACATCGGGTCCCAGGTCTGGTCCGGGTCCGGGTCCATTGCCAACCCTACTTAGAATCAAAGATTTAGATTGTTTGGTTCGATAAGGAGTTCATAGTTGTGTCGTAGAATAAAAAATTTACTGAATATGAGCAGTAGTTACAGTAGCATGTGCGGCTCCTGCTCAAATTTCTCAAGTTAATGAAGTGCTTCTGAATGAAATTTACAGTGAATGTTCCCTTAAGACACTGATTTATCCTTTGCCACTTATGTTGGCTGTTTCTCAAAAGTGGCTTTTGTTTCATTTACTATACTTCTTTGTTTAGATATCGCAGAAACCAGTAGTTCTGCAATCTGTGACTCTGGAAAATTATAGGACAAAATGAATAAGCCATATTTCCTTATGTTATTGCTAGAGGTTTTCTATATGAAGATCATACTTAAATTCAATCTTAGTTTGTTGAATTCCTCCTGTTTATATTGTACGCAGTGTGTTTAATGCTGCCAATAATATTTGGAATCTGGATTAGGTATATCTCTGAACACGTGGGAATTTGCTGCCTCTTAGGCCTGATGGATTTGAAGGCATTTTCTTCATTTTTTTAATTTTAAAGGAAATGAACTATATTGACATTACTGGGCGCTGGGACTTCCACCTTTCCCATTGTTGGCTTACTGATCCCTATTCTACCTAGCAAAGAACACGGTATCATGGTGAAACGGTCCTTGTATCATTTTGCAGAAGTCTTGGGTTGATGTCAATCACACATAATTACTCTATGGATTAGTCATTAATTCATTTGCTTGATGATTTAGTTATTTCTACATCCATGTGAAATCTGATGTTTGGCCTCTTCGTTGTAATTAACCCCTTAGAGAATCATATCCGGGAATTGTACAGTCCATCATTTCTTTTTACGTTTCTGTTTAGTCAAAATTGTCAGCATTATAGGAGTCCTATATCTTTCTCAGTCACAAAATGCTCATGCAGCACTGTTTTATTAAAATAGCAAGGACATGTTCCTTGCATACATATCTGAGCTTGCAATTGTGAACATGCTCATGCATAGGCTTTTGGAATAGTGCCCACGTTGGCTTCCTGTAAAATTTCTTGGGTCTTCTCTTATGTTGCGAATTCTGTTCTTATGTAGAGTGTGCAGAGTTCTGGTTCCTCTAAAAGTTCAAAAAATAAGAAGAAACGCAGTGAAGGTAGCTCCTACTTGAAGGAGCAAGAGCTTCGTGATAACCAAGGTTGGTTGTATATGGTTGTCTGGCTGCCGTGAGTTCAAACTTTATTTGGGATATGTTTTACCGTATTAATTCTGAGTTAGTTCAATTGGCTAGATGGCATTATTGGAGGATTTTGTGATATGTTGGATGAAATATGTTCAAGAGCAGAGACCCCTTACGAAGAACAAGATGGGACAGCGGTCCCATGTCTGGCTATTTCTGATACAAAAATGCTTTTGAATGAGATATTGGCCATTTCTTCAAAGCATTTACTGCACTTGGTTCCTGTTGATACCCTTGTAAGACTACTGAATGTTCTTGATCGTCAAATTCATCATGGGCTTGGACTCTCAATTGATGAAAATGAGAATGTAAGTTGTTCTTCTTATTACTTTATGCCCCGTTAACATTGAAATAGAGGTTTTTGGTTACCTATGTGATCTGCTCCTGTTTCTTGTTATATGATGATTCATTCATATATTTAACCAAACCTCGCATTTATTATTGCATTGGAGTCAAATGGATATAATTTTTTCTAGCATGGGAACAATGCACGTGGATAAAACAAGATTGCTTTTTGCAAATTCTTTTCTAAAATTTGATGAGCCAACTCTCTTTACGTTATGGAAGGAAATGCAAATAAATAAATAAATATATAAATAAATAAATAAAATAAATGTATAAATAATAACTCAGTCTTGCAGGATGCTACGAGTCCTACATTTATTTGCTATTAGAGGCTACAAGAAACTGAAATTCAAATTTTTCTTGGTTTCCAGCTACTGTTCACACTATTGGTGGTATTGTATGATTTCTTGGCTGTTTTTTTCATTTTAATTGCTATCTTACCTTTTTATTTTTTTTTATTTTTTTTTATTTTCTCCCATCGTATTATTTTCTAATTATTTAAGTGTTCTAAAGCCATGACTCATGGTAGGACTCAAAGAGTTGAGAATGTTAGCTCAGAGAGTCCGAATGACTGAATCTTCAAAGAAGACTTACAAAATACCAAAAATTTGGAAAATTCAGGAATAGAAATTAGAAGCAATCAAAATAACTTACATACAAAATGAAAATTAATGAAAGTTAATTTTATTGGCGCACACTTGAGATTATTCAATTTTGATATTCAACTTCTTGCAAATCGTAGATTTTGAGTGTTTTTGTTGAATTCGATTGATAACACAAAGATAGGCTTAGGGAAGATTTTCAGGGTGGATGGAGCTACGGTTGCCAAAATCTTGCAAGAAAACAACTTTGGCCAAATCCTTGTTCAATTGAAAAAATGTCACAAATCCAAGATTTTTTATTCTTTTTGCTGAATATGTTTGGATTCGATAGAGGATGGAAAATACATTTAATGAATGAAGTTTTAAGGAGATTGGGAAGTTTCAGGGTGACACAAGCTCGATTGATGATAAAAATCGAAGAAATGGGGCTTGGCATTTTGCTCTCTCCCCACCCTATTTATATTAAAAAAAAGTTATGGATTCGGTGAGTTTCTGTGGACTTGCTTGAGTCTAAGGTACCGGGACTCGATTCGGCCAAGGTACTTGCCTATTGGCTGAGGGCCAAGGTACTTGCCTATTGGCTGAGGCGAGTTATTTGGGCGAGTCTAAGTAACTCGCCCGAGTATAGCCCCTTCCCAAAAAAAAAACAAAAAAACACAAAGAAAAACAAAAGTTATGTTATATTATACATAACATGCTTTTCATGAACATAAATGCTCAAATGGTATGTTGGTAGATTGTGTGGACTCTTCCTAGGTGGTTAGAGGTTCAAATCTCACCATGGGCTATTTTTTGAAACCGCTACTAGAAAAATATCAGGTGGTACGGTGGTACATGAGGGGTTTCAAACCCCTAACATGAAGAGCATGGACAGCAAGCACTAACCAACAAAATGTTTAGTTGTTGCTTGAATTGAATTGAGCATATTGCTACTTATATCATATAATGTAATATGCACACCCTACTCGGAAACTTGTCTAAGTCCACTCATCTTATTTGCTACAGTAACTCGGGCATGTAATGCTGCAGTACAGGCCACCAATGAGTTGGGGCCCTTTTGGACCTGCCAGGCTTCTGAGTCCAACTATGTCGGCTGAGTCCTAGTTGGATTCGGGGAGTTTTTGAACACTGAATTGTTTGATAATTTGGTAGATGTTGGAGAATTACAGAGTCCAAGTCTGGAATCCAAATTGGACTCAACATGGGTCTCCTCTCCAATTTCAAGATTTGAACTTTGTCCTCACATGCTTACTTGTTGATCGTGGTCTATACTGTTGTAACGGCAGTTATTATATATGTACTTCCTAGATGTGAGTACTGATTGACCATTGGTTTGATTCAATGTGCAAGGTTTGATTGTCACAAAATGTTCTAGTTGCTTGTTGTGATAACTAGAGTTGAGACTAAAAAAGGTGTTGAATTTTTGCTGGAGCAATTTACGATGCTGAATATCCATGTTCACATTCGGCCTGTGGAATTGTTCTAGTTCCTTTATGAAAGTTTAAAGTATTTGCTTATATAAATTCACCCAAGAAATTATTTCAAATGTGAATTTCCGTCAATGTTATTAAGAATGAATTAGACATCATTTGGTATGGACTGGGAACAATTGCCCCCAACTGGTCGGTCTAGGGTCCGCAACTGGGCTGTTCGAATTGGTCTGAGCTCGATCCTTCGGAAACCGGGCTGTTCAAATTGGTTTTGACCAATTTTTTTGTTTTTTTTTTTTGTTTTTTTTGTTTTTACTGTCTGTTTATAATTTTCAAACTGTTCTATACGATTGGTTCCTAAAATTTTTATTTTTTATTTTTATATAATTCTTTTTTTTAGGTTTTCCCCTCTGGTTTCAATTTATTTTATAATTTTTCTGAGCTTCTAAATTTGTGACTTGTCTGACTAGTGAAGTGGCCTGGTTTGACTGGTCTGACCTGAAGCGGTGCCTCCACCTGTTTCATCTCCGAATCGATGTTTATGACATTGATTTTTATGCCTTTGGTATTTTTAGTAATTTTGTGCCGAGGAGGGTGTTTCTTTTTCCTTTTTTTTTTTCTTTTTTTGTTGGCCCAAACGTACCCAATTGTTATTGAAATGGTTTTCACAATATATGTTCGTTTTGACTTTGAATCAAGGCAATTTTGGATACTTAGTGATGGGCAGACTTATGTTTATGGGTTCACTCAAAATGATTTTTTATCCAAATTTTTCTATGAAATAAAATTTCGGGATGTTAGCGATAGTGAAGAGGCCTTTGGCCAATTTGTGCACCAATGGGATGTGTTCTAGAAACAAACATGCATTAGTGGCAGGGGGAAATCATTGTGGTAGGACTCTTTCAAAAAAATCATTGTGGTAGGATCCATCATGATAGGCTCATTGGGGTGTCATTTTGGGTCATCATGAAACCATGAGGATGATGCGCAGTTATGAGCATAGCACACTACAATGGTGAGCGATTTAATTGTTTTACTGTTTCTATTGGTGAGTGATTTCGCTTTCCTAATTTGTGAAGGGAGAGCTTACCTTTTGCTCGAGTATTATTCTATAAAAGCTCCTAGGGTCTGATCATCTTATGTGAGATAAAGCCATAAGGGATAGGTTTAGGAAGCATTAATCCTTAAGGTCAAGAGTCTAGGTCGAGAGTATGACCGAAGTTATCAAATGCAGGATGCTGCTCGTCATGCATCAGTTCATATGTGGGCAATGAATATAAATTTTAAAAAAAGTTTATAAGAATATAAAGAGTAACACAATATGTGATTTATCTTAGGGAAAAGTTTATATAAGGTTGCAACCTTAAAATGTAGAACTACGGATGAACCTCAAAAATCCATAAAAAAAAGGTTGATTTAATATTGACAAACCCTCTAATTGATCATCTCGACATCGAGATGTATGACTATGAAAAAACCAAAGATTTTGATTCCCAGAAAAGGTGCATCTTACAACACATTATCTAGACCGTCCATTTTAAAGATTTTCATATGCCTATAGATCTACTTGATTTTAATCATTTTTGGAGTTAAAAATTTTATAATTAGATTTGAAACTAGATTTTGTCATAATCTTAATAATATTTTAATCAAAATTATATGTTATGATAAAATTTGAAGGTGTGCCTTAAATGGATTGTTTAAGGTTGCGACCTTATGGAAACCACACCCTTTATCATATAGCATGCATTTTTTGATTTAGTATTTGTCTTAATATTAATGTTGAGATGAGGATGTTGAGATAGATGAGTGGCAAGATAAGAAAAGATAGAATTTGGAATGGATACATTCGAGAGAACTTACGGGGTGGTTCGAATAGGTGATAAGATGAGGGAAGGTAGACTTAAGTGGGCTGGCCATTTGAAGTGTTGACTTAGAAGAACACTGGTTAGGAGAGGCGATTTGGTTCAAGTGGAAGGCTCTAAAAAGACAAGTGGAAGCCCCAAAAGGACATGGATGGAAGTAGTAAGACGAGATATGACCACTTATGGTCTTGACTGAGACAAGGCTTCAAAAAACGCTAGGCGGCACCTAGGTGGCCTGCCTAGTGCTCGGCGCCCAGCGCCCAGTGCCTAGGCGGGAGCCCAGAACCTCCGACGCCCTGTGGTGCAAATTCTTAGATTTTTTTTATATATTTGCTATCCAAATGCACATATATGCATATATTTGTGTCAAATTTTGTAATTTATTCCATTTGAAAATATCGCAAGTTCGCAACATACGTTTTTATATACAAACATATCACATGTCTCAACCTTTCAGGTAAGCAGGTTGAGAATAAACTTATTCAAAATTTCAAACCATACAAAACATTTAAAAGTCTAATAGGCTATTGTAAGGTCTCCAACTCTCATATTCTTTATATTCCATATTCATAAAATATACCATAATAACATCCAAGTCTCCAACTCTCCAAGTCTTCAACAAACTGATTTCCAAAACTATAAAAAACTAGTAAACCACACGACGAAATAGTCCAAAAAGGCAAAAAAATAATAAACCACATAGCAAAATAAAATCGTCCAAATGTCTAAAGCCCAAACCAAGATGGTGCAATAAAGTTAGTAAGTTACTACAAAAGAAAAGAGAAGACTATTAAGACATCAATAAGAATCAGAATCATCATTTTCATTGCTTTTATATGCATCAGAATTGAGGCAGTCATCATCAGAATCAGCAATCTCTTCAACATATTCCTCTTCTTCTAGAGATTCTTCTGAATTTACCTCTTCTTCCTCTATCTCCCTTCGTGAAGTACCAGCGGAAGAAGTTGCTCGAGTGGCCCTCTTAGGATCAGAAGCTTGCCTCGAAGCCTCCTCGACCATTTACCATGTCAAACCCTCCCCAGTGAAGACCTCCGCAGTACCAGGGTCACTAACTAGCCAATCTGAAGCATTCTCCATGTCTTTCGAAGAGATAGGGTCCTTCTTTGGCAGGTTTTTCTTCTTTTTGAGCCTTTGATTCTCTCTAACAAAAACCAAGTCATTGAGCTTTATTTGCTCAAGCCTATTTCTTCTCTTTGTATGCACCTGTAAGCCATCTTTTTGAGGTTTGGAGTGCTACTCCCATGTTGTCTCCACCATTGAGCTGCAATATGTGAGCAACCTTTATAATTAATTTAGGTATTTAACATTATTAGAACTAGAAAGAAAATTATAAATTTATATTTTATAAAACAAAAGTCAAAAGAATACTATCGTGTTCGTCTTTGTTTCTCTGTCTTAATGTCATATCTTTCCCAAATGACGTCAAAGAACACTTGTACGAAATTAGTTCTTCAGTTGATATCTTATCTTGGATATGTGGACCGGGAACTAATTTCTCAAGGCACTCATTAAAACCATCCATAATTATCCCTTTTGACTCAATATCTGCGTCTGCATAAAAGTTTTTGGGGTTCAAGTAATACCCCGTTGCATGCAATAGTCTATGGAGCTGCCTATCCCATTTGTCATCTATAATCTCCCAAATTGGGGTATACTTGGTTGCATTATTTCTCAAATTCTCTGCAATCTCATTCTTAGCCCTTTCCATTGCATCATATATAAAGTCTATGGAGGGCTTATCAGCATTAACCAAGCGCAAGACCTTCACCAAGGGAAAAAATACTAATATCGCATGCTTTACCCCACGCTAAAATATTTCGAAAGAACAATATCTCATGCCTTCTTTCCCTTGGCATCTCTAGACCACTTACACCTACTCCACTCCTCTGAAGCAAACATAGATCTTAATGCGATCCTCCTCTTATATATGCTCTGTAGATTAAGGTGGGCTGTGGCAAATCTAGTGACCCCAGGCCTCACTAGCTCTCTCTTTTTTGTAAACTTGCGCATCATGCTAAGGGTAAGTATGTGACTGTATATGAAGATTGTAACCTCCTTAACCTTAAAAATAATTCTTTTAATAGTAGGCAATTTACCAATTGCTTCAAGCATAAGATCTATGCAATGTGCAGCGCAAGGAGTCCAAAATATACGAGGTCTCTTCTGTCAAAACAAATGACCTCCTCAATGACCTTATCAATGAAAGAAAATATATAATGCGCATCATAAATATCATTGGAAGCGTCGATTGAGCGCAAAAGAATTGTACCCGTAGGACAATTTACTAACAAATTCATGTTAGTCCTCCTCCTACTATCACTCCACATATCTGTCATTAAAGAAACCCCAAATTTAGCCCATCCTTATGAGTCTTGAGATATTCGTTAGTGTACTTGACTTCCTTTTTCAGTAGTGACTCTCCTATCTCATAAGGAGTTGGAGCTTTCAAACCTGGCCCAAATTGCCCAATTGCTTCCAACATTGTATGGAAGCTATTCAAGCGAGCAATGTTAAAAGAAATGCGCGCATGGTAAAATTACCGAGGAATATACTGAATCACCTTGGCTCTATCTTCTTTCTTAAATCTATTTTCAATTATCACTTGTTTTTTTTTTGATGAAAGTTAACATTGTATTGCTGGAAGAGTAATACATAGGAGAGATTTACATGTAATTGAGAGACCGAGATAATCCTTCAGAGGGTGACTCAGTAAAAAATGTGCTAGCCTAACATGTACAAAATGGGCTTACAGAACCACCCAGTTACATAGATTTACATGTAGCTTATGCAAAAATACAGTGATATAAGAAACCCAAAAAACGAGCTATTTAAAGTTGTGCCCCTGATCTTGAGCAAAAAAGGAGTCGGACCCAGGTTGCACTTGTCCTTGGCCTTGACTTCTAGCACCCTCTTTCTCCAAGCGATCTACGATGTCGTTGGATGTCCTCCATATATGCCTCCAGGAGACGTCCATAGCCCTGCAGGTATGAACAATTTCGTCAAAGATAGAGGTGAGGTACCACGGTGGTGAACTCGTTCTCCTTGCCCAGGAGATAACATTTTGTGAGTCTCCTTCCACTCTGAGGTGAAGACCCCAAGAAGGTTTGAAAGATTTTAAGCCAATTAAAAGGGCCATGGCTTCAGCATGGTGGGAATCCTTGATGCCAATGTACTCTGAAAAGGTCAGGAGGACATTGCTTTGGTGGTCTCTAAAGGCCCTCCCAGCCTTGTCGGGCCAGGGTTCCCTAGGGAGCACCCATCGAAATTTAGTTTGATGTAACCTTGAGGTGGTGGTAGCCAGTTACAAGATCTTATTACCAAACTTGGTTGGTGATGAAGAACATTTTTCCATTGGGTGAGGAAAAAACTTCCTGGAATTCCGGAAAAATTCTTGTGGTTGGAGGCCCGAAAGGTAACCAAAGAGATAGTCTTGTGTAGGAGAGCTGGTGTGTGAAGTTTAATGCCTTGAAATATTCTGGAATTTCTTTCGAACCAAATTGACCATTTGGTTGCAGCAACTTTTGCCTTCCATAACAACCTTCCTGCCTTCGGCCAACATCAGTCAAGTTCGTATGAGATCAAAGCCTTGATTGAAGGGGTGTGACCCATTTGATGCCAAACAGTTGCAATACTTGGCCCCAAAGGTCAAAAATATAGTCACATAGGATGAACAAGTGTTGGTTCAATTCCTCCTCACATAGGCATAAGGCACACCTATTGGGGATCGGGATCCCTCTCTTTTGTACTTGGTCCACTGTGAGAGGTCTATCAGAGCAAGCAAACCAGTTGAAAGTTTGGACTTTTGGTGGGGCAGTGGTGGCCCAAACTTTGGATTGGATTGCGGTAGGATTCGTCGGGAAAGTTGGGGGCAGAATTAAGCTTTTGTAGAAAGAAGATACCGAAAAGGTACCAGAGGGAGCTAGAGTCCAGATGATGGCACCACTTCCTTGAGTCGAACTGAAGAGAGAGTGGAGGGAGGTCGAGAGTGACTGAAAGTGGTTTGTTTCCTCTTCCGTTAGATTCCTTCGGAAGTAAGGGTTCCAAACTCTACGTCCCCCTGTTAGAACCATTTCCTCGGCTAGGGAATATTCTTTGTTTTGAGCAAGAGAGTAGAAGGTAGGGAACACCTCTCGCAGAGGAAAGTTTCCTAACCACAAATCGGATCAGAATCTCACTCTCGAGCCCTCTCTAGGATGAAACCTAGTGAACTTTCTAAATTGGGAAAGGGTCGAGGAAAAGGATTTCCATGCTCCTGAGGCGTTGTGCCAGTGGCTCCTTTCTGGCAACCAGACTCCTTCAGGGATTCTATACTTATTCTGTACAACCTGAGCCCAAAGGGAGTTCGGCTGGGTGGCTAGACACCACCATCATTTCCCTAGGAGTGCCTGGTTTTGTTTACTAAGGACCCGAATTCCTAGTCCTCCCTACTATTTGGGTAGACAAATGTTGTCCCAAGCTACTAGATGGAACTTTGTCTTATTAGCTTGCCCTGACCAAAGGAAGTTTCGCATGATTTGGTCTAGTCGATTGGTGACCTGGGCTGGCATGTGGAATAGAAATATAATGTATACCGGGGAGTTGGCAATGGTAGCATTGATCAGGGTCGTCCTTCCCGGAGGATTCTACCTTGCCAAACGCTTGTCTACCTTATCTAGGACTTGGGACCATTGCCTTTTCTTGGGTTTTCCCAGTCCCAAAGGGAGACCTAGATAAGTAGTCAGTAGATCTTCCACTTTACACTCCCATCTCGAAATGAAGGCTCAGACCTCTGCTTGTGTCAGGGCTACACCCAACATTTTTTATTTCTCCATTGTTGTCGCTGTTTGGAAACAGCTTAGGAAGAGTTTGAGGGTTTCGACTTCGTTACTAGAGGCATCAATAAAAACCAGTGTGTCATCTGCATATTGCAGATGGGACACAGTTAGGCCTTGTCTACTACTCTTGAAACCTGAAAGAAGGCCAGTCTGATAGAGCCGGGAGATGGAGCGACTGAAGACCTCTGTCGAAATTGCGAACAACAAAGGGGAGAGGGGGTCTCCTTGGCGAAGACCCCTTGAAGAGGGGAAGTAGCCTTTTGGGGTTCTATTGATAAGAATGGAGAAATGTGGATGGGAGTAGCAACCTCTCATCCACTTTCTCCATCTATCCTAGAAACCCATTCTTGCCATCGTCTCATCGAGTATTGACCAGTCCACATGGTCGCAGGCCTTTTCCCAGTCAATTTTGAAGATAAGGCCGGGTTTCTTTGTTGGGTGCCTCGAGTGGATGTACTCATGAGCCACTATGGCCCTGTCAAGGATTTTTCTATCTTTGAGAAAGGCAGTTTGTGAGGAAGATATAACAGAGGGAAGGACTTGTTGAAGCCTAGTGGCTAGGACTTTTGCCCAAATCTTATAAGATGAATTCAAGAGGCTTATTGGACGGAAATCTTTGATTTCCTCTGCACCTTCAATTTTAGGGAAGAGAGCGAGAAAGGTAGCATTAATGGCTTTGTGAAGGGTACCTCGACAGAAAAATTCCTTGAAGTATTTGATGAAGTTAGGACGGAAGGTGCCCTGGGACTCCTTGAAGGGTGTAATCGGGAATCCGTCAGGTGCCTTGTTTTTGGCTAAAGAGTTGATGGCTAGTAAAATTTCTTCCTCAGTGAACTGTTGATCTAGCCAAACGGCTTTGTCTTTATTGAGGGTAAGGAAATTCAGGGAAGTCATTCTCAGTATTGGCCCAGGGGGAGCAGAATATAGAGTCCGAAAGAAGTTTAAGATAGCCTGCACTATCTCAACTGGTTGACTTAGGTATCTGTTAGTGACTTTTATCATTGAAATTGAATTGTCTCTCCTGCGACAATTAGCAATGCGATGAAAAAAGGCAGTATTATGAAATCACCCACTTTCAACCATTCACTTGTTTTTTCCCCTTTCCTCTCTTGCCTTTCTCAATTACTGTCTCAGGGCTAGGTGTAAAAAAACTATCTATAGGCCCTCTCGTACGAGCCTTCTTAGACCCAAAAGCCCTCTTGGTCTTAGAGCTGAGTACCAACCATGGCTACCTCTTCTTCCCCCTCTTCATCCTCGTCTTTAGTGTTAATATTATCATAAAAAATATAGGCCCCTGACTTTAATTCTGCTATATCTTTTTTTTTTGCAATTTTTTTACTCTTTTCACCTTCAATATATTCCAAAATTTATTTCTTTACAAGATCAGAGACTTTCTTACATGGGGCAACATCACCTCTAATACTGACAAGATGTTTCTTAAATCTATTTATGCCGGCATTAGAAATATATCCACAAAAATTGCACATAATTTTATTTTTGTCATTCTTATCAGGGTTAGCGCAATATTTCCATCCTGGATCTCCACCCGTATTAGACCCTGCAGAAGACATCTCAAATTGGAAAAATAAAACTCAAATAAATATTATAGATTGACTTTTTCTACCCAATCTCTGATCTTCGATGTTGGTTACCTCAATCGAACTACGAATCAACTCAAAAGTCTTCTAATACTGCCAATAGCACCCTAAAAATAATTTCAATGAGAAAAAAAAACTTTTCCAATCCACAAAAAGTACTTTTGATTTACAGAAATAAGTTTAAGATTGAGGATTTCTTTTCTTTTTTTTTTCACTTTAGGGTTAAAAAAAACTTTTTTTATACAAACTTGGGTGAGCTTAAATACAATAAAACGCGCCCTGGGCGCTAGGCAACCCAGGTACAAGCGCCCGTGTAGGGGTGCTCAAGTCGAGGCGTGCGGAAATTTTTTCTGGCCACCTAGGCAGGCGCCTTGGCGGTGGGCGGACCGTTTTTTGAAACATTGGACTAAGAGTAAGGTCATTGATAGAGTGGAATGGAGGAACATGATTCGTGTAGCTGATCCAAATAGTTGGGATAATTCTTGGATGATTTATAATTTATAATCTATAATTTATCTCTAATATTTCTACTCTCTTTGTTTATGATAGAGTAACATTAGACATTTGACATTTTCTATCTCTAATGTGAATAATATGTAAAATAGATATTGATTGCTTTGAAACGCTCCATGAGTTCATAACTCGATACTGTGTGCTCGAAACCCTACCATAGTGAGCTCAATGTCAACTTGGAAAGTTGTTGGAAAAATCATACAAGTTCAAAATTGAGAAGGGAAAAATAAAACTTCGATTTTAACAAGTTGGATGTAATCCCCTTAAAATCAAAGAAATTTGTTTATGGGGTTATATACCCCATGTGACCCTCCAGCCCCCTCTTTATCACATGTGAAGACCAAAATGCCCTGCTTGTGGTTTATCTTTCTCCCCGTGAAAAGGGTGGAAAAATGATGTCACATAGGGTTGCCTCGATGCTGCCACCTATGCGATGTGGGTGCATCATGTATGACTGCCTAACTGACAAAAGTTGTGCAGCCATGGGCTGCTTGCCTTGATGCTGTTGCATTTGACAACGGTATGCTACAGGACTTGACTGTGGGTCTAGCCTCAGTGTAGCCCCTGAATGGAGAGAGTAATGTTTAGTGATCGAATATACAACTATGTACATGTATTTGTTTGTTTTCTGCATGCCTTTTTCAAGAGGAACTCTAGTTTTCTTGGAAAGAGAAGAGTCTGTAGTGTTGTTCTTATTCAGAAAACAAAAAGAGGCCACAGCTTTCACGGGCTATAGGTGGTCCTTTACAAAAAGAGCCCACAGCCTTCCCCTCCTAATCCGTAAATCATCGTTGTCTTCCTGGCCCCATACCTCTCCTTTACCCCTCACCTTGTCCACATCCACAGGGCCCAAACCATTCACTTGGTCTGGCCCCCTGAATCCCCTCTTCTGCTCTCCTGCTACTCTTCTGTTCAGACACACCAGTTTCTCACCTACATCCCTACTATCTCCTTCCTTCCGATCGTTTTACCTCCCTCTCCCTCTCCCTCCCCCTCCCCCCTCGTTCCTGTTGCTCTTAACCTTGAGGCCATCCCTAATGAAGCCATACTTGACAACAACCTCCCTCATCTTCCTCTAACTAACCCTTCCCCTGGTCATCCTCTCCTTTCTGAGGTTACCACCGGGAACTCAAAGACTCCCTTGAATGCCCCTGACAATCCTTGTCCAAACCCTCCACCTCCCGGCCTTACCTCTTGACCTCTACCCTTCGGTTCATCCCCCTACCTTCTCCTCAGCTGCTCCTTCTGCACAAACGACCACTTCTTTCTTACCCCAAGGAATCGAGGAGGTCAATGAACATTCTAAAGGCAGGTCTAACTCAGAGGAAGACAGAATGCGAATCATGTACATGATAATGGGCTTTGAGTACGACGGACCTGAAGGACCTGCTCACAGGTTCATCACAGCAGATGCACAAAGTAGAATGCAGGTGAGACACAGAGGGCAAAGAGAGCTTTGCGATCTCTTCTCTTCCCTTCCTTTCCTTGGGAAAGCCTTTAATCTTGTTTTCTCTCCATCCACTGTCGAACTCTTGAGGAGGTCCCCCAGATTGGCCTCCTCCCCTGCTCTCAGCTCTTACAAATGAAGATGTTCATTTGGAACATTAGAGGGCTTGGACAAGCCTTCACCCATAAATTTGTTCTCTCTCCATCCACTCTCGGACTCCTGAGGAGGTCCCCCAGATTGGCCTCCTCCCCTGCTCTCATCTCTTACAAATGAAGATGTTCATTTGGAACATCAGAGGGCTTGGACAAGCCTTCACCCATAAATTTTCCCCCACCATCTTGGTCCTCCTTGAAACCAAACTACCAGACCCTAACCTCAAGCTCATCCGTCGGGTTTGGGGCAAGAGACCTTGCCAGTGGGTCTCTCTGTCGTCAAATGGGGCT
Source organism: Amborella trichopoda (assembly GCF_054954075.1). Classification (NCBI taxonomy): domain Eukaryota; kingdom Viridiplantae; phylum Streptophyta; class Magnoliopsida; order Amborellales; family Amborellaceae; genus Amborella; species Amborella trichopoda. Next base: position 2,116,704 of record NC_142345.1, read on the forward strand.
TCAAGAGGTATTTGGGTGGTTTGGGATCCTTCCGACCTCTCTCTTAACTCCCACTTTATAGGGGAATTTTCCATCACTCTTCTTCTCTCCAATATCTTAGATGGTGTTCCATAGAAATTCTCTGCAGTCTATGGGCCGAATTCCCACACCATCAGACATGGACTTTGGACTATATTGCTTCCCTTCCACACCCCATTTGGTGTGTGGGGGGTGATTTTAATGTTGTTCATTGGTCCCATGAGAGGAATTCCTCGACCTCTGTTTCCCCGGACATGAGGAACTTCTCAGAGTTTATCAGTCGCAACGAGCTGATTGACATCCCTCTCCAAGGATGCCAATATACCTGGTCCAACCACGACACCTACCCCAGCCTCTCAAAACTAGATAGATTCCTTATTTCTATCAACTGGGAGGAACAATTCCCTATATCTCTCTCAATGGCCCTACCCAAATTTACTTCAGACCACTGTCCTATTCTGCTTGATACGAATGCTATTTCCAGGGGTCCTCGGCCTTTCAGATTTGAATTGCATTGGCTTCAAGAGAAGGGCCTACTTGCCCCCATCCAAACCTGGTGGAATTCCTTTAATTCTCAGGTTACGGGGAGATCAGGCTTTATCCTTCAAAAGAAAATCCAGCTTTTCACAAACGCTTTCAAATCCTGAAGTAGAACCATTCTTAAAAATTTCTCGCACATAAAGTCTACTCTTTTGGAAACCATCAAGAACCTTGATATTATTGAAGAAACGAGATCTCTAAATGCTTCTGAGCAGGAGCTGAGGTTCTAGACCAAACTGGAGTATCTCTCTACCTTAAAGAAAGAAGAGATCTACTGGTTCCAGAGATTGAGGGTTTCTTGGTTGAAAGCTGGGGACCACAACACTAGTTTTTTTCATCGGATAGCTAATTGTCGTAGAAGAGACAACGCTATCTCGATGTTAAAAATCAACAATTTCTATCTCACCCAACCTGGTGACATTCAACAAGCTTTATTAGAATTCTTTCAGAACTTATACTCTGCTCCCCTTGACCCTAGACCCAGATTCTCGACCCTAAACTTCTTGACTCTCGATGAAGCCCAAGTTGCTTGGCTAGAACGGTCTTTCTCTAAACACGAGATCTTTAAAGCCGTTAAAGCGTTAGCTAGTGACAAGGCCCCTGGGCCGGATGATTTCCTGGTTGCCCCCTTTAAGGAGTTTTGGGATATTGTTCGCTCTGACTTTGTGAAATTTTTCGAGGAATTCTTCCATAGGGGTATTCTAAACAAAGCTATGAATGCTACTTTCTTTGCCCTTGTCCCTAAAAAAGGAGTAGAGGAAATCAAAGACTTTTGATCTATTAGCCTCCTCAATTCCTCCTACAAGATTCTGGCAAAAGTCTTAGCTTCTAGGCTGCAACAAGTCCTGCCTTCTATCATTTCTCCTTCCCAGTCAGCCTTTCTCAAAGGCAGACAAATACTTGATGGTGCTTTAGTGGCCCATGAATGTGTCCACTCGAGACACCTCACTAGGAAACTAGGGCTTATCTTCAAAATAGACTGGGAAAAGGCATACGACCATGTGGATTGGTCAGTCCTGAACAAGTCTATCGCTAAGATGGGCTTTGGGGAGATATGGAGGAAGTGGATGAGTGGGTGCTTTTCCAACCCTCATTTCTCTATAATCTTCAACGGTACCCCAGTTGGATACTTCCCTTCCTCGAGGGCTCTCAGGCAAGGAGACCCACTTTCACCCTTCCTCTTTGCTATAGCGGCTGAAGTGTTCAGCCGATCCATCTCTCATGTTTACCAAGCTGGCCTCCTCTCAGGTTTCAAAACCAGTAGGCATGGACCCATAATTTCTCACTTATAGTACGCGGATGACACCTTGGCTTTCCTGGATGCCACCCGTATTGAAGTCAAAACCCTCAAAAGATTCCTCGGCTGCTTCCAATTTGCAACAGGGTTCAAGATCAACATAGATAAATCAAGTATGTTAGGGGTTGCCTTGTCACTTGGTGAAATTAGAACACTCATTCCAGATTGGGAATGTAAAATCCAGGACCTCCCAACCTCCTATCTTGGCCTGCCCCAGGGATTGGGTAAACCCAAAAAACAACAATGGTCCCTTGTCCTTGACAAGGTTGACCGACGCCTGGCAGGTTGGAAGGGCAGATTTCTGTCTATGGCAGGAAGAACTACCTTGATTAATGCTACCATAGCAAACTCCCCAATCTACCTCATGTCGTTGTTCTATATGCCAGCTCAGGTGGCAAATCGACTTAATCAACTCATGAGGAATTTCCTTTAGTCTGGGCAGGACGATAAGAAAAAATACCATCTTGTTGCCTGGGATAAGGTCTGCCTACCAAAAGCGAAGGGTGGCTTAAGGGTAAAAGTTCTTCGCAAACACAATACTGCTTTACTAGGGAAATGGTGGTGGCATTTAGCTACTCAGCCAAACACCCTTTGGGCACAGGTTGTAAAGCACAAATATAGAATCCCCACAAATTCTTGGCTGTCAGGAAGAACTCAAGCCATAATATGTCAGGAGCCTGGAAGTCCCTCTTAGTTGTCCTGGCCACCTTCAAGACGCACATTAGATTCCATCCAAGAGAAGGATCGAGAGTGAGATTTTGGCAAGACTTATGACTAGGACCCTACCCCCCTCTGTGAGGTCTTTCCAAACCTTTTCTCTCTTGCCTGAGACCAGGATTCGTCAATAGCCCAGGAATTTAGCCTCTTAGGAGGCCATAGGGTTTGAAATCCTTCATTTCGAAGGAACCTAACCGAAGAGGATACCGCGGATTTCCAACGGCTTTTGAATACCCTCCACTCCCTTTTTTTCCTTTCCCTTGGAAGAGACGAAATTGTCTGGACACTAACTCCATCAGTAAGTTCTTTGTTGCTTCGTTCTACAAAATTCTCACCTCCTTACCCACCACCCTTGATCCCTTTTCTAGAATTTGCTCCACTATTGCTCCCCAAAAGTGTAGACCCTCAATTGGCTTGCCTTCTCACATAAGGTCCTCACTGTAGACCATCTACGAAAAAGAGGGGTCTCCATCCCTAATAGTTGTGCTCTTTGTGAATGTGAGGAGGAAACAAACCTTCACTTGTTCTTACTGTGTGACTTCTTCTTTGACCTCTGGGGCAGGGTTTTACAATTATTTGGCATAGAATGGGTCCCCCCCTAAGGTAAAAACCCTTCTAACCTACAATCTTGACTCAAGCTGGCCTGAGGCAGGAAGAATCCTGTGGAAGGCGACTATAGCTGCTACTATATGGATAGTATGGCTGGAAAGAAACTCAAGAATTTTCCGAGGCTCTGAACTTCGAACCCCGGCGCTTTTGCAAAAGGTAACCACCATGGTTACCTTTTGGGTCTCCAACCAAAAATTCTTGACAGGAATTCCAGGGACGTTCTTCCTCACACAATGAGGAAACATCCTTCATCACCAACCACAGGGGGTAAGAAGGCCAAGTAACTGGTTACCACCAACCCAAGGCTGCATCAAATTAAGTTTCGACGGATGTTCCTTGGGGAACCCTGGCCTAGTAGGGGCAGGAGGTGTTTTTCGAGACCATGATGGCGATATATACTCGTAAGTATCTCTGAATATCTTGGCCTCATGGACTCTCACCATGCGGACGCCTTAGCCCTCCTCCCAACTTTGAAAACGTTCAACCCTTATTGGGGCCCAAGCCTGATAGTTGAAGGTGACTCAAAAAATGTCATCTCTTGAGCTAGTCGAACAAGTGATCCTCCATGGTACTTGATCCCAATTTTTGACGAAGTCCACCACGTTTGCAAGGTTATGAACGTCTCATGGCCGCATACTTGGAGGATGTCCAACGATTTCGCATATCGGTTTGCGAAGGAGGGTGCTAGAAGTCGGGGTCAGGTTGTTCAAACTGGGTCAACATTCTTTTTTGCACTGGACCAGTGGATCACAACCTAACATTTTTTGGCTCCCTTTTCGTACATATCGCGCTGTAATTTTCACTGTGTATGGGCACTTATAAGCCCTATCTTTGGCATTTGCTTGTAAAGTGTTGTAAAGGGGTAATCTTATAACCCAATTTTTTGTATACGGTCTGCTGACCTAATTTTACCTTGAATCCCGCCTAGAGAGAACTCTCGGTTAATCTCATCTTTGTAATTCCCCTCTCTATAGCACTACAAAAGTCAACATTTCTCCAAAAAAAAAATTTTGGGGATAATAATTCTAGAATTTTAGGAATCATGATTCCCTATTCTTAGGAATCACGATTTCAGCAACCACTGAAACAAGTGGGGTCATGTGTGATTCCATATAGGTATGAAACGCGATTCTAACATGAAGGGACATCGATTCTTGCAAATAGGAAACACGATTCTTAATTTTTTGAATCGCGATTCCGAAATAGTGAGAATCATTTTTCTCAAATCCGAATCATACAGACAACGATTCCTAGATTCTGAAACTTCTGAGACACGCGATTTCGATTTCAAAAATGATACACGCGATTCCGATTTCAAAAATGACGTTTCCAACAACTATACTCCCATATACATATAAGATGTATATGATGCTTCTCCCTGTACAATGCTCCTGGGTGTTCCCAAGGTAGGGAGCTTCAACCGTGGGTTTGATCCCAGACTTCCGTACCCACTTCTACTCCCAACAACTATATTCAAAATTGGCTCGTGTGCCATATGTCGTGTTTGGGGGAGCTAAAATTGGGATTGGTTTGTTGGATAGATTTTGATGTTGATGTTAGAATGCATTTTCTAGAGTTGAGGTGATAATTCGAAATGTCGATCTTTCTTATTAACTGCTCTTGTGAGAGGTCTCTGTCTTGTACCAGCAAGATTTTTTTCCCAACTTGTGATTTAAAAATCATCTATCGGGATCAAGAATTGCCAATCCGGATTTGGAATTACCCAGTAACATTCTAGTGCTTGGGCTGAATCAGCTGTTCGCCTAGTTTACATTATAAAGTATATAAGTTATAGCAAAACACTTTAATGGCTTTGGCGGTTAGCGTGAATAACAATTTCATATGCGATCAGAGGTTCAAACCTCTTTGCAGATTTTTTTCTTTTAATAGGTGATATAACATGTTCTATTTATTTATTTATTTTGAGTGTCAAAAGTTAGAGGGATGGATTCGACCTTCTTACCTTGTGTCGTTAATAGCTAAGGCTAACTGATAAAACTCTATGGGTTATTTATTAAAATTCCTACATTGTATACTATATATATAAATTTCCTTATTTACTTATTTTTTTAATGGAAAATTGTTTCATGCGGGTTGGACCGCATTTCTACAATATGCGGGCCCAAGATATAAAGCATCCATATTAAAGATGGATGCAAATAGGTGGTCCATCTAAAAACATTTGAAACTAACGGTCCAAATGTTTTCTTAATAGAATTATTATTTCTAATTTTTTTTTAGTTTTTCATAATCATGATCTCCATTGTTAAAGATTACATGCCCTTAAAAATTAAGTCTAAAAATCCATCCTAAAAGTAGAATTTTTGTTTGGGTTTTTTGGTCATTTAAAGGCCCTTATGAGAGCATGTACTGAAAATATATAATGAATTATTGATTCCAATGGGCGTATGGTCCAGCTTGGACTGTAGGGCATTGATAATGCCTTAGACTCACATGAGTTTTGACTGACTATGACTCAATGTGAAGTCCAAAACTCGTAGTCTTGGGCATCGTGTAAGTACACCGATAAGGGTTTCGATGTGGGGTCATCCCTAGATGAGGTCGGAGATGTTCCCAAGACAGTTGGCTAGGGGATATGGATTTGACCCCTGTGCGTGATGGATGATGGCCTGAGAGGACAGGGGCCTAAATCCCCATTATTACCATCACACGGTATGTACACTAGATAGTCGTCCGGGAAGCAACCATGTGGATAAGGATGTGTGATGTATACATTTGCGAAGATGACTCCCTGCAACATTGGATTGTGTTGGAAGGACTCATGGAGCATACTGTTAAAATGAGCCCTGGACTTGTCCTCAAGGAGGAACTTGTAATCCATGGTCTAGGATCGTGTCTTCTCCACTTATTGGCTGACTTTGATGGTCCAATCATAAACCCCTACGATAGATTGTGGGTCATGGGATCAGTTTGAGAAGGTGCAGTGAGATGCGGTCTCTAGAGAGGATAGAGTCCTCAATATATTTGTCGTAATCCTAACTCTATAGATTCAATTACCATCAAATCTTTTTAATATGTTTAAATAAGTTTTAATTATTATATAGGTAATTAAAATGAATTTTTAGACTTCTCTAGGTATTTTATTTATTGAAAAATGATTTTTATATAAGGAAAAATCAATTTTCTGGTTTTATTTTAATCAAAGAGAAAAATAAAATATTTGGAGGTTGCAAAAAAACTTTAATATCTAAAAATTTATATTAGCATATTGGGGGCTCAATGGGGTTCAATGGGCCCACCAATGTGTTGGGCTTGGGGTCCACATGGACACCACATGGATGATGCGCCCCACCCCATACAACTTTCCTTATTTTGTTATGTGCCTTCTAAGGCATCTGATGATTTAAAGTTTTTGGAAACTTAAGGTGTAGAGATTGAATTGAACCAAGATAGGAAAGGATAAGATATTAAATAATATGAATTAAATACTTTCTCTACACAAAATATTTGATGGGAATGGAGTCATGGAAACTGAGGGATAAGGTTCTACATCATTCCTTTAATCATAATGGCTGATTTAAGGAATGAATGGTTGAGATCTCTTTGTCCCATGGGTCTCCAAGGTCAAAAGTTAAGATTAAACTTCATGATGATAGCAATATCCTAACCCTAGAATCCCTAGTTTTTTGTCTATAAATACTAGCTATGGGGGTTCTATTTTATCATCTGTGTATCTCTCTCTCTCTAAAAGCAACCAAAGCAGGCACACCCCACTCAAGCCTTCTCTCTCTTCTCTCATCGAAATTAGGGTTTAGGAAAGAGTTAACCCTAAGTGGTGGCACGCCCAAGCCACACAAGCCCTATCCTTAGGTCCTCGCCTCATGCTCATGTGTTGAGCCTTGGTCAAGGAAATCCGATGTGATTCTCTCTAAGGGTTTTTGCCTAAGCTTCCCTAATTGTGAGGTGTGTTCTTGAACCAAGATCACGTGCGCCATCGGTGGAGAAGACCCGTTTTGGGGTGTACGAAGTCTTTGGGGGTAACCTGAGGCAAGGTGCGCAATATTTCATATTTCGTGTTTCTGTTGTTTCTCTTTCTTCTTTTTTGTAATTTTCAGTTCTATATGATGAATGTAATTTTCTTTTAATGGCATCCAAGTGAGAGGTCTTGGCTCTTTCATTGAGTTAAAAATTGTATTTTGAACACTTGTAAGTGATCTGGGTAGCAATATATATAAAAGAGTAGAAAAATTTTAAATAGTATTCACTTGCCCGGTCACATGGTCCACCTTTCATTTTTAAGAGGTGACTCATTTCTACATGGACTCATAGAAACCGTGTCCTTTTTTTATTTTGCTGGATCTCCAATCCAGTTGATCTTGATTGGCGTGGTGGATGAGCGATCTGCCACACCAATCCTTTTTTCAGGAACACTTTTGCCAACAATTTGAGGAGAGTACTCGCAACCAATGTCAAAGCCATATTTCTCTACAACTGAATGGTTTTCTTAAAACCTACTTTGGCCCTATGGAGGGGCGACATTGGAAAGTTCCCCTCCTAGAATTTATAACCCATGATGAGGTTCCTTTGGACTCTCTGAAATCAAACCAAGAAAAATGCGTGAGATGTTATGTATTTCATCTCTTGCGCAATGTGTGATAATTTTCCCTTATCAACTTCTTTTGATGATCATCATTGCTATTACTTGTATGATTATTTTTTTTGTAAAACGTGAATATTATTGTTGTTGTCTATATGTTTCTTTTGGGCTTACTAACTGGGCACAAAGTTATGCAATGCAAGTATTGTTAGTTCTCAGTTGTTAGCAATGGATCATATTTTGCCATTCCAGGCTTATATGTTGATTGCTTTCGATTTGATTTCTTTACAGCTGACTACTGTTTTTGCCTTTGTGGTTTCATATGTGGCTGCTGGAATTGAAAACCCAAGCTTATGTTTACCATTTAGGTTTGAAATACAGCTTTTTGTTGTCATATTTGCAGGATTCTGATACGATATCACCCATTCTTTCTGCTTTGGATTCTACTCATGCCGTGCTAGCTATATTGACTCACCAAGATATGCCAAAGCAACTATATAAAGAAGAAGTATGAAGTATCTCATGTCTCATGCCACTGAGTTGATTTTATTTATCTTTCCCTTAGTTGTATTTTTGGTTCTAGTATAAGAATATTATTTTTTCTTTCCCTGATTTCTCTGTCTGAACTTTCATGTTTTTAAATTGAGTTTAGAATTGGCTAACACATACTGGATGTCTTTACAGATTATTGAAAGAATCATAGACTTCTTAAGGAATCAGATCATGGAGACCATGTATGTCTGTGATCCATCTTATCGTGCTTTGCATAGGCCGAGGGAGGATGATGTTGCCAATGGTACATTTCTCATCTTAGTTCTAGCTTACGTGTTCATGTACCAAAAAGGCATTGGCAAAAAGGACAAGTAATAAATAATTAAAAGAAATGTCATTCCTGTCCTTCTATAGTTATATTAGACTGTTAGTAACTAAATATTGTCTTTTCATTGGTTACTAAGTGTCACTTTCAAATAGTCAAACAAGATAGAAGGATCAAAAGAGCAATGCAGCAAAACAAATCTCATGTGTCTCTACCCCTGATTTCCCTGCAGTGCATACTTGTCCCATGTATGCTTTGTGCTTCTCCTAAGTCCCATGAATTTAACACCGCGTGCGTTTACTTAAAAAGCCCTTCATGGACCAGAGGGTGGTTGTTGGAATCCTTGCTTGATTTTGTAAGGAGTCTTGTTTTCTGTTGGGAACTCTGTTGTAGTTTTTCTTTCTTTTACAGTTTTTGTACGAATTTCCAACTGTCACCTATTGTGTTTTTGTCTCATAAGAAGCTATTGGATTTTATTTCTCTGTGATGTCACATTCCCATAAACTGAGTGTTTGTTTATTTTAAAACTTAAAAAATATGAGCATTTAGTTGTGCGCATTCAGTTGGATTTTTCTCAGGGATGTGCAATAGAGGTAGCTAATTACTGCATGTCGCCTTGATTAGGAGATGAAAACGAAGATGATGAAGGGGAGGATGGTGTTTCAATGGGAAGGAAAAGCCGTCCTAGAAATAGAAGTTTCAAACTGAAGAAATCTATAATGAATAAGTCAGTTTGTCACCCTCAAGTTACTCTATTATTGTAGGTATTTTGGAAATAAAATATTGTAGTTCTAACTTGTTCTATTAATTTAGGATCTCTGGTGCTGTGTATGCCGTTCTCCAGAAGCTTTGTAGTATTCTTGGTTGTTTGAAGCATCTTTTATCGATAGAACGTTTAGCTGATAGCTGCATTCTCCAACTGGTGAAGACAAGCTTCACAACTTTCTTGGTAGATAATGTTCAGCTCTTGCAACTAAAGTGCATTAGTGTTATTTGTGAGGTACTGCTACACCTAATCTTGTAATCTAATTGTATTTCTATAACTGCTTGTGCTGAGCAATTTGACATACTATTGTAATGTTTTAGATAAAGAAATTTATTTCAGATGCCCAGCTAAGCGATTTCATGAGCAACTGCGTTGATAGATTGTACTTGAATACAGGTTTTTACTTCATACAGTCAGCATAGGACTTTTTTAATGGATGAAGTATTTCACCTGCTATGGAAGTTACCCTCCTCGAAGCGCAATCTGAGGGCTTATCATTTACCTGATGTTGAGCAAAAACAGATTCAAATGGTAACGGCATTGTTAATTCAGTTGGTTCAGCGTAGTGCCAGTCGTCCTGAAACGTTCAGCCAAATATTAGCGAGTGATGCAATCGCAGATGTCTCTGATACCATCAACCCTACAAAATGTCATGAAGCTGCGACTCAGACATGCTGCCAATTCTGGAGCAAGGTTCTTCAGCGTTGGACAGCTGTAAAAAGTCAAGAAGGAGCTGATGCTAAAATTGTTATGGAGAACCTTGTTGTAGACCTACTAACAACATTGAATTTACCTGAATATCCTGCTTCAGGTCTTATACTCGAGGTAGTACATGGTATTCTGCACTATTTGATTGACCTTGCGCAGATTCCAATTTGTTTCTTAAATTTAAGTTTTTTCAGGTTCTGTGTGTCCTACTACTCCAGAATGCTGGCCTAAAATCCAAAGACGTCTCTGCGCGCTCTATGGCTATAGACCTTCTTGGAATGGTCGCTGCAAGACTGAAACGAGATGCTGTTCTTTGTAGGCAAGATAAGTTTTGGATTTTACAGGAGTTGGTAGATGGACAAAGTGAAGTTCCCAATATCCCAAATGATGTATGTTCTGTATGCTTGGATGGGAAAGGTGGAAGCTCCTTGATTGTTTGTCAGGGATGCAATCGATGCTTCCATGGAGATTGCCTTGGAATAACAGGAGCCGATACCCCGACTCGAGCCTGGTTGTGTCAGCTATGCCTCTGTAGAAGGCAACTTGTCTTTCTTCAGTCATATTGCAAGTCACAAAGTGAAATTGATGGTAGCAAGAGTAGAGGGACAGGGACTACAGCTGACTCTTTACCTGCTATTGTGGGCGTGGATATCCTTCAACAGATACTTCTTAACTACCTTCCGGAAGCTGGTTCTGCCGATGACATGCACCTATTTGCCCGATGGTTTGTAAATATGTTTTGTTATACCTTTCAAAAAAAAATGGAAAAAATAATTGTTATGATAATCAAATGTAATTCTGCACGTGCTTGATTGTTTAGTGCCATGTACAGGTTTTCTCTATGCCTTTGGTTCAAAGATGATCCCAGATCCCAGAAGAAATTTGTTTACCACGTTGCAAGAATGAAATCAAAAGGACCAGTGCATGGTTTTGGTTTCACTTCTTCATCACTACCAAGGGATTCGATTAAAAGGATATCTCTTGCACTGGGGAGGAATAGTTCTTTTGCTCGTGGCTTTGATAAAATTTTGGATCTGCTTCTGGTACTCTTTCTTAGAAATCTTAGCCTTTTCTTCGTCATATTTTCGAAATGGTCTTATATTAATGTATTATATATTGGATATTAGGCCAGTTTAAGGGAGAAGTCTCCAATTATTCGGGCCAAGGCATTACGCGCGGTGAGCAGACTATCATTTACTTCTTAGCTTTGACTTTCAAACCATAAGATAGGCGAGTCTCACTTTTTGATTGATTGGCATTTTTGGGCCTTGCAGGTTAGTGTAATAGTGGAAACAGATCCAGAGGTTTTGGGTGAAAAGCATGTCCAAAATGCTGTTGAAGGAAGGTTCCTTGATTCTGCTATCTCTGTAAGAGAAGCTGCAATGGAGCTTGTTGGTAGGCATATCGCATCACATCCTGATGTTGCTGCGAAGGTATCTGAATATCGCTTTTACTTCTCTTTGGTTACTGTCAAAATGCAGTTGATTCTGGACATCAAATGTAATCTTGGTTATTGTCACTTGCAGTATTTTGTAAAGGTTGCTGAGAGAATAATGGATACTGGTGTTAGTGTTCGTAAACGTGCTATCAAGATTATCCGAGACATGTGCATTTCTAATGGAAGTTTTTCAGAAACCACGAATGCTTGCCTTCAGATAATTGCTCGCGTCAATGATGACGAGTCTAGCATACAGGTTTGCTCTATGGCCATCAAATATTGGTATACCACACGAACTGGTTTTGAAGTTGTGTAGTTTACTGTAGGCCCTATTGTAAACTTTTATCTTGAATTTTGAGAAACACAAGTGATGCTGATTCTTGATGTCCATTCGATGCTTTTGAAATCTGTATGATTACGGACTTTTTTTTCCATTTGTGAGGGTGTGATCTGGGGTGTACCTTATCTCTTTTGTTTCTCAAGAAAGAGGTGGGACCAGGGTAGGAAGCTTTGGGTGGAACTGGGATTCTTGGGGTTCTTGTCATAGTTTGCTGACAGGGCCCAGTACATGATTCCTTTAACATATGACTAGAGTAGGTCACTTGGTTTATCAAATAACTTGACTCGTAAACATAATCTGTAGTGATTGTCTCTCTACTCCCTTCCCTCTCCCTCCCACGTAAATCTTCTCCTTTCCCCTTGCCACGTGTCCACTGAATCTTCTCTTCCTTTACACGTCACCCCCCTGCTGTATCCATGTCTTTTCTCATGATCGACCAGCCTGGGGTTACTGTACTCGAATTGCGGCCTCCATCAGCTCCCACCTTTCCCCCTCTCTGTCCTCCTCAAGATCTTCCCGCTGCCTTTGTTGGCACCTCTTCAGTCCCCCTCATCACCGACTTTCTTTCCCTTTCTCCCTCTTGCCTGCCCCTCTCCCCTCTTTCTCCAGCCCTCCCCCTGCTCTCCTCTACGCCATCTCGTCCCCCATTCGACTCGGCTCCTCTCCCCCCATCCCATCCCTACCTTTGAATCAACCAGCCGCCTCCTGGATTCTCCTCCTCTTGTTGACCTTTCTTTGCCAGACCCTCTCCCTTCGTCAGTCAATGGGTATCTCTCCACACAGCGCCCCTCTTCTCCTCCAGAAGACTCTGCTTCTTCCCCTGAAGACCCCTCTTCAGCCCTGGCTCGTTGTTCGCTGAAGACTCCCTCCTCTCCCCCCCTCCCCCCCTCTCTTCTGTGACTCCTACGTCGATGGACCGCTTCGACGCCTTCTCCAACCAGCAACCCCCTCTACTAGCTTTACCACCTACTTTGCAAGTCGAGAATTTTGGGTTTCTAGCCCCCACTCTTCTCCCTCCTCTCCGTTCCCCCCTATTCTCTAGTTTTATCCTAACCTTTCCAACTCGTTTATCCTCTCCCCCTTATTTTGGTTACCCTTCTAGTCCATTCCCCCTGGGCTTCTTCCCTCCCCATGGACTCACCCCTATCCTGAATCCCCCTCCCCCACCCGCTTCCTCAATGGTAACCCCCCTCCCCCACTCGCCTTCCTCAATGGTACCCCCCCTCCCCAAGCCGCCTCCTCTCCCCTTACCTTTCTCCCTCCCTTGGTGAACCCCCGCTTCTACAACACCCCCCCCCCCCCCCCCCCTTCTCTCTCTCTCTCTCTCTCTTTGTGCTGCTATCCCCCGTCTCCTTAAAACCTCTAATCCGAGTGGCTCTCCCTGCACCCTTCCACCCCTCCCCCCCCCCCCTCCTCAACTGTTTATTCCATCCTCTTCTACTCGGCCTATCCCCCCCATCTTTTGCAGTTCCCTCCCCTATCCCTACAACTGGGGAGCACACGTCAGAAACTCTTGCTGGGGTCTCTTCTTCCTCCAGCTCCTCTTCCCCCCTCATCCCCACTTTGGCGGCTTCTTCTTTTGTCAACAACATGGACGTGGCCTAGGGCAACATCCGTGAGGTGCTCAAGGTTATGGATTTCCACTACGACGGCCTTGAAGGACTATTTCACGCATTTTACAAGGTCGACGCCCCATCTAGACTTAGGGTAAGCGGCAAAGGAAAGAGAGAAGCTTCTAACCTAGCTTTTGGTATCAACTACGATCGGTCGGCCCCCCTTTTATCTCCCGAACTAGTCCACAACCGCCTCAGTCTCAGTCAACGGCTTTCTATGTAGACTCTCCCACAAGAGTGTCTCCCATCTCAGACCCTCATCATGATCATCCTCTCTTGGAATGTGAGAGGTTGGGGCACCCCAACAAACGAAACGTTGTTTAGGACCTCTACCTCAAGCCTCGTCTTGCCATTCTAGCTTTAACTAAAACCAAGCTCACTTCTCTGCCTCTCCAACTCATTAGACAAGTTTGGGGCTGCAAACGTGCTAATGGGAAGCGCTGCCTACGATTGAGGTGTCGTGCGGCATATGGGTGGTTTGGGACCCTATTGTCCACGTCCTTAGCTCCGCCCATATTGCCACCTTCTCGATAATTATGATGCTCTCGAGAATTCCCTATGGGCTCCAATGGAAGTTCATGGTGATTTACGGCCCCAACTCTGAATCTATTAGACACCAACTCTGGGATGAACTAGACCTCGTCGCTTCTCTCCCGCACCACGCTTGGTGTTTTGGGTGGCGATTTCAATGTCACCCCCTAGTCTTTTTGAGCGAAATTCCAACTCTTGTATTTCTCAAGGCTTGCTTGATTTTTCCAATTGTATCTCTAAAATGACCTTATGGACATCCCACTCCAAGGAGCCCAGTTTACTTGGTCGAATCATTCCTCCACCCCCTCCCTTTCTAAACTTGATCATTTTCTATTTAATCTCGATTGGGATTTTTGTTTTCCTGGATCCAATGCTTGTTCCTTACTAAAACCCGCCTCTGACCGTTGCCTTATCATCTTAGATACCAATTACCAAACCGGCTTCCAGGGGACCAAAACTCTTTTGGGTTGAACTGTCTTGGTTAGAAGAACTTCACCGCAACTCCCTCATCCCCTTCTGTGGAACTCCCTCTCCCCATTGGTTGTAGGAAGGGCCGGTTTCAGGTTGCAGCATAAACTCCAGTTACTCAAGCTATCCCCTAAGGAGTGGGGCCGTCACCTTCCTTGATCCTTCCAAACGCAAAAAGCATTGATACTCTAGTCTATTTAGAGCCTCGACCTCACTAAAGAAACAAGGCCTCTTTCCTCTTCTAAGCAACAACAAAGGTCTCAACTTAAGCTTGATTACCAACTTTTACTCAAAAAAGAAGTAATTTTTTTGTTCCAAAGGCCTAGGGTGAAGTGGCTTCACTTTGGGGATCTCAACACATCTTTTTTTCACAAAATAGCAAATTGTAAGCCCATGGACAATACCATTACCCATTTCAAAGTTGGTAACCGGGTTCTCAACCAACCAGCTGAGGTTGAGGACGCCATCATCACCTATTTTAAACAGCTTTTATTTGCTCCCTCTGGCCCCAGACCTAGGATGGAAGACATCTCCTTTCTCACGCTCTCCCATGACCTGGCCTCTTGGTTGGAGAGGCTTCTCTAAAGAGGAAATTCTTTTCAGCCATCAACAACCTTGTCTCAGATCGAACCACTGGCCCTAACGGCTTCCTCATCGCTCCTTTTAAATCTTTCTGGGAATCCTCCCGCAATGACTTCCTCTCCTTTTTTGAGGATTTCCACACCAGAGACATCATTCACAAAGCAATGAATGCCACCTTCATTACTTTGGTACTCAAAGTAGGAGGAGCAGATGAACTGAAGGACTTCTGCCCCACCAGCCTCATCAATTCAACTTTCATAATTATATCCAAAGTTCTAGCCACCTGTCTTAGGGAGGTCCTCCCCCAGGTAATCTCTCCACTTCAAGGAGCTTTTGTTAAAGACCACTAATACTCGACGGCATGCTAGTGGCTCACGAATGGAGCCACTATAGGAATCTCATGAAGACACCTGACTTGGTCATCAAACTAGATTGGGAGAAAGCCTACGACGACGTCAACTGGGTTTTCCTAGATGGGACTTTCTCAAGGATGAGGTTTGGGGATCATAGTTACCGGGAGCTCCCACATAGGGGTCTGCTTCCAGCCATGGGAACGAGGTCCCTCGCCAGCGGGATCTGGATCCCCATGCCCAAGATCCCAAGGAGCTTTTGTTAAAGACCACTAATACTCGACGGCGTGCCAATGACTCATGAATACCTCCACTAATCTCCCCATCCCAAGGAGCTTTTGTTAAAGACCACTAATACTCGACGGCATGCTAGTGGCTCACGAATACATCCACTCTAGGCATCTCATGAAGATACCCGACTTGGTCATCAAACTAGATTGGGAGATAGCCTACGACCACGTTGATTGGGTTATTCTAGATGAGACCCTCTCAAGGATGGGGTTCAGGGATCATAGTTACCGGAAGCGCCCATGTAGGGGTCTGCTTCCGCCGCGGAATTTTGTATCCGGAGTTATGGGAACTCGATTCCTATTATTTGGGAACGAGGTCCCTAGCCAGCGGGATCCAAATCCCCATGCCCAAGATCATGGCCCCAATATTATTCGGAACCACAATTCCATCATTCCAAGAACCGATTATCATATACATAGGAGTGAGATGCATCTATAAATTTTATTTTATTTGTGTATAATATTCAGTTTTCCTCAAATTTTGTACGACACACGCATTTTGTAGTGACATTTGTGTCCAATTTTAATTAAGGCAACTATAGTAGGGACAAGATTGGAAGGAGGTTCAAAAGTTAGCCCTATTGCAATTTTATTGTGAAGTGAGGACACGATCAATACACTTCATTATAGTAAAAAGGACGTGTTACACAATCTGTTGATGTGTTGCACAATCGGTTAATTGTGCATTACTAACAAAATAAGGTAATAACATGTACAAGTGTCCGAGTATAGTCGGAATGGGTTGCACATTGTAAAGTATAATTGATTGTATTGTAATACTGTACCGATCATGTTGTGTCTGTGTACCATCGTTATGTGGACGTTTATCAGCTCGAGTGAGATATGAAAGGGTGACAGTGGGTGGATGGCCATTGGTCGTGGCATTTATATTGTTTGTGTGTAAAGAAAATGAATCCAAATAATGTTAAAGGACCTGCAGCCCCGAACACTAAGAAATCACACCATCTTAAAGACTCAATGACTTTTCTTGTCAATCTTCTAAAGTTAAGCACTTTAATCCTATAGGCGAAGGAAGGGAAAAAGAAAAAAAAATGCAACCATAGCTTCATCTTCATGTTTGAGATCACATTCTTGGGCACTAGGGTTGATTAGAGCACAAGCTTGGTAGAAAAGATGCATAACCCATAGTACTTCACTCCTCTATGCATTCACCTCGCTCTCTTGCCCACCCCCTCTATCCATTCACCTCGCTCTCTTGCCCACCCTCTCTATCTACCCAAGAGTCCATTATTAACATACCAAAAAATGGAACTCGCTCCCAGTTTGCAATATACTTGAAATAGCGAACTACGGAAACCCCAATCCTAAGAACAGTACAACACGATCTCCTATGGTAGGGAACCCACTCCCGTCCATATAAAATTGCGCTCCCTAGAAGTCATGGAACTCGTTCCCGTCCCCGGATCATTTACGGAGCTCGCTCCGCCATCTAGGGTACTTCGAGATAGATTCACTTCGCGCTTCCATTCTCGGTCATGGAACTCCTCATGTTCCCGTTCCCAGCAACTATGTCGGGGATCATTAGAGGGCCTGGATGAAAGGATGCTATTCTTGCCCCCTTTTTTACGTTCTTATGAATGGATCCCCAAAAGGTTTCTTCGCCTCTTCTAGGTTCCTTAGACAGGGAGAGCCCCTCTCCCCCTTCCTATTTGCTATTATTGCCGAGGTATTCAGCTAATTCATTTTTTGCATGTTCCTTTCAAGGCGTCTGCACGGCTTCAAGAGTGGGCCTCGGGGCCCAGTCATCACCCACCTTCAATATGCCAACGGCACACTTGTCTTTTGTGGAGCTTCCCAATAGGAACTAGACAACCTCCTCTTTCTCAAATATTTTGAATTTTCCCCGGTATTCAGGGTCCCCCCAACCAAATAAAAAATGATCAGCGTAGCTTTGGACCTCCAAGCCACTCCGGTCTTTGCAGATAGCTGGGTCTGCCAGGCAGAATCTTTGTTGTCAAACTACTTGGGCTTGCCCCTTTGCATTGGCAAATCCAAGAGGAGATTGTGGTCCCACATTATTGACAAGGTAGACCGCATACTAGCTGGTTGGAAGGGGTGTTTCCTTCTTTGGCTGGAAGGCTCACTCTCATTGAGGCCACCCTTGCCAATATCCATGTATACCAAATGTTGGTCTTTCATATGCCCACAGCAATGAACAATCGCCTTGACCAGCTTATGCAAAGATTTTTTGGTCTGGTGAGGCTATTGCACACAAGTTCCATCTTGTCTTGTAGGATAACGTGTGTCAGCCAAAGCATCTCGATGGTCTTGGCGCCTAGAATCTAAGGAAGCATACTACAAGCCTACTTAGAAAATGGTGGTGGCATCTAGTGTCTTGCTACCCAAGGAGACCAACAATGGACGCAGGTCCTCCAACAAAAATATCACCTCGATCCTTCCTCGTAGGTACCAGATTGCAGGGCCAACAACAGATCTTATAGAGCCTGGGAATCTATTCTTTCTTCCTTTAACTTATTCAAAAACCTCATCCGTTTCCACCATAGGGATGGTTGTCAAATTAGTGTTTGGTCCGACCTATGGATTGGCCATTCCCCCCTCAAAGACCTTTACCCGTCCCTCCATAGCCTGGCCTGGGACCAATCGGCGTCTGTGGCCGACGAAAAGACCATCTCAGGCTCCTCAAGAAGTTGGAACCCAACCTCTAGGAGACTGCTTAATGATTCTGAGACAGATACCTTCCTTTACATTGCGGCTACCCTTCGTACTACTTTCCTCGCCCTTCAGGGTAGTGGCCTTATCATCTGAATCTCAGGCCCCTAAAAGGTTTTTCCGGTCTCTTCCTTTTACAATAAACTCCTACAACCGCCAATCTTTCCCCTATCCTCCCATCCATTGTAGCCAAGCATCTGCCCCACCAAAAATTCAAGTTTTTAATTGGTTGGCCCTGTCCAAAGAGGAGACTGCCCATTCCCAATAGGTGTGTGATGTGCTATGGTGATGAAGAAAGCAACACCTACCTCTTTCTTCTTTGCCCCCTTTCCCATGAGATTTGGGGAGCCCTCCTCTAGCTCTTCAAGTGGCAATGGGTCACACTGAAGTCCATCCCACTCGTCTTTAGCTCTCTCCACCCATTCCTCCAGCCCAAAGCTGGCATTCTCTTATGGAAGACATCGGTGGCGGCTGCTCGCTGGATCTTATGGAATGATCAAAACAACAGGATTTTCCACGGAGAAAGGTCATCGCTGGCATTATTGATTGACAAGATTAGGTCCCTGGTTATCTTCTGGGCAACCAATTACAAATTGTTCAAAGGACTCCCCCTCTTGGTTTTCTTTTAAGATTGGGAAGCCATACTCTTTTCAAGACAAGCCAGCATCCCCCGTGCCTCCCATTGGAGACCACCTACTCCTAGGCAAACTAAACTGAACTTTGATGGTTGCTCCTTGGGCAATCCTGTCCCCTCATGAATAGGTGGACTAGTCAAGGACCATGGGGGCCATATTCTTGCCTCCTTTTCCAAGAACATTAGGCATGCGGATTCCAATACGGCAGAGGCCCTTCCTCTCCTTGAGGGCATTAGACAGTTTAATCCCATGTGGAGATCTTCGTTAGTGTAGAGGGGGACTCCTAGAATTATACGTTGGGCCTTTGGGCCTTGGCCATTGCTTACATCTTTGATGAAATTGGGCACATTTGCAGTGGTATGGATGTTTGTTGGAGGCATATTTGGTGCAAAGTAAATAAGGAAGCCCACTGAGGAAGCTGTGTCTATGGCACAAACTAACCCTTCCCTTCTATTGTAGCCCTTACTATGGGACCCTTTTTTTTTACCAATTTTGCCTCCCCTCACCTAACTGGTGATTTTTGTGCAGGGCTCCCCTTTAGGGGTGGACTTTATACTTTTGTACAGACTCCTTGGGGATGCTTATTTTTTGTATAGAGCTCCCGGCTTGTGGGAAGTGTCATTTTTTATCGATTGTACTTCTCTCTTAATAGAATAGAACCGTTAACCTTTTCGAAAAAAGTATGTAAAAGCTAAATAAGATTTAGATCCAAAAAGGAAAAAACAATACAAAATTCTGTGATGCAGGAAAAATGAGAAATATATGATTGATTTCATAAAATGTGTTATATATATCATATAATTTCTTTCTTTTATGTTGGATATGTCAAAGACTTATCATGAGCTTGGCCAGAAGGAATGTATTTTATGGCTTGCTCACTCTTTCATGGAATGATATCTTTAAAAGCAAACTTCATTTTAATTTTTTGGAGGCATACAAAAGGTGTTGCTACTGTTCTTGGGCCTCTCATTATTGGGGTCCATTTTGGTTTCTACATTAGTTTCCTTGTATAAGAGCTCTTTTTTCTTTATGTTGTGTTTATTCACCTGAAGTTTTAATATATTCTAGAATTTAGAGAATACTTGGGTTATGCTGTTCTATTTATTCTAGAATTTGGAGAATGCTTGGGTTATGCTGTTCATATAATTATATACTGTCACTACTGGTGTCTGTGTTTCTGGTTTAGGCTATCTGAACATAAAGTAATATTTGAATGTTGTTGGGAAGGTATAATTCATCAGATAATACTGCTCTCCTATATATCATTTTGATCTGTAAAGTTGATTTCATGGCCCTTGAGCTTAGTGTTTTTTCCCTAAAGTTTGTCAACTATGAAATTTCTAGATATGTGGACTTTCAATTATGGTACTTTTTATTTGTACACTAGAATGTTGCATTACTGTGGTAAGGCAGTTCTGAAATATATTATCTTGATTTCCTTTCGTACCTGAAATTCGCATAAAGGATTTCTTAGTCAAGAAATGCTCTTGGTCATATTGGAATATTAAGCTTCAGTTCTCTTTAGAGATTTTCCATTTGCACTTGCCAGGACCTTGTTTCCAGAACATTCTATGAATTATGGTTTGAAGAGCCTTCTGGTGTCCAGACTCAATTTGTAGCAGATGGTAGTTCTGTACCGTTGGAAATTGCCAAGAAAACAGAACAAATAGTTGGGATGATGAGTAAAATGCCAAATCATCAACCACTTGTTACTGTAATAAAGAGGAACTTGGCACTTGACTTCCTTCCTCAATCGGCTAAAGCTACTGGAATCAATGCAGTGGCTTTGGCGACTGTACGAAAACGCTGCGAACTGATGTGCAAGTGCTTACTTGAAAGGATCTTGCAGGTGTGGCATTCAAAACTATCAATTTGTTTTTTTGTGTAACTTTCTAAGCTGTTTATCTTGTTTTTCTCAGGCAGAAGAAACAGATAGTGAGGATTTGGAGGTTCGTGCACTCCCTTATGTTCTGGCCTTGCATGCGTTTTGTGTTGTGGATCCAACACTCTGTGTACCACCCTCGGATCCATCAAAATTTGTTGTAACCCTCCATCCATACCTTAAAAGCCAGGTTTGTGCCAATGCTGTCTTTCAACATTTGATGTTATTATACAAACTCTCCAGATTGCGTATTATGCTGATGAAATTTTGTTTTGCAGGTGCTCATCATTATTTAGTGTTGATTTTTGAGCCTGGTAGTCTTACAAAGAAAAATAATGCCGCCAATGTTGTAACTGGTTCCATTAACCTTCAAATTTGTAAATACTTAAATGCGGGCTTTCATAAGGTCTCCAAAGCATGGACAATGAACTTTAAAATAACACACTATTAGATGCATCTGCACATTATTATGGTAAAGGAGAAAGAAACTGTTAGCATCTCTGATACCTCACTTGCGTATGAGTAGTAATAATGTTCACTTACCTTCTTTTGTTGTCAACCTCTAGCTTGAGGTGGGTTTGTTGTATCTCCAACGGTAGTAATTATGTTGCTTAATTAATACTTAATTTCTTGTAACTCTTCTTTCTTTTGTCCTGTTATTTTAACATTTAGAGTCACACAGGTTTCCAGCCATCTAGGAGGGGGCCTACTATGTCACACCTGCAATATGCAGATGACACTTTAGTGTTTCTCGATGCTGCACCCTCTGAGGTGGATAACCTCAGAATATTCCTCAAATGCTTCCAGTTGGCCACTGGCTTTAAGGTGCACATGGAGAAATAAAAAATGATGGGAGTTGCCATCTCCACCGAAACATCAGAGACATCATCCCTCGATTGGATTGTAAAGTGGAGGATCTCCCTACCTCTTACTTAGGTCTCCCCCTTGGTCTTGGTAAACTAAAGAAGTGTCACTGGTCCCACGTTGTTGACGAGGTGGATAGAAGGCTAGCTGGTTGGAAGGGTAGATATCTATCCCAAGCAAGTAAGACCACCTTATCAAATGCCCCAGTTTACATGATGTCGCTATTCCAAGTACCGGCTTCGGTGGCAAGTAGAGTGGAACAACTTATGCGAAACTTTCTCTAGTCTAGCCAAGCAGAGAAAACCAAGTTTCATCTCATCTCCTAGAATACCGTTCTCTTACCCAAGAAACAGGGGGGCTTGGGTATTAGGAACCTTAGGAGACAACCTCGCGTTTTTAGGGAAATGGTGGTGGCACTTCGCTATACAGCCGGAATCTCTATGGGCGCAGGTCCTTCGCCATAAATATAACGTCCCTGCTCATGATATTGATACCTGCTACCAAAGCTTAGTCTAATGCTTCAGGGGTCCGGAGATCCCTGTCCACCTCACTTGAGTTATTCAGGAAACATGTCAGGGTCCAGTTTAGTTTTTTAAAATGCGGGATGCGGCCCTGATGCGGTGGGGGGCCGATGCGGCTCGATGCGGCCCGGATGCGGATGCATCACGATGATGCGGTCAATAAATGTAAAAAAATTCTAAATTTTTTTTAAAAATAAGTTAATGCATAGAAAAAATATGAAGGTGATATATGTGATAGTAGGTTATTTAGTTTAATGATTAACTTCAAAACTATTAGCTATCGGAGATTCTGTATCCAGTTATCCACTCATATAAGTATTTCCACAGAGCAAGCATATCACACAATCTCTATCTTTGGGATTTTTTAGTTTAGCATATTTCCAAGCCGAGTCCTTATTACTAGAAGATTGGAACGAAGACATTGCCCCAAAAATATGTATAATAGTAATATTGTATTATTGTACAAGAAGGAAAAAAAATTTTCCGACTCTGTGAAGTACTGCTCGATTTCTTTACGACCTCAACCCCCGATTTTTTATCACAAATTCACCCTAACATCTCCAAATCAACAATCAAAGGCATCCAATGAACATCCAAGTATCAAACAACCGCCAAATCAAAGATTTCGATGAAAAACAAAATTCCACCTAAATTTTTTTTTACCTCAATTTGATGCCAAAAAAGCCACAAAAGTGGCTGAAAATCTTCGTTTAGGGCCCCTAGTACCCCCCAAACAGTTTCCATAATATTTGGATGGTCAAAAAGACCATTTTGACCATCCCCGAGGGGCAAAACAAAAAAAAAATTCCTGTAGCAGTGGGATGCAGTGCGATGCGGCCTATGTGGGATGCGGCTACGATGTGGCCTGATGAGGTTCATATGCGGCTGCATCTGTCAAAAGCGCATATGCGCTTGTTTCTGATGCGGATGCGAGCGCATCCAGCATGATGCGGCCGCATTTTAAAACACTGTGTCAGACTTCACCCAAGAGTAGGCAATAGATTACACTTCTGGACTGATCTTTGGATAGGCGAGGCCCTGCTAAAAGATTGCTATCCAGAATTGTTCCTCCTGGCAAGGAATAGAGAGGCTTCTGTAGAGGACGAGTTCTTGATGGAAAGAGGTACACGGCGTTGGAGCCCCTACTTTAAAAGGGGCCTGTCTGAGCTCGAAACCTCTCATTTCCTCTCTCTCATCCTTACTCTTTAAGACCTTTATCCCTCCTCAAGGAAGGGACAAGTTTGTGTGGTCCCCGACTCCTTCTAGGGACTTCTCTGTGGTATCTTTTTACAAAATTATCACCCAACGTCCTACATTTCCTCTCAATCCCACCTCGATTCTTTCTTAGGTATGCGGTCAATCGTACCCCCAAAAGTGCAAATGTTCAACTGGATAGTAGGCTCTAGCAAGGCCCTCACTGTGGACCAACTACAAAGGAAATGTTTTTTCCTTCCAAATAGGTGCATTATGTGTTTGTCCCAAGAGGAATCAAATAACCATTTATTTTTGTTGTGCAACGTGGCACACGAATTATGGGGTTTCATCCTTCAATTGTTTGGGATGTACTGGGTGATTCCCTCAACGGTCAAGGACCTTCTGGCGGTAAATTTCGTTGATCACTGGCACAAGGCTGGCAGGATCCTTTGGAAAGCTACCGTGGCTGCTACAATTTGGATGTGGAAAGAAAGAAATGCCCGTATCTTTGGGGGGACAGTCCATCCTGGCAGAGTGCTCTTCGTCAAGGTTACCTCCTTAGTAACCTTCTGGGCGTCCCAACTCCTCCTTTTCAATGGCATCTCCAGAGACTCTTTCCTCACCAACTGGGAGCACATCCGCAGACACAACCCAAAGAAAAACAAGGTTAAATCCCTTGGGATACCTCCTCCCCAAGGCTCAATCAAACTGAGTTTTGATGGATGCTCCTTAGGCAACCCTGGCCATGCTGGGGCTGGTGGGGTCTTCAGGGACCACCAACAAAACATTCTCTTCACCTACTCTGAATATCTTGGTCGGCTAGACTCCCAGTTCGCAGTGTCTATGGCTCTCCTTAGAGGCCTACAATGTTTCGATCGGTTTTGGGGCAGTTCCCTCTTGGTGGAGGGTGATGCAAAAAACATTATCTCTTAGGCTTTTGGGACTATGCCCCCACCCTGGCATCTTTTATTCATTGTTTATGAGATTGACTACCTATGCAGGGAGATGACAGTATCATGGACTCATATCTCGAGGGCATCGAACGGGTTTGCCGATCTGCTAGCCAAGGATGGAGCCTCAGCCCATGAAGATGCTTAGCCTCGCCCTTCTTTCTTGGTTGCTTGCTGCTTGGGTTCTCCTAATCTTCGGCTCCCACAACTGGCTTTCCCCCTTAGCCTGATTTTGCCTTTGTCTTCCTCTCTCTTTTGTATATCTCTTGTACATGTGCCATATACGATGTAAGGGGATAATTCTATAACCCCATTTTGTTTACGGTCCTTTGACCAAATCTTTTTTACCAGGAGTCTCACTTAGATTCTCCTGGTATAATCTTGTATCTCTTTCTTCATATCAATACAACAGTTAACAGTTATTAAAAAAAGAACCTTTAGAGTCTTCCTCAAAATTTTAAAAAATAAAAAAGAAGCCCTGTGGTCGTCTCTTTGCAACTCCAAGATACAAATCTGTAGTTTGCAGATACATTTTTCTCGTCTGCTTAGGATGTTTATCTATGTTAGGATGTTTATCTATGTTCACTATCTCAATGAATGATAACCTCAAGTAAACATGAATTCAACATGTGTTGCAGAAGGTCTACTCATTTGTGATAGTTGTCATGTCGTTATGCAAAGTAAATAGGACATATTATTAACATAAAGGGGTACGTCAAGTTGCTCTAGGTGCGCTGCATCAAAGGTAGAAATAGAATGAGTTGGGGTAGAAGAGGAGTTGATTAGGTGAACCAGGAAGGATTACATCCCTTTTTCCTCTTATGTTTCTTCTTCCATATTTGTAGAGCACCCGACTGTGGGTTGCCATGTAAGACCTGTCTCTTGTGGGTAATTTTGTAAATAGAGGACATTATTGATACATATCGGTCACTATTTCAGGAAACAAATAGGGTGCGGGAAAAGTGGAGTTTTTGTTTTTTTGTGTTTTTTTGGGAGACAGTTTTGGGGTTGGGGTGGGGGTTGGGTACTGAGTATGCCAGTACTAATGATGAAAATCTCAGGTGGATTTACTGTCGTTGTACTGCTATGTATTAAGTTGATTGTTACAAAGGGAAGAGTTTATTTGTGGTGGAATTATTAAATTGAGTTTGACCACATTTTTTTCCGAAGTGCTAGTTAAGTTATGAGATGAATTGGGCATTAAATGCCAGATGACATTGTAGGGTAGTGGAACTTCGATTGTGTTTATTTTTTGAGAAACCATTGAATATGATGCTTTTAGTGATGAATCTGGTTACACTTTGTGTCATGTTGTTCTGCATGCTTACTGATGTCAGTGTCATGCAATAGATTTCCGTTGCCTTAGAAATCTCTTGAAATAATAGTGTGTCAAAAAATCAAAAGATATGTTGTTAATGTCATTGCCTTCTATTTGAATTGGTGTGCTTCTTCTTCTCTCCTGCCCATGTTGGAAACTTGGTTCCATTTATGTCGCTTTTTTAGCATGTATTTCCTGTTATATATGTGACAATGACTCTTTATTTGTTGCAAGTTCTCATGCATCAATATGCTTTACTGGCATTTGCTTGGAGAAGTGTTTTTGCACAATTTGTTTTTTAATATTTCACATTCATGGTCCTCATTTCTGTGATGCTAACATGCTCCTCATGAATAGGTGAACAATCAAGCAGTAGCTCAATTGCTTCAGAGTATAATCTTCATAATTGATACAGCTCTTCCTTTAGTTCGAAAGCCTCCTCAAAACTTTGTTGAAGAACTTGAACAAGACTTGAAACACATGATAAGTCGGCAGTCTTTTCTGACAGTCATCTACGCTTGCATTAAGTAAATTGTTACTCTATACCTACAATATCCTTGCATGCATGAATGGCTTTCTCTATTCTGAACAAAAGTTCTCAGTGTAACCTTCATGCCATTGATATGTAAATTGAAGCTTGCTTGTTTAAGTGGAGACATGAACTCATTATGGTGCTATGCATGTGGAGAACGTGTGCTAAAATATGGAATTGTTTTGTAATAACTCCACTTCTGCTGTGGATGACGTGGGCCATTTTACGTAGTGAAAATTAATTTATAATAATTCCACTTATACTCACTTATTATGGTGATAAGCATGTTGATGACATGGGCGTTTTACTTCTTGCATGAAAGGTCAGAAACATTAGAAATACTTACCTCAGGCGTATGTTGTTAGCATGGTAGTACTCGGCAGGTTCCTGCCTGGATTTGAGGTGATTATTAATTGCATGGACTAGTGCCACCTCAGATGTGACCAGATCACTGATCATCCATGATGTAGATTTGAATTTAAAAGCTCAAAGAAGAGAAGATGAAGACTTAGACTAGAGTAGCTGGGAGAAAACTGGATGCCTGCACTTATGACACACACCACAAAGATGTCATAGTGACCTCAGTAAGCGACCATGAAAGAATCTGGATGTGTTAAAATTTAGTATTAATATGTAAGAGTTGTCTATTAATATGTACGCAATTCGGGATCTTTCTGATTTTTTGGATTTTGTTTTGGTATGGGTCTATAAATTTAGTTGTATAGAAATTGAGTTTTTCTGATTTTAGGTTTTCAAAATCTGACCAGCAACTTGCTTATAGTATTATCCACTGCTTTACGACTGTTTTTCGTTTATTTTTAGGCTTAATTAAGGTGTTTTAGGTTTTCCGTTAGTTTAGGAAATAGTTTGGAGGTCAATAGTGTTGGAAATAGTTAAGTATTGTTATATGGGATTGTATACAAAGAGACCATTTATCTTTCGTACATTGAGGTCACAATCACTATTGTCCTTTAAATATCAAAATGGGTAGTTGGAAGTGTCATTGAATAGACACAAAGTTCTAAAAAAAAAATTCTTTGACTTCGTGACTCAACCCAAGCCATCCAATTTGATATCTAATGGGTGGGAATGATGGTGACCTCCATGTACAAAAGATAAATGGTCTCTTTGTAGACAATCCCTTATTATATTTGATGGGTATACATATCTTTTATTTTTGTTTTGGACTTATATGTCCTATTTCATTGTGCATGGGCATTATTGTAATTAGTTCACTTTATTAATACAAATAAGAGGTGTGTGCCAGTCATTCTAGACCAACACACTACTTTCTGCTTCTCCTCTCTCTCTCTCTCTCTCTCTCTCTCTCTCTCTCTCTCCTCCTCTTTCTTCTTCCTTCTCTTTCCCTCTCTTTGAGGAGTTTTGGTCCTTGAAAATGTACTGGACTCCCTTGTAAAAGGGACAAGTTGATTATGCTTGAATTTTTTATTTATTGTACAGCAGATGTCCTGTAATTTCCTGCAGCTACAGTGGTATCTTGGTTTAGTTAATACTGTAGCTGCTTCCAAACTGTGTGAAAAAAAAAACAACCTCAGGAGGTCTTCTCTTTACGGATGACCAATAGAGAGAAAGGGGGGGGGCTAGGATTGATTCCATTTACAACCAAAACCATGGGCCATTTCTAACCTTTAGAACCTACGCATTTTTGTGCATATTCCATTCTCTCCATTAGTTCGCTTCCGAGTTCCAAATTGGATCAGTCTACTTATTCCGGTTTATCTGCAAGTGCAAAGTAAACCACTGGTAAGGAGATTTTTTTAATTCTCTCTTTTGGTGGAGGGAAATGCTTTGCATGGACTCAGGTATGAGTGTCAGTGTCCAACACATGTTAGTGTGTCAGACAAGGTATCTCGAATACTGTGGATATGATGACACATGTATTCAATAAAATAAGTGATCATAAACTACCTAAATGAAGTGCTATTGACGGTTGATTTTCTTGCAGCTTAGCCTTCATTTAGTTTCTTGAATACCCATAAGGATATATGCTCCTGGAATTTGTGAGACCTTGTTGTTCTCTCTCTACTATTTTGCAATAATGAACTATGACTCCATTAAATGTCATAATAACCTGATCATTTGATAACTATATCAGTGTGGGCATCTTGTTCTATTTGTGCTCGTTATCAAGAACGCATGCTGAAGCATTCTCCTTTTCTGCTTATCCTGTTGTGTTTGCTTGCTACTCTGTTAGTCTGAACTTTCTTATATTTTCGGGTTTAATTAATTTCCTAATGTGGATATTAGTGGTTTTGGAGCATGCAATTTGCAAATTATATATCTCTTTGTAATTTCTTCTTTCCTGTCCCTCTTCCCTCCACTTTCTTCTTGTCAAGTTATTCTTATTCTTTCTTTTTTTGGTTTCTTTTTTTTCTTAGGTGCCTTTGCACATTGAGTAAAGTTTCTAGCAAAGGTGCAAGGTTAATTGATTACCTTATTCAGAGGTTCTTCAAACATTTGGACTCTTGCAAGGATGAACTTAAACCTGAGAACAAGGAGGTTGATCCTTAACTTGGTTGAACGTTTTCTTATAATCAACACTGCGCTTTTATGGATATTGTTAAATAGTTGGTGATTTTGCATACCTCTGCTTTGGAAATTAGTATCTAGGAAAATTTACGAAAATCTAGGCAAAGGAGCTTTATTTTTTGTTTTCATTTTTATTTCTATCTTTCTTCGTAACACAATTTAATTTGTCTATACTGGGCAGCCACTAGGGCGTTCCCTTTTTTGTATTGGTGTTCTCCTCCGCTATGGTGCCAAGTTGATTTCATCAAATATTGACACTTACAATGTGACGATCCTCTCAATATTAAAAAGGTATCTTTGTTCTGAGGATTTTGACCTTAAGGTCCGATCTTTGCAGGTGAGCTCCTTCTTGTATGCTTCATCTTGGGCCTTTTCATCGGCAGCTTACACTCTTCTGACCATTTCCTATTTACGCAGGCATTAGGATATATTTTAATTGCAAAGCCCGAATATATGATGGATAGAGATGTTAGTAAAATATTGGAGGCCACATTGTCTTCTGGTTCAGACACTCGAATTAAGGTACAAATTACTTTCTTCCTCTTTACATACCTTTTTCGTAACTCTAATACTGAATCCTTTAATGGAGCAGATGCAGGCATTACAAAACCTGTCAGAATATCTTCTAGATGTTGAAGGTCAAACTGAAAATGATGATTCTGACAGCATGGGAAAAAATGGTCCTGAAGTACAGGCACATGGAGTGCCAGTTGCAGCAGGTGCAGGTGATAGTAACATCTGTGGAGGAATAATTCAATTGCACTGGAACAGTATCTTGGAAAGATGCTTGGATGTGAATGATCGTGTTCGCCAGTCTGCTCTTAAGGTAGAATGACCTAATTATTGGCTTCTTGTACTTTAAGATATTTGTTTCTAGTTGTGTCTCATTATGTGATTGGTTTCTCTGTTGTGTCGCTTTATGTGATTGGTTTAATTGTCTTCTGTTTCCTTTGTAAACAGGATGGTTTATGCATGTCTATGTTTATGTGCTGTGTCTAATTGTTTCTCTTAATCTTTGTTCTGATTGAAGTAAACTTTAAATGTTTGTATCTCCTTTGCCAGATTGTGGAGATTGTACTACGTCAGGGTTTGGTTCATCCTATTACATGTGTTCCTTACCTTATAGCCATGGAAACAGATCAGCAGGAGGTGAATTCAAAGTTGGCACATCGCTTGTTAATGAATATGAATGAGAAGTATGAGTACTCTTTAAGTTGATTTTACCTATTGTGCAACTCTGAGGATTTGACATCCATATCTTTCATTGCTAATATAAGCGTATTACAGATATCCTGCATTCTTTGAAAGCCGGTTGGGTGATGGCCTTCAGATGTCATTTAATTTTATGCAGTCCAGAGCTGCATCTCTTGCTGCTTCACAAAACCAGAATAAGGGACCTGGAAATTTGAAAGGGAGATTTGAGGACATCATTTCTGCATCAATGAAGCTTGGAATTTCTAGGATATACAGGCTGATTCGAGGAAATCGTGTTTCAAGAAACAAATTTATGTCGTCGGTAGTGCGTAAATTTGATTCTGGAAACAACCAGCAGTCATCCCTTCCTTTTCTAATGTATGTACGCAATATAGTTTGGAAGTTTATATTTTCTTGCTAATGCTACGTTTAATAATAGGAATAGGTCCCGAGTAGTTAATTTTTTCTAGGCATACCAACTCTCCTTTTCAATGATCCAATTTTTGGAATTGAGAGCTGCTTCCTTTCTTCCTTTTTTGTTTTTTTTTTTGCAGATACTGCACCGAAATTCTTGCAGCCCTTCCATTTACATTGCCTGATGAACCTCTTTATCTAGTCTATACATTAAATAGAATCATACAAGTAAGAGCTGGACCACTTGAGTCTAGTATGAAAACCCTAATTTCCCAATATCGACATGAAAATGATGCAAAGGGGCCCTATGAAAATGGGATAGTTGAGAAACAGTTTGAAGCAGACGATGTTTGTAATCATGAGAATCCTATGTCGGTTGATGATTTTCATGCCATTTCAGAAGAAGATTTGCACAAGCTTAAGGTGAGACCCTTAATACTTTCAACTGTCAAAAAAAAATTTGCATTTTTATTTTATCAATTGTCATCTTCCATATTTTTATTAAAAGAAGTTGATTGCAACCAGTATATACATAATGGAGCAACCAGTATATACATAAATGGGCCATGATCCTTTCCTTAACCTATCAAGGGTTTCAAAAAAGGGCACTTGACTTAGAAGACCCCTAATATCCTTTTCCTAGCATTTGCTTACGAAACAGTATATTGATTTCTGGTCTGCAATGAGCATGAGACATTTGGTGCCCCCCATGGCGCATCCTAAAAAGCCTTACTGTTGTTCTCTTTAATGAGCCAAATTCCTCTACTTTTCTACTTTCATTGAGAACTTGTAATTATTACTGGGTACTTATGTTCTATATTCATTTAAAATAATATCATAGCATAATAATAGAGTAATATACCCATTGTACCATTATTAAAGAATCTCATTGCTTTTGACATTCTTTCTACCTCACTAGCTCAAGAAATTGTCTTGCAAGTCCTTCACTATGTATTGGAATTTGTGATAAGAAATGGAAATCTGATCTCTTCTCTCCACACAGGATGATTGCCACACTGCAATTGCTTTGCAGTTGCTACTAAGGCTGAAGAGGCATTTGAAGATTGTCTACAACCTAAGTGATGCACGCTGCCAGGTATGCTCTATTCTAATCTATAGTGGCATTTCATAGACATGAGTATCAATTTCCTTTGAAATTTTATATTAGTAGTGTTTCAGAGTAAGTTATCCTAGAGGAAATTACCGTAAGTTGTTCTTGTGCAGGCTTTCTCTCCAAGTGAACCACTAAAATCAGGTGAAACTTTATCTAAGCAAAATGTGCCCTTTAATGTCAAGGATACTCCCATCAATTCTCCCACAACTCTCCAAGATATACTCCTCAAGTACCAGGTAATAATAACTATTTTGGCTATTTGTGTTGGAAAAAGTTTATATAAGTGCAAGGCTGTAAACAATCAAATTAGGGCGCACCACAAAAATTTCACTAGAAGAGGTTATTTTGATGTCAAAATATCCTCAAATTGATCATCTCGACCTCAAGATGCATGGACATGAGAAAAAAAATGGATTTCAAGTTTTGGAAATAGTGCATCTTGTAATGCATTTTTGGAGAGTCAATTTTTAAGATTTTCAAGTTTTGATAGATCTGCTCGATCTACACTATTTTTAAAGTTTTAAATTTTATAATTAGAGATGAAAATATATTGTAAGGCTATCACAAATATTTCCAGTATTGAAATCACATTTCTCGACACTATTTGAAGGTGTGCTTTACTT
Source organism: Amborella trichopoda (assembly GCF_054954075.1). Taxonomy (NCBI): domain Eukaryota; kingdom Viridiplantae; phylum Streptophyta; class Magnoliopsida; order Amborellales; family Amborellaceae; genus Amborella; species Amborella trichopoda. The sequence continues at coordinate 2,148,828 of NC_142345.1, forward strand.
TGATTGTTTAGAACCTTGGCTTTATACAAACCGCACCTTTTTGTGTTCATCGGATTTTCCTTGACCTTAGAGAGGTTAGTTTCATGTTCTCATCCTAGGTACATTTGGTTGATAGTTGCTAAATTAAGGATTGCTCTTTTACATTTTACAATTGAATGCATGTGAAGCTTAACAAAGACAAAAAATCAATCTAGCAAAGTCAAACATAAGGGCTATGAAATCAATCTGTATCAAATAATATCGTTGCAGTAAGGCATTTTCTTCATTGAGTCATCAAGGCTTAAAATTTTGGGAAAAAACAGATCCCAGAAATAACAATAAATGAAAAACCATGGTATATATCACTAAATATCAACACTGTGATGTATCTGATGTAGGAATTAGATGTACGGCAGGCTTTCTGAGTCCTAATACACATGCATTTTATATATGTATATGGAGACTTGCAGCGATGTAATCCTTGATCAAACGGTTGAGAGTGTGCCTCCAAAGAGGTCACTTGTTAACTGTAGCATTACAAAAACATCTAGTACTAGTCTTTGATATTGTTGTTGGCTCGATACTAGCCATCTAATATTAGATGGCCATTGGTCCCCATACGCATATGGATTATATGGGGACCTGCAAAAAGTTTTCTGGAATATATAATTTGATTATAGTATTAACTAAACACACATTATCACGGAGCAATAGGTCACTAGAATGAGTTTATTCTATAAAGAAAAAATGAAAAAAAAAAATCATGGCTGATTCCTATTACGTTTTTTTGCCATGAATTATGCAGGAGTTTAAGAATTTGCTTAAAGAAGACACTGTGGACTACTCTGCCTATTCAGCCGATCCCAAGAGGCGGCGATCAAGGGGCTCCTTTAGGGAGCCCGAAGAGGGACATTTTGGTAAAAGTCCCCCACCACGAATGGCGAAAACTGGAAAGAGCATGCGCGAAATTGACATTGGTGACAGGTGTGATGAAGATGGTGGTGATGATGATATTTGGTTGGGTGGGCTCCAAAAGCCCAATTATAGTGGAGGTAGGGGTCGATTAAGGAAGAAACAGAGGTGAGGTAGCTATTGTAAGTATCTTGATTTGTATATTACGCAGTTCATAAATGTAAAAAGTTTTGGAGAGGGAGAGAGGCCTGGGGGGGGGGAGGGGGGAGGGTTTCAATGAAGGGTTTTGTGTGTGAGAGAGAGAGATATGTGTGATCCACTAATTGGGGTTGACCTAACAAATTGGTCAATGATGAGAGATAGAAAGAGGGCAGGGATCCGAGGGGTAGACTCGATCTTGGTTTGGGTATGGATCCAAACATTGGACTCGGTGGCTCTGGGTCCAAATCTTGGACTTGAACACTATTTGGGTCCAGGTCAGGTTCTGTTTTGGGGTTTGGTAATAATTTTCAAGTTCTAATATATTTAAATATAATTAAATACATAGATTTTTGGGTCAGGTTCGGATCTGGGTTCGGGTCCAGGTCTGGGTCTGTTGAATTCGGGAGTTGGTCCGGGTTCAATGTTTGGTGTGCACTAATTTAGGTTGACCACAATTTGGCTACATGGATGTGAGAGAGAGAGAGATTGGAACTGCGGAGTTGAACATGCACGCTGAAAGGGAGACAGGCGATTTGGATCATGCGGGTAATGGACATCTACAGTCATTGTAGTCCCACGGCGGATTGTCCCATGCTGTATCGTACGCCATGGCCCACTTGTATCACTGCAGAATGGCAGACGGGCCTTTGCATTAGAGAGGACGTCCTTTTTTTCTTTTGGGCAATGATTTCACGCAATCAATCGATGCAACAATCTTAAAAAAATTATATCTTAAAAAAATCATCTTATGACCATTTGTTTGATCCAAATTTTAAAATATACACTCTTTTTATTTTAATGAACAATCATAAAAAATATAAAAAATAAAAAATAAAAAAAATAATATTGGCAGTTTATTTTGGTAAGATGTTTAGATTTAGGTTTTAGAAGGATTTTTTTCATTTCCAATTTTTTTGAATGGTTATATTATCATTAGATGAACAACGTTAAAAAAGAAAAATGATTTTGAATTTATAAAGGTTAAGATCTTGAAATTCACAAAATAAATGGTCTAGATTCGTTTTTGGAGGGGATTCATTTTGACCATATTTAAGGTTGAAATTGTACTCTTTTTTGTTTTGGGATTAATTATTGAGATGAAGAGTATGTATGTAAAATTTGAGGTCATACAAATACTACAAACATGGTATTTTAAAAGAGTCGTTGCATTATATTACGATAGAACCGTTACATTGGATCCTTTTTTTTTTTGGGATGAATAGAGGGATCAAGTTGTGTCCAATCAAATAACTAAACTCTCTCTCGTCTGTCGTATGCCTCGTGGCCTGGCTTGAAATAATCCAATATCTAATGGACCGGCCGCTCTGACTAGGCCTGGCTTTGGCTTGGCCCAAGTTCGGCCTGTTACTAATATTCAACATTGAACTTATAAATTATGGATATCCTTTTTTGTGCTTTTTATATTTTTGGATAGTTCATTGATAATGGAGTCCTTTACTCATTATTCAAAAAGTCATGTTGAGGTGCCTTACCACCTAGTTTGGAGTCTATTCCTAAATTTTGGTAGTTTAGTGCGGATGAGGTGTTCTACCCATGAATTGAAGATGTTTTGTCGTGGTGTCCTACCATGCTGAATACCTACCCAAATTCCACAGAAAGGCATTATCTTGTGATATCTTCCAAGTAATGGTTCTCATAAATAAATATTAAAAAAAAAAAAAACCTATAAAGCATAAATTCTAAAAACTTATTAATGATAAGATGGTGGGTGGGGGAGGGGAAGAACTCTTCAATCGTATATAGAACAAATGCAAAAATACCGGAGAAACTTTAACAAAAAAGTTTATAAGGTTGCATATTTAAAATGTAGAATTAAAGATGCCCCTCAAAAATCCATCAGAAAATGTTGTTTTAATGTTAAAAAACCCTCTAATTGATTATCTTGATATCGAGATGTAGGAATATGAAAAAAAAAAAAAACAGAAGATTTTGAATCTTAGAAGTAGTGCATCTTGTAACACAATATCTAGACCGTCAATTTTCAAGAGTTTCATATATTTATAGGTCTATTTGATGTTAATTATTTTTTATGTTTAAAATTTTGTAATTAGATATAAAATTTGATTTTAAAATAATCTTAAAAAATTTTAAGGTGCGCCTTAATTGAATTGTTTAAGGTTGCTTATACAAACCACACCCTTCCTTAAATTTACTTCGATTTAGCCAAAGAGTGAAGCTTTCGATTTTACCACTCAATCGAAGCCAATTAAAGGAAGAATGTTTCACAATTAAATTCCATAACCCCGAAATTTAGCATTTTACACAACTATCTTGTGTGTTTTAGCAGAAGAGACATAATATCAACACGTGTCTTATGTGTTCCAGCAAAAGAGACATAATATCGACACGTGTCAATTGAGAACGTGAAACTTAATGATATGGATTGCACTTTGGACATACGGATAATTTCATAGATTCGTCTTTGACATTTTGCACTAACCATGCCGAAGTTTTGATGTTGGAATTCAGACGAAATATTGAACGAAGGTTTGAATATTTTGATAAGGTCAAAATGGTTATCAAAAATAAATAAATAAATAAATCTTCACCTCATAATTTATCGAAATTTGCAAGTATTGAAAGCCTTTACATCCATCATCTCAACTTGAACGTTATGGTTGTGAAAAAAAAAAAAAAAAAGTTAGAATTTCCAGCTCTAAAAATAATGTATATTATAATAAATTATTTAGACAGTTCATTTTGTTTTAAAAATAAGTGTTCATAGATCCGCAAGATTTGTATCATTTTTTTTATTTCAAATTTTATTATCAATATTAGAAATTGATTTTAGAGTCATCATAAAAATTTATGTCGCCAAATGTACTTTCCGAACAAAGATAAGAGGTGAGGCTTTATTTTGTTTTCATAAAGCTATGCCATATAGAAACCTCATCCTTTCCCAAAAGGCCAACCAACATTAAGTCCTCGGATATTTTTATGTGATTTTAATGTTGGTCGATATTATACTTTCATATTTTCTATACGTAAAAAATTTATTTTTATTTTGATTTTTAAAATTTTTATAAATTTATACAAATATCTATTTAAAAATTAAAAAATATATAAAATTCTTTCCCGAATTGTCCGAAACAATAAATTGCTTTTTTTTTTTTTTTTTTTTTTCTTGTACCGAATTGAAGCAAATTCTGATACGAACTTGACAACATTGTCAAAAATACATCATTTGTTTTTTAATGTTGAAAGATAAGAGAATTGCCTATCTTTTCTTCAATGACCAGAGGTCGCCTGTGAGTACGTATAAATATAATAACGGGTTGAGATTTGAAGATAATGCATGGAATTGTGTAAGTGATTAATTGATATTGCTTTGAAACTGAAGATGGTCCCTTTTTTTATTGCTAAGGTCCCTGTTATGATGCATTACACTGACAGTTTTATTGTGTTTCCTAGATTTCTCTGCATTTGGAGAAATTATAGAGATTCATCTGATGAAGGACGAGACTGGAACCTAAAGCTCTTCCATCCCTTGATCCTTGTGTAGTACAATTTAACCATTGTAGTATTTTTCTGATGTGTGTGCGGGTGTGAATCATGAGATTTTTTTTTTTTTTTTTTTTTTTTTTTTTTTGGTAATTTAAAGAAGAAGGCTGTTTTTTTCAAATAGTTTAGAAGTTATTTTTTTGAAAATGTTCCTGAGGTGGTTCTAGTAGGAATGGAACACAACGTGGCGATAAAGTATAGGGGTGCTACCACCACGACCCAGCCCCTTCTCCGTATATGAGTTTGTTTGTTTAGCCTCTGTCCTCATTTCTATCAGTCATTGTTGCAACCGGTTACATTATTTGCCTTTTCTTCGCAGGGTTTTTACTTTGCACGGTACCCTACAAAAGAAGCTCATTTGAGGGTCCAAAAGGAAAAGGACCAGACTGCTAAGTGGGAACTCTGAATCCTTCATGGCTAAAGGCATCCTTGTTTGTACTTAGTCCCTGTTTGTATGTTACAATTTTTTTGGCTTTGGGTTGTCTTTCCCAGTAGGAATACGCCCCTCGCATGGGTGATCAGGGTGGTGGAGCCACAATGCATCAAAGGGGCTCCATCGCAATCCCATTAACCTGTACAAAAAAAAGTAAAAATAAAAAAGGGAAAATTGCATATATCCCTTGACCCTACTTTCGTGCCTTTGCCCAGCCCCCAATACTTTGTAAATTACACTACTAAACCAAAAACTGTTTAATTTTTACAACCACCCCTTAGGTCAAAAAGTGGAATCTTAAATGAAAATCGTGTCCCATGGAAATATCCCCTATACAACGCATTTTTTGCTTTTTTATATTATTCAACATGGTAAAACACATTTTTTCTCAAGCTAAAAATTAAAGTGGCCCTGTATAATGTAAGACGCGCACATTGTTTAAAATGAAACTGGTCCAGCACATCCTGTGCTGGATTAGCTTTTGTGCCAAATCGGCACATAGTTTAGCATCATTTAAAAAACCAAGTGGGTGAAATAGTGTGTAATAGGGGTATTTTCATCTTAAAAACATCATTTTTTACTTGGGTGGCTGCAAAAACAAACAATTTTGGGGGAGCATAATTTTCAACAAAAAAAAAAGAGTTACATTTCCTTATTTAACTTGCCTTATCCATTTTCAAAAGAAGATTCATTTTTGCATTTTATTACCACGCATCTGAACTCAAGTGAGATTGTTCTATTGGCATCATCTGCTTCTATTGTAACCCTGATACAGTTACCTCCAGTAAAGAAGCATCCAGTGCATTTCTATTGTGCTCATCAATGTTCAAAAATAGTTGAAGCATAAAAGCAACAATTCAATAAAAATAGAATATATCTACTTTTTAAGTAGTGGTGATAAACTATGTTTGTCATACTCACACATCCTACAATTGGAGATCCCAAATGGATGGGATTTTGTAGAACATATGTCAGGGTAAATCATCATCATCATAGCTTTTTTCCAAGTAATTGAGATCGGCTACACGAATCCTCGTTCACCATTCTACTCCAATGTCAAAGTCAATAGTTGTAAACTTAGAGAGAATACATCTGGGAGAAATCTTACTCCTATTCACACTTCAGTTACTAGAGAACCATGATGGGTTTCAAATTTATGATTTGATGTTCCAATAATATGCATAAGGATAAGTTTTGATATATTTTCTTTAAAAGATGAGGAGAACATTTTGGTAGCCTATTTTCAAACCAAGTGAAAATTTCTCTTGGAGAACATAACAAGCCCTAAAAGTGGTTTTGAGCCAGTTCTCATATACCCTGGCTTAAAACAACCTCTCTCTCTCTCTCTCTCACACAGTAGCTGACCATCCAAAATTATTATCTGAAGTGGGAATTATTTGCAAATTAATAATGCTCTTCTAAAAGTATTCTTCCTTTCTCTATTTCTCTATTTCTCTAAGCACATGTTCTAAAAGTATTCTTCCTTTCTCTATTTCTCTGAGCACATGTTCTATTTCTCTGAGCACATGTTCTAAAAGTATTCTTCCTTCCTCTATTTCTCTAAGCACATGTTCTAAAAGTATTCTTCCTTTCTCTATTGTTCTGAGCACATGTTCTATTTCTCTGAGCACATGTTCTGCATATGTGCTTGTATGTTTACATTCACTGCCTTGTTCTGAACTCTTCACCAGATAAGCCTAAGGGGTGGTGTTTCACTGGAATCCGATCGTGTTTGGAAATCCCATCCAGAGCAGGACCATGATATGAATTGGGTGAGCCTGTTGAACCAGCCCTTCATATGCTTCGACAGTGGGGTTGGGTTCTTTGCACTAAATTGGTCATAAAACCACATGACTCATTGTAATTCAGTTCATTTTCAAGTTTCAGTGTTGGAATGTACGAAAACTACAAGTTCTCTCTACTCATAATATCATCTGGTGAAATTGTAATTCTCCTTGGAACCCATCTGTTTTGAACCAATATTCCCTTGTGACCCAATACAAATGAGTTTAATAGCATAAAGAACGAGCACTTGGATATCCAATCACAAGTTAATACCAATCAGACAAACCAAAACTCACTATCGATAGTTCAATAATTACAGGAAGAAAATATCTACGACTTAAACCTTTTAAGATTTTCCATCTCACCAGTGCATTGCTTCAGACTGCATGAATGTTGTGAGCTTTTCATCTTTGACTATTTTCTTCTTGATTTGGTTGATGTTGACCTCATTCAATTGTTTACTAATTTATTGAAAATTTCCTGTCATCCTACCCTCTCTCCTTTTTCTCTATTTTTGCAGGCGATTCACTAGCCCAGCCTGTAGATTGCCCTACTTTAAGTCTGAGCACCCAGCCAGTGGGTTGCCCATTCTTCTCCTTTATCTCTGAGCACCAAACCTATGGACTGCCCCTTTCTTCTTTTCTCCTTTAATTATGGGGTTCTATTACTATTCCTCTCACCCCCCCCCCCCCCCCCCTTCCCTTTCCTCCCTCTCTCTCTCTTTGCACGATATCAATTTTTTGACTGCGCACTTTCTAAACATCACATGTTTTTTTATGACGCTTTTTTTGGCAACACTACCTCTCCTCTCCTTTTCTTTCCATAATACTCTCTCCCCCCTGTCCCTCCATCCCTTCCTTCTCTTTTTCTACCATTATTATTTTTGTAAAGGAGCACCCAGTCTGTGGAATGCCATAAACACCTCACTTCTTGTGAGCATTTTTTATAATCCTTCTCTCAAAAAAAACAAAAAAAAAAAGAGCGCCCCGTTGTATGAAACAGCCAATGAAGCCTTATTATCCCACTTTTTGAGTCCACAATTTCCCGTAGTGGAATGTAGCCTATACATGCGCTCGTCATTCCCCAGTGCTTTGGCTATCTCACTCTTGACACCCTCCAATGAATCACATATATAGCCCATAGAGGGCTTCACTTCACTATCAAACTGGTGCAGAACTTTGACTGAGGGTGTGAATACTTCAAGTGGGTACAATTCCCTGCACCACAAAGACTTAAGATGAAATAATATCGCAAACCCTCTTTCCCAGCATACTAAGATGATTTGCATTTAGTCCAATCCCCAAAAGTGAACATAGATCACTTTGGCTTCTCCAATCCACCATATTATGAAGAGTTGGAAAGTATCACCATGTCCTTCTTCTTGGTGAACTTTAGTGCCATGCTGGGTAAGAGTAACTGTAGATGAACACAACCACAGCCTTAGCTTTTTCAATTGTCCCTTCACCAATGGCCTAAAGCATAAGGCCTATAAAATGTGCTTGCATGGTATCCACAAAAACAAAACACACAAATTGCTTTTGGTGCAATAAATTAGCAACAAACGTATTGGCTTACAATCAGTCAGGAGGGGCGAATTGGTCTAAGTGAAAGGCTCTAAAATGCCCAAGGGGAAGACTCAAAAGGACATGGATGGAAGTAGCATGAAGAGATATGGTGATTTATAGTCCTTGATGGAACAGGATTCGTGTAGCCAACCCCAAATAGATTGGATAAGGCTTAGATGATGATGATGATAATACTGGCTACAACCATGTTTGCACCGCCTTTACAACATGCTCCTCTCCAACCTCCTCAATACCCTTACAAACTAAAGAAAGATGTATATTACACTGTGAATATCAGTGGAAGCACAAATAGACCTCAAAACGTTGTCCTTAAGTAGGGGTGGCAATCGACCCAGGACCTGACGACCGGCCCCAAGACAAATCTGTGTATGGGTCCAAACATTGAACCCAAACACTATTTGCGTCCGAGTCCATGTGGAACCTGACCAGGACGCGACCCAAATAGTGTTATTATTTAAATAATATTTAATATATATTACTAAAACAATATTTAAATAAATATAAATACACATTTTTAGTTTTAGTTATAATATATAAATAATACATGCATATATTTTACGTAATGTTTAAAATGTTCTAAAAACTTATTTTTGGGTCAGGTCCAATGACTTCGGGTCCGACTGGACCCGGACCCGACCCGACCAGATCAGTAGACATTTTACTATTGAATTATTACAATCCTGCTAAGGTTTAAAAAAACACTAGGCGGCCTGAATGGCGCCCAGCGTCTAGGCAAGCACCCTGTAGTGCAAATTCTTAGCACTTTTTTATATATTTGCTATCCAAATGCACATATATGCGTATATTTGCGTCAAATTTTGTAATTTATTCCATTTGAAAATATCACAAGTTTGCAAGATATATTTTTATACACAAACATATCACAAATCTCAAGTTGAGAATAAACTTGTTCAAAATTTCAAACCATACAAAAGTTACAAAATGTTTAAAAGTCTAATAGGATATTGTAAGGTCTCCAACTCTCATACTCTCCATATTCCACATCCATAAAATCAACCTTAATAACATTCAAGTCTAAAACTCTCCAAGTCTTCAACAAACTAACTTCCAAAACTATAAAAAACCATTAAACCACACAACAAAATAGTCCAAAAAGGCAAAAAAAGTATATATCATATAACAAAATAGTCCAACTATCTAAGACCCAAACCAAGATGGTGCAATAAAGTTACTACAAAAGAAGAGAAAACACATCAATGAAAATCCGAATCATCATCTTCATTGCTTCCATCTGCATCAGAATAGAGTCCGTCATCATCAGAATCATCAACCTCTTCAACATATTCCTCTTCTTCCAAAGATTCTTCTGAATCTGCCTCCTTTTTCTCTATCTCCCTCCGTGAGTGTGAAGTACCAGTAGAAGTTGTTGCCCGAGTGGCCCTCCTAGGATCAGAAGCTTGCCCCGAAGCCTCTTTGACCATTTCCCATGTCAAACCCTCCCCAGGGAAGACCTCCTCAGTACCAAGTTCACCAACTAGCCAATCTGAAGCATTCTCCATGTCTTTCGAAGAAACGGGATCCTTCTTTGGCTGGTTTTTCTTCTCCTTGAGCCTTTGATTCTCTCAAACAAAAACCAAGTCATTGAGCTTCTTTTGCTCAAGCCTATTTCTTCTCTTTGTATTCACCTATAAGGAAAACTGCATAAGTAACTACTATGAGTCTATGATCTTCTTACCTTCTATGAATCTATATTAGAAAAATGAACTTGTAAACAAGAAAAGCTTATAAAATTGTAAATTAGTAAAATATCATCTCAAAGGAACTCCAATTGCGCTCACAACCAGAAGAGGTAGTAGTCAAACTTAAGATCCGTATAGTCATCTTCTGGAGGTTTGGAGCACTATTCCCATGTTGTCTCCACCATTGGGCTGCAATATGTGGGCAACCTTTATAATTAATTTAGGTATTTAACATTATCACACATAATTTTAGGAACTTGAAACTTGAAAGGAAATTATAATTTATAAAACAAAGTAAAAAGTATATCACCCGGTTCGTCTTTGTTTCTCTGTCCTAATGTCATATCTTTCCCAAATGACATCAAAAAATACTTGTACGAAATAAGCTCTTCAGTTGATATCTTATCTTAGATATGTGGATCGGGAACTAATTTCTCAAGGCACTCATTAAAACCTTCCATAATTATCCCTTTTGACTCAATATGCACATCTGCATAAAAGAATTTGAGGTTCACGTAGTACCCCGCCGCATGTAATGGTCTATGGAGCTTGCCTATCCCATTTGTCATATATAATATCCCAAATTGGGTCATACTTAGCCGCATTATTGCCCAAATTCTCTACAATCTCATTCTTAGCCCTTTCCATTGCATCATATATAAAGCCATGGAGGGCTTCTCAGCATCAACCAAGCCCAAGACCTTCACCAAGGGAAGAAACACTAATATCACATGCTTCACCCCACGCCAAAAATATTTCGAAAGAACAATATCCTGTGCTTTCTTTCCCTTGGCATCTCTAGACCACTTACATCTACTCCATTCCTCTGAAGCAAACAGAGATTTTAATGCGATCCTCCTCCCATACATGCTATGTAGACTAAGGTAGGCAGTGGCAAATCTAGTGACCCCAGATGTCACCAGCTATCTCTGATTTGTATGTGACTGTATATGAAGATTGTAACCTCCTTAAACTTAAAAATAATTCCTTTAATAGTAGGCATATTACCAATGGCCTCAAACATAATATCTAAATAATATGCAGCGCAATGAGTCCAGAATATCCGAGGCCTCTTCTATCAACGCAAATGACCTGCAGCTAGATTGGGAGCAGCATTATATATGACCACTTGAATTACAAGTTCCTCCCCAACCTCCTCAATGCCCTTATCAATGAAAGAAAATATATAATGAGCATCATGAATATCATTGGAAGCATCAATTGATTACACAAAAACTGTACCCAAGGGACAATTTACCAACAAATTCATGTTACTCCTCCTATCACTCCACATATCTTTCATTAAAGAAACTCCAAATTTAGTCCATCCCTCCTTATGAGTCTTGAGATATCGTTAGTATACTCAACTTTTTTCTTCAGTAGTGGCGCTCCAATCTCATAAAGAGTTGGACCTTTCAAGCCTGGCCCAAATTGCCCAATTGCTTCCAACATTGCATGGAAGCTATTCATGCGAGCGATGTTAAAAGAAATGCCCACATGGTAAAACAATCGAGCAATATACTGAATCAACCCTGCCTCTATCTTCTTTCTTAAATCTACTATTTTTAATTGTCACTTGTTTTTTCCCTTTTCCTCCCTTGCCTTTCTCAATTACTGTCTCAGAGCTCGGTGTAAACAAACTATCTATATGCCCTCTCATACGAGGTTTCTTAGACCCAAAAGCTCTCTTGCTCTTAGAGCTCCTAGTACCAACCATGGCTACCTCTTCTTCCTCCTCTTCATCCTCTTCTTCAGCGTCAATATTATCATAAGAAACATGGACCCCTGACTTTAATCATGCTATATCCTTTTGTTTTGAAATTTTTTTACTCTTTTTACCTTCAATGTATTCAAAAATTTCTTTCTTTACAAGATCTGGTACTTTTTTACATAGGGCAATATCACCTCTAACACCGACAAGATGTTTCTTAAATCTATTAATACCGGCATTAGAAACATGTCCACAAAAATTGTACATAATTTTATTCCTGTCATTCTTATCTGGGTTAACACAATATTTCCATCCTGAATCTCCACCCCTGGTAGACCACGCAGAAGACATCTCAAATTGGAAAAATAAAACTCAAATAAAGATTACAAACTGACCGTTTCTACAAAATCTCTGATCTTCGATGTTGGTTACCTCAATCGAGCTACTAATCAACTCAAAAGTCTTATAATGCCACCAATAGCACCCTAAAAATAATTTCAATGAGAAAAAAAAACTTTTTCAATCCACTAAATAAACTTTTGATTTTCAGAAATTACTTTAGATTCTCATAAATAAGTTTAGCCCAGAGATTGCAGGTTTTCTTTTTTACTTTGGGGGTTAAAAATAAACCCCATAACGTTTTTATACAACCTTGCGGGTCAAAATGACCCCCTTTGCCCTTTGGGGTGATTTAAAAAAACGAAAAAGGCCTTACAGCCCTAAGGGCTGAGCGCCCGCCCAGGTACATCCGCCCGTGTATGGCCTCCTGGGTCTAGGTGTGCGAATTTTGGGTCCAAGCTGCCTAGGCGAGCGCCTAGGCGCCAGGCGGATCGTTTTTGAAAACATTGAACCATGTTGCTCTTAACACTTCATAAATACGCATGATCAAGGCCTCATATTGCATCCTTGCATCCTTGTGGGTCTTGAGGCACTCTTTTTTTCTTTTTCTTTTTTCTGAACGTTACCTAAAAAATTCCCATTAAAAGAAAACCAATTTACAAGATGCAGACAAATTCACTGGAAGGAAGTAATCACCAATGAAGATTGGTGCACTCCTTTTACAAGACAATCAGCTTCAACATTAAACTCCCTGTGGCAATGGCGGATTTGAGCGAGATTATAGTTTTGAGAATATCTCATATCTCATGAAAAATTGTAGTCAACCTCCAAGGTATATTAGCTTCGCCTTTACTCCAAGCTATAATGTTTGCTGAATCCCCCTCTATGATCTCCTCTCCTTCAAATCTTGACAAGAGTTTTAATGCCTTCCAAAAGGCCTCTAGCTTCAGCTTCATTAACTGTAGTGACACCACAAGGGCCTGAATATGAAAAAATAATATGCCCCATATGGTCTCTTATCAATCCACCAAAACCCACTACACCTGGATTTCCAAAAGAGCTTCCATCAAAATTCAGTTTGTGTGCATTAGCCAATGGTGGTGTCCAAACAGTGCCCATTGGACTTGATATAGCAATGATCTGGCTTTTTGGAATGAATTTAGCATCTTTATGTGTAGAAGTGCCAAAATATTGGATTTCAGCATCGAAGTATCAGTGCTCAACCCTTCAAATACTCTTTTATTTCTTTCCTTCCATAAGCCTGAAAGTATACTCACCCAAATTGATCTCCACAATATTACACCCATCTTTGAGATACTAGGAGTAAGCCATTGGTGAAGAAGTTGACTTATATTTTCAGTAATATGTATCGAAAGGTTTAGACACTTGATGAGCCCAATCCCATAAATTCATCACAAAGGGACAATTGAGACAAAGATGGTGGCAGTCTCATTCTCAGCTTTGCAAAAAATACAGACATTGGTGAAAATGAAACCCCTTTTTCTCAAGTTATCAATAGTAGCTAGTTTATCTTGGCATAAAATCCATAAGAATAATTGTACTTTTAAAGGCACATGAAGCTTTTTTATCTTAAAAAATCCAGCATTTAACTGTCTGTCTACTACGATCACAAAAAAGGAGATCATAGGATGACTTAACTGAAAAGGCCTTGGAGTGATTAAGATCCCAAATTATAACATCTTTATTTGGTGAGATATAAACACTTTGAAGCATTTCCATAAGCTTTTTGTATTCATCAATAAATCTATCAAAAACTCTTATATACCTGCAAGGTAAAGACCAAACAATGTTAGTAGAAAAACCCCCACTAGCCTCTTTAACAGAAGCTAATGGGTAAGTAACTTTGGCAAACACCTCCGAGAATAAATATCTCAGTGGGAAGTCACCAAGCCATTTATCAAACCAGAATAAAGTCTTTTCCCCATTCCCAATCACTTCCGAAAAAGTCTCAGATATATAGGTCTATCATAATCAATACCCCTCCAAACATGAGACAAAGATGACTTATTTCTCGGGCTTTTGATTAAGCCATAGAAAACATCCATGATCCATCCCATACTTTTCTTTAAGAATCTCCACCCAAAAATAATTATGTTGGCTGGGAATTCTCCACCACCATTTGATAAGCAAGGCAGAATTCATATTTTTCAACTTTCCAATTCCCAAACCTCCTCTCATCAGTGCACATACTTTCTCCCAACTTACCAGATGCAATTTCTTCTTATTTTCATCATTACCCCAAAGGAAGTTTCTCATTAACCCTTAACAATAGTTTCGGCATCCTGAACAGAGACATATAATAAATTAGTAAATTTGATAAAGTTGATTTGATAAGAGTATACCTTCCTCCTAGAAAGAGTCTTAGCTTTCCACAAATCTAGCTTTTTGGGAAATCTTTCAATGGCTGGATCCCATATAGACCTTGGAGGATTTCACAAGAGGAATCCCCAGATACTTGCAAGGTAAGCTTTCCACTCCGCAACCCAACAAACCAGCCAACCTTTCCATTGTATTTTCTGAACAACCTATTCCAATCAATTTGGTCTTGCCGAGGTTAACCTTTAGTCATGTTACCAGTTCTACACATTTGAGAAAAATCCACAGACTTGTAACCTCCCTTTTACATGGATCGCAAACTATGATATTATCATCTGCATACTGAAGATGGGAAACTATCAATCCATTATTTTCAACCTTCACAACAGATATAATACCTTTTGAAACTACTCCTCTAACATAACATTGAAGCTCTCAGCCACCAGAGTATACAAGACAGGTGATAAAGGATCACCTTGCCTTAAACCTCTAAAAGCTTTAAAGAATCCAGCAGCTTTCCCATTAATTAAGAGCAAAAAATGAGTGGAAATTAAAAACCTTTGAATCAATAGTCTCCATCTTGATCTAAAACCCATCTTTCCCATTATGCAATGTAAACCTTCCAATCAACTTTATCATATGGCTTCGCAAAATCTAATTTGCAGATTAACCCAAGTCTATTCTCCTTAATTATGGAATGGATGCATTCTTGGGCTACCAAAATACTATCCATAATCTGCCCATCTTTCAAGAATGTTGATTGAGGTCCTTTGATCACTAAATGAATAACCTGGCATAACCTGTTAGCAAGGACTTTGGCAATGATTTTGTAAAGACTCCCCAACAAACTAATGGGCGGATATCCTTCACCTCCTCTATGACACTTTTCTTGGGGATTAAAGCAATGAAAGTGGAATTCATAGTTATATTGATCTTGCCTCTCCAATAAAGCTCCTTCAATAGTTCAAGTTGGTCATCCTTCAACAAGTCCCAGAATGATTGGAACAATGCTAAAGGATACCCATTTGGCCCAGGAGCCTTGTCTCTACCAAGCCCAAAGACTGCATCCTTGATTTCCTGCATTTCAAAAAAACCTTCCTTCCAACCATATAGCTTCATTCATTGGCATTTTTGAGAAAGGAATATGTTGCAAAGATAGGTCCCCAATATTTTTAACAGTGATAGAATCCTTGAAACGGTTGATCAATGCACTTACTAGCTCAGACATATTATCACATTCCACCCCTTGGATCTTTAAGTTTTGGATCGAATTGCCTCTTCTTCTAGCATTTGCTATGGCATGGAAGAATTTTGTATTTTTGTCACCTTTGTTCAGCCAATTAATCCTTGATCTTTGTCTCCAATGAATCTCTTATAGCCTTAGCAAACTCATATAGAATGCTAGCCTATTGCTTCTTTCACCAATTTGTTTTTGAGACAAGTAACCTCCCATAAACTAAATATTGTCCAAATCCTCAATATGCCCCCGAGGCTTCAGCAATCTTTGTCTGCAAATCACCCCAATTATTTTTTTTCCAACTAATAATTTTTCTTTTAAGCAATTAGAGTTTTTTAGATAGCTGAAAACCTTTCCACCCTTACTATCTGAGTATTTTTCCAAAACTCTTCAATTAGCAAAACTAGCGACCTTTCCGACAACCAAGTGAGCTCAAACCTAAAAGGTGAAGGGCCAAAAGTGAATCCATCCTTGTTAACCATAAGGGAACATGGTCAGAAGCAATTTTCGGCAGAGCTTTAACACTGCTTTTTGGAAATCGGTTCACAAACTCAGAGGTCACCAAACATCATCCAACCTTGTTAAAACTGGTTCAGAATCATTATGATTGGACCAAGTAAAGTTAGCTCCAATTGAAGGCATATCTATCATGTTGTTGGATAAAACCATCAAATAACCGCATACAAGAAGATATGCAGGGGGGTGAAGAGGACTGGCTAGGCCATCTAATAATATTAAAATCACCACAAACACACCATGGCACATTAACATTAACATAAATGTCCAACAGTTTCATTAAAAAATAAGGCCCTTTCATCAGGTCAGTTAGGTCCATAAACCACAATAATGCACCACACAAAATCATCCATACGGCCTTTGAACAAAACAGAAACATGTTTAGGGAATAAAATATATTGAAAAGCACGCAAAATGGTGGGATCCAAGAGAACCCAGATACCCCTGAAGAGCCAGCAGCATCATAACTCAAAAATTCCCTCAGACTTCTCTAGCCGTATGGAGATTCGGGGCCTCCATTTTAGTTTTTTGAAGAATTAAGAGTTCAGGTCTTTCTTTTTGGCAAAAAAAAAGCACATCTCTCTTACAAGAGCCGCCACTGAGACCCCGAACATTCCAACACAGCATTTTCATTCAGAAACATAACCATTTCTGCGTTTGGTGATACCTGAAGGATCAGCAAACACAGAAGCAACATGCTCAGACTGAACACGGGTTCGACCCCTTACCTCATCCTTGTCATAGTTGATGTGGCAAACCAGATTATCCAATTCCCTATGTTCAGTGCCTTAGTGAACAAGAGGTGGAAAACCAGATTATCCAATTCTCAGCCACCTCTTGTTCAGGCTCCTCCTTCAGTGCCTCAGTGATAGAATCTAGTGAATCACCATAATGAACATTCATTGCTTCTATAACCATACCAACTTTCATAGGGTTTAGTATCAAAGCAAGCTCATCTCTTTATCTAAAGGAGCCTTATCCACCATATCCTCTTCAACACAACCTTCACTAAACACCTCATTGTTATCATCTGGCAATCTCATAGTAATTGGTGCTACAGTGATAGGTTCTTCAGGGACTTCCATCATTGTTGGACCATTTTCCTTCCCAAATTCTGCATTCCAGATGCTAATAGCAAGTTGTTCATTAAGATCTTCTTCATCCTCTTCCAAATCATAAACCAAGACCGGAGGTGTACTCATATTATCGCTTTTCGGTGACTTCTTTGGCTGAGCTCGATGAGAAAAGTTATGACCTGGTTTACTTGAAGGTGAGAGGGGAGAGTTGTTGTGAGGAAGATAGTTAATATCTTATGAATAAGACATTTGGCTATGAACAGGTACTTTAGGAAGTTCAAAGGTGGCGACTTGTTCAAAATGGAAAAGCCTTTAGGAGAAATGTCATTGCACATGCCTTCAATTGGTTGTGGAAGATTCCCAAAAGGCTCAAATGCATTATTGTAGGAGCAATTTTCAAGGTGGGATGTTTGATAGTTGAAATCAAAGATTTATTTCCATCATACTTTACAATCCATTTTTGGACTATTCGTTTTCCCCCCTAATTACCTTTGATTCGACGGCTATGATTCGAAGAGGCTCTTGATCTTTGTCGTTGATTGCGTTTCCCTTTTCCCGACACACCATTGTTGCACTTCGAACTTGATGAGCCTATCTGATGTGGGCCATCATTGATCCTAAGCACCCGCACTAGCTCTTTCCTAAAAGTGTGAGCTTCATTTACCTCGAGGACTTTTCCATCAATAATGTTAACTTCTTTGAATGAATTTTTAAGTCAAACTCGCCTAACTTTAGGATTCCCTGACTTGGAAAGTCCAATCCTTTAAGCTCAACCAGAAAAATAAGGGAATGATAAGAAGTCTTATTCCAATCAATTTTAATTAATCGACCGCACAAATTTACAATTTCTTTAAAGACTTCTGTGGAACAGGCTATAATAGGGATACCCGATACAGAAAACCAAGCAGATCGAGGCTTAATCAGGGAGGGCTCTAGAGCAGGGACCCACTTCTCTGCCACCAAATCACATCCTTGGAATCTCCAAAACTTCTGATTTGTACTTTACTAGCCTCCTCTCGTGTTCCAAGAAAACATATAAACCTTCCACATGGGATAGATCTGCACAAGCTTGGGATTTTTGTCCATGTTTTCTTGAAAAGCATCTATATTATGAAACTGTTCTTTGAATGTACCAATCACCGAGGCTTGATTCCTTTTCTCTCTTTCTAGAATCACATCATCCCTAACTAAGACTAATGGATTCCTATGAAAGGGAGAACTAACAGATGTTCTAAGGATTTGAGCATAGGAGGGACCTCACGAACTCATGGCTCCTTAAGATGCTCTAATACACATCACATATCTCTACAAAGGCATTTCAGCATACACTTGGCTCTCCTTTCCTCCCCAACCCTCCAACACATTACCTCTTACCCTCTCGTCATATGCACCATCTTCCCAACCCTCTCTCTCTCTTACTCCTTCACTCCATCACCCCATCTTTCTCCCTCTATCCCACTTTCTTCTCACATTCTTCTTCCTTAAGCAAGCTTTCTCTCACTTGTTGAAACCCCAAGCCTACCCATTCTCTCTAACACTCAACTTTCTTACTCTTAGCACAGCCACACACCAGCTAGGTTTGGAGATTTCTTTTCCTCTCTCTCTCTCTACAACTCACGCCCAACACCTACCTATTAATGCCTCACCAAGAAACCATTGATGTTGCCTTCAAAAGACCCAATAACACGTCATCTCACACCATTCTGTTTTGCTTCTGTTTCTCTCTCTCCTACCAGGTCCGAGACATGGCAACCATCAAAATGAGTCTTATGCAGAATCCCTCCACATTTGGCAAACCCCTTCAAAATCTTCCCCAAATTGTGCCCAAAATCTTCCCCACTCCTTACTCTCTCTCTATGATGCAGACTTGAGGAACTCTTGTATGAGTTTTACCTCCTTAGCAATTGTTCCCTAAGCTCATTAGGGGTTCGGCCCTTCAACCCAGCTAATATTGGCCAATCACCTCCAAAATTGTGTGGAAGCATTTTAAGCGAGCAGCACTGCAAGCAATACATGTCTCCGCCGAGCAATCTATTAACATACCTAGCCTGACCTTCTCTTTCGAATCTGATTTCAACAGTAACTTGCTCCTTCCATTTCTCCCTATCATGTACTGCAGCCTAGAGGTCCAGGAGAAAAAGGGCATCTATAAGCCCTTGCATATAAGGCTTCTTAACCCAATTGATTAACTCTTACGACTTCAAGAGGGACCCACTTCAATATCCCTTCATTATTTCCTCATCCCCAACCATACTAACCCTGACCTTCAACTCTGTTGCGCTTGCCTCATATGTTGTTTCTTTTTCTGGAATCCAAATATTCATTTATCTCCTTCCAATTACCCGAAGGAAATTTGTTCAAGTGGCCAACAACACCCTTAATATTGGAAAGGTGTTTTTAAAATCTATTAATACACCCATTTTTATTGTGCCCAATACTTGAACCAAACTTTATTTTGATCATTTTTATCCGGGCAATATGCATATTCCCACCCGGGATCACTACTCCTATAGGAAGCCAAAGAAGACATGGCAAGAAATCTGAAAAACAGAGAAATTTCACAAAAAATGACCAACATTTGTTGCTAATCTCAGATCCTCGATGTTTTGGATCAATATCAAGCTTTAAATCGACCAAAATCTCCTCATAAAAAACAATAACCTTTCTTGATATTCCAAAATGAATCAAATCCAAAAGAAATAGGATTTGAAATGGTTTCTCAAGTGTCTCAATTTTTTTTTTTTGTGAGGAAAAAGTCTCAGTTTTTTCAATCTTAAAACATTCAAATTCAATTTTTTTATGCTTTTCTCAGAAGAAAACTGTTAAGGAGGCAATTGAGAAGGAGACAGGAGAAAAAGAGGAAAGAGGGGGGAGGGGGTGGCAGGTCATTGTTAACAACACCCCATCTACACCCCCCCAACTCACAATTAAAAAAAACAAAAACGAAAGAAAAAAAGGATATTTTCCACCCTTGAGTCATGGGTTTGCAACAAGCACCTTAGATGAGGCACAAGGTGCCCACCTTGGGTTGAGCCACCTAGCCCTACACAAGGCCCTAGGCCTCACCCCTCCTCAAGGTTGCCACCGAGGTGCCCGAGGCGGGCACTTTTTAAAGCAATAACTAGGTGTTTATTTAATCTATGTATCTATGTTCAGCCAATAAATCTTTTAATAATCCATCCATGTTTCAGGTGGCAGAATCACATTAGATTGCACTTGACTTTATTAATCCACTCGTGTTTTGGGTGATGTTTTACTAAATAGATGCTGGGTCATGATCATCATTTTAGCCTTTTCCCAATTAATTAGGGTTGGCCACATGAATCATGGTTCTCCATTCTGCTCTATTAAAGGCCATATCCTCAGTGAGGATATAAGTCCTCATATCTTTTCAGACTACTTCCAAACATGTCCTTTTGGGCCTACCCCCCTTTCCCTTTTCAGTCCTTCCACTTGAACTAACTCACACCTCCTAACAGGTGTTTTACTTGGTCGGCGCCACACATGGCAAGCCCACCTATGTCTACTCTCTCTCATTTTATTGCCTATTCACACCTAAATTCTCTCGAATAGATTCATTTCAAATTCTATCCCTTTAAATACATGCCGAAAAAGTAATTAAGTTTTTTGATCCACCCATTTTTTGGGTAGCAGAATCAAATTAATTGATCAAACACCTATGTTTTGGGTGGTCAAATAAATTTATTAGGTGGTATTATAAAAGAGTTGGCAAAAAGCTACTTGAGTATCATAATTATCAAACCTGAGAAAGGTGACATCAACATGCTAGCCATCCAACCAAAACTTGCATTGATGATGTCACCTTTTACACACTAATGAAAATTTGATAGCTCGAACCATAAAAAATATAATTAAAATTAAAATACAAACAAAAAAAAGAACAAGCCTACATCTGCGTACTGCATGAGCAAGCTACCCAAAAGGTTTCCAATCAACGTAAAGTTGTAAACAGATCTAGGAGCAAAGGCCAAACAAGCTATAGAAAGATTTCCTCATCCATCTGCTCACCATAAAGTACGATAGAAGTCTAAACCCCACCCACGCATACAACTCATGGTAAAAACAATATGTACAATAAAATCCTATATTCAAGAAGATCACGAGCCTTCTCCATTGCATCAGGTTTCCTGGTTTCCTACTCTTAGCACGAGAGTTTATGGTCTTGTAGACCACTTAAATTCCATCTACATTTGGAAACCATACACAAAAATCTGGGCCTTCAAGCTCAACCTTTTAAGCCTAACGAATCAAGGCCCAGACCACTATTTTACAAAGGTATCCCATAATACTAGTGGGCGTAAAAGTCTCTAAAACTTATAGCAGCTTTATGTTCCAAAATAAATGCGTAAGGAGAATACATTTAGTTCCCTAAGTATTTTTCGTGCCCAATAAATTTGAACAACACCTCATCTAAGTCACCACAAATCGCCACCTTACAGAGAGAGGACAATAGCAAATGTGAAGTGAGTCATTCCTACTAGTCAAAATTAACAATAATTTCATCTCCTCATTTGATCTCATAAATCAAGATCGAAACAGGATTCGCAGAGAAAAATTGTTACTAAAGCTCCAGTATTAATTATGCTCGTTGTAGAAGTGCTACCGATTTCTAGTAAAACTAATCATTTTAAAGTCAGCTCCAGTACACCATGATCCCCTTTGCAACTGAAAGTGAGCACAACAAACTTTTCTACATAAACAGTATAATGGTTGTAGATCATAAACAAGATACATATGCACGACAACATACTAGAAACATGATAACAATTTTATTGAGGGCCAACTTATATACATGAAAATGCAAACATCACCACCGTAAATGTCAATATCATAAAGACATACGAGAACTTTTGCAGATAGATCTCTCTCTTATGAGATACATAGCACCCACCAAACACTTGAAACATATAGGCCTTCAATTCAGTGCTGAAAGCCAAAAAAGTAAATTCAATGAAGACAAATATCATTCCATCTCAGAAAAAAGAAGAAAATTTTCATTTTGCCTGAATTGTGATCTGTTTCAAGCTTCAACTTATATGGGCCTAGCTCAGTTCAAAGTTAGACCATTATCGATTACAGACTTTTTGGACCAAGATTGGCATACGTGAACACATTTTTTTTTTTTGGGATACAATTTCCAGCATATCATTATATTAATGAAATTACCAGCCAACAAATAATTCCTTCCAACATTTCACTAGAATATATTCTCAAACAAGGTAACAACAAGAGCATGCGAGAGAGAGATGATACTGCTCAAACATATAATTAAACCATATTCTCATTCTAATGAATATGTTTGTTCTCACATCAAATACTCAGAGAGAGAGAGATTCTAGTAATCAAGAGTTCTATTCATCCATGGATTCCACTCTAGAGAAGAAGGGAAAGAGGACGAGAAAGAGAGAGAGGGATAGAAAGAGTTCACAAAACAAGAAATGCACAGACTCACAGAGATTCGACAGGGGCGAACACTCTTATCGTGCTTAGATAGGGATATGTCCAGTTATTTAAGAAGTACTCTTGATCTCCATTACACTCTTGATTGGAGGGGCATAGAGAGTATAAACCACCGCTTGCCTCTTTGCCACTTCAAGCTGAGAATTCGCATCCAAAAAGGCAGAAGAAACAGAGGGAGCATCAGTTAACTTGGAATTTTGCCTGAACCCATCAATGGTTCTCCTCTTCATGTACTCTCTGATATTGTAATCCGGGAATTTTCTCGCCGTTTTCAATAAGCTTCGGAATAACCCTAAAATCTCTGTTCTCGACGGAGATGACATCTTATCAGAGACCAGATTATTCCTGTTTTGTAAAATTAGGGCAACTTTAGGGATCTCTCCGCTCCTCCAAATTCGCGGTTAGACAACTCAAATAGCGTATATTGAAAGCTCTCTTTGCTAATGTAAATACAAGGTCTAAGAGCTCTCTTTCCTCCACTAAATTTAGAGATTGAGAGCTCGGATAAGGGAAAATGAGAGCTCTCTTTGATGCCCTACCTTAGGGTTTGAGAGCTCGATTTCTCCTCCAAATTTAGGGATTCTGAGCTCTTTTAGCTCCTCTAACTTTAGGGTAAAGCTTCGTATCTTCCTGTGTCTGGTCTTTACAGAGAGAGGGAAAAAAATGATATGAAGACCCTCTAAAATTGGGGGCGAATCTTACTCTCTCTCTCCAGTATTAGGGTTAGAAATGGCTCCCTGCGTTTCAGTGGGATAGCATCAAAATGCTACCCTCAATCTTTTACCTTGGTCCCGCAAAAATTTAGCGGGGTTTCGGTGTGGTGCGCCGTGTACACCATACACCGTAGCTTTTGTCGGTTTACCATAATCACTATGCCGTTATCTTATAGGCCAGCCCGGCCCGGACCAGTCTTATAGGGTCAAGGCTAGGCCAGGACGGCTAAAATAAAAGAATAAAATAAAATAAAAAAGCAAAAAATGAAGAGGATCGGCCCAAACAAGGCCCTCAAGCCACAAATTGTGGCCTAAGCCTACTTTGTTTGGGTTGGGCTGACCACGCCTAGACGGTCTTGTCAGCCCATTGCGTGCCCTACATGCATCATTGTCCCATGGTGTAGGACTTTACCCTATACCACTTCTAGTGTGGTAATTTCCCATTGGAAATAAATTGCAAATTCGTGTACGTTGTTTAATTAAATAGTTGCATTTCGTTTAACTTTCTTGTAATTTTTAGAGAAAATTATAAATTCCTTAATTTGTGCTTTATAGGCACGTTTTCGAAATATTTTTGGTACGACATTATTAATCCGAACACTATTTATTTTAGTGACCAAAATGCATCTCATTTTATTTTAAAATGCGATGCCCAACATATGGGCTTTTGACAAAAACTGCCTGTTCGATACAAAATGTGTCGGACGAGCTTTTGATATTCAATTTTTGTCGGTCTGGCATAAAATGTACCATACCAACTTATATTGAAACTATGTCGTGTGCCAAACTAGGTTTTATATTAAAGTTGTGTCGTGGCAAATGGGCTTAAATAGAGAAAGTGGGAAAGATGGATTAAAATTAGGACAGTTTGGCTAAAAAAATAGTCAACTTCTTTACTTAAAAGAGTGGATGTAAAAATAAATAATATTTTGATTAATAATGTGGTATCAAAAATATTTTGGAGATGGACAGGGAGGGAGGGTAAAAAATCCAATTTGGGGTATCTATGATTTTCCCTATATTTTATATATCTCTTTCTTGAAAGTAACTTAAATTAAGTTTTTGGGAGTTAAAAGCGCCGTATCTGAGCTTGTGATTGGTCAACACAACACATTGTTATGGTTCAATGTGTCCACTCAAACTTGTCCAACTTGGAATCGCCACCAAGCAAACCAAGTTACCCCGTGTCAATTGATAGGACTCGGGTTATATTATACAAGGGAGAAGTTTATATGGAGCCAAGGCTCTAAACAATCAAATTAGGGTCTGCCTCAAAATTTTCATTAGAAGATATTGTTTTGATGCTCAAATATCCTCAAATTGATCATATCTACGTGAAAATACATGGACATGAGAAAAAAAATGGATTTCAAATTTTGAAAATTGCGTATTTTGTAATGTATTTTTGGACTGTCAATTTTCAAGATTTTCATAGACCGGTCGATGTACACTATTTTTTAAGCTTTAAACTTTACAAATAAAGATGAAAATATATTTTAAGGCTATCACAAAGATTTCCAATGTTGATACTATTTGAAGGTAGGCTCTAATTTGATTGTTTAGAGCTTAGGCTCTATACAAACCACACCCATTATAAAATAGAAAAAATTATAAATATATATATATATATATATATATATATATATATATATATAAAAAGAGTAACGGATACTATGAGACCCTCCCACACCCATGTGAGTAGGATTCCAAATGATTACCATTCAATTTTGACATAGATCTTTAGAAAAGTTATCGAGAAATCCATTCACCCAAGTCCCACACCCATGTGATAACTTTTATAGAGATCTGTGTCAAAATTTAACGGTGATCCTTTGAGGTCTTACTCATATAGGTGTGGAAGGGTCTCAAAGTGTCATTGTTCATATAAAAATGGGGATGTATAAAAATTTTATATGTAATTTGGATGTTATTGGTAAATACCTTTTTTTTTTTTTTTACCATATGCCTTTTTTTATCTTTTAAAATGTCCCCGATTATAAATCATTTTAATAAAAAATCATATTTTAGGCTACTTTAGACTCTTTAAGTTGTTTTGGGTTATTTGAAATTTGCAAAATTTTGTTTTTAACATTTTTATTTTCTTATTTTCAACTTGCCCAAGTAACTCTTGGGCAAGTACTACATGGCTGAGTACTTGTTCCAAGGTGAGTCTTGAAACACAGGTTCAATATTTGTGTTTGTTAGTGAGTTGGGGCGAGTTTAAATTGTTTAAATTCAAATTTTGCATCTAAAAATGAGTAGGAATAGTTGGATATATCAAAATGCCCTCGTGGTCTTTCACCATGGTCATGGCAACTATAGCTAACCGACCCTACATGTTACAAACTGTTAAATCTTTTAAAAATTGTAACATAATTGTAACATATGTTGTCTTTTCCAACCACTCCTACATGCTCAATTGTAGCTACAGCGGAGGAAAGTGAATTCTAAATATTTAAAAGGCCCATTTTTTTTTATTGAAATCTTGTTCAAGTGCAAAACTTTGTTTTAGTGAGTATTCACCATTGTTAACCAACAAAGTGAAAATTCTCAGGTTATGTTTAGACTTTTTCTAGCATTACTTGTTAATTTCCTCTCCTAAGACAACCACATGTGAATTTTGGCAAATTAGTTTTGAAAAAGTATATAATGAGACCATTTAATTTTTTACATAGATATTGTAATTAATCTTGACCATTGGATGTGAAATTGAGTTGCTACATTTATTCTTTTGACTGGACTCAAAAAACAAATTTTCTTGAACTCTATGATACATCTAAACTGTCAGATTTTGCATCGAATAGTATATAGGTAATTGTGATATCCTTACACCAATGATAAATTGTCTTATAGTTGACAATCCCTTTAATATGTCAAATACAATGGAAATACTAACGACTTTATGGCCGCCCATTCAAACACAACCAAAAGGATTTCGAATCCAAGCTCTGTATAGGTCAAGTTTTGTATTTTGCAGCACACAAATCCAATCACTGATTAAATGACCCACTAGAATTTGGGCTTGAGCTTTAGTTGTTAGGAGTGGACATCAACCGACACTACATCACAAGTTTGATTCCCACCACTAAAAAGAAAAAGACAACTTTGGCTGCAAGTGGCGCTCACCTGTATCTACTTGGTTTGGACTCCCTCTAAACACCTCTGAGTTTAGTACTTACCTGTACTTAGAAACTCTATACTTATTTTGGTTAAAACTCGACTGTAACTTATGGACACTCTATACTTATTTTTTGACTAAGTATAGAGTGTCCATCAATTTTAAATGTTGTAAGAAAGCATTTGGACGGTTAGTTTCGATTGAGTTTAGATGGACCACATATTTGCATCATTCTTTAAGATGGATGCTTTATGCTTCTGGACCGCGCATGTCAAAATGCAGTCCAGCCCGCATGAAAAAAATTTTCGAAACTTATTGTTAGAATTTGGAAAGTTAGTTTGCTAAGAGTCATCTTGAAAT